>NC_073384.1:71007436-71307436 GCF_028641065.1 Leucoraja erinaceus | reverse complement strand
TATGCCAGGTGTGGTCTCACCAGGGCCCTGTACAACTGCAGATGGACCTCTATGCTCCTATACTCACCTCCTCGCGTTATGAAGGCCAACATGCCATTAGCTTTCTTCACTGCCTGCTGTGTCTGAGGGTAAAAGGGTTATCTTGGGATCCCATGGAAAAACTAGGAGCGGTAACACGAATTTTTACAATGGTAAGATTTTAGAGTCCATTATTAAGGATGAGATTTCAGGGTATTTGGAAGCACACAATAAAATAGGCTGAAGTCAGCATAATTTTGTGAAAGGGAGATCTTGCCTGACAAATCTGTTGAAATTCTTTGAAGAAATAAATAACAGGATTGTCCAAGGAGAGCCAGTGGATGTCGTCTACTTGGATTTCAGAAGGCCTTTGATAAGGTGCCACACTTGAGGCTGCTGAGGAAAGTGAGAGCCCACGGTATCAGAGGGAAGAAACTGGCATGAAACGAAGATTGGCTGAATGGCAGAAGACAAAGAGTGGGAATAAAGGTGGCTTTTTCTGGTTGCCTGCCAGCGATGAGTGATGTTCTGCAGGGGTCGGTCTGGGCCTACTGTTCTTCACGATGTATATCAATGATTTGGACGAGGGAATTGAAGGCTTTGTGGCCGTTTGCAGATGATACGAAGACAGGTGGAGGAGCAGGTAGTGTAGAGAAAGCAGGGAGTCTGCGGAAAGACTTAGACAGGTTGGGAGAGTGGGCAGAGAAGTGGCAGATTGAATACAGCGTAGCAAAGTGTGGAGTCATGCATTTTGGTAGTAGTAATAATGTAGGATTCCAATAAATGGGGAGTGAATTCAGGAATCAGAGGTGCAAAGACTTGGAAGTGTTGGTGCAGGATTCCCAAAAAGTTCGTTTGTGGGTTGAATCAGCAGTAAGGAACACAAATGCAATGTTAGCATTCATTTCAAGAGGACTAGAATGTAAATGAAAGCAGGGATCTAATGCTGAGACTTTATAAGGCCTTGGTTAGACTGCATTTGGAGTATTGTGAGCGGTTTTGGGCCCCATATCTCAGGAGGGATGTGCTGGTGTTGGAGAGGGTCCAGAGGAGGTTTACAAGAATGGTCCTGGGGATGATTGGGTTAATGTATGATAACTGTTTGATGGTTCTGAGCCTGTACTCAATGGAGTTTAGAATGAGGAGGGATCTCATTGAACCTTAACAAATAATGAAAGGCCTGGATAGAGTGGATGGGTCAGGGATGTTTTCAATAGTGGGAAAGTCTAGGACCAGAGGGTACAGTCCCAGAATAAAAGGACGAAGCTTGAGAAAGGAAATGAGGAGGGATTTCTTTAGCCAAAGGGTGGTGAATCTGTGGAATTCATTGCCACAGATTGCTATGGAGACTATTTTTTTAAGCAGAGATTGACAAGTTCTTGATTGGTAAGGGTGTCAAGGGCTATTGGAGAAGGCAGGAGAATGGGGTTGAGAGGGAAAGATAGATCAGGCATGATGGCTGAGTAGACCCGTTGGCCAAACTCTGCTCTTATTACTTTTGAACAAGAAATGAGTCAATGGGATCTAAGGGAAGCGGGAAAGACGAATCTAGTGATTTGGGAAGTATCAGACAAACTAACTGAGGTACAAAAAAACCATAGACGGATGGTATTTGACAACAGTAAATAATAATTGTATACCATATAATTGTATGGACTTTCTTTGACTGGAGGACCAGAGAAACAGGAAAAAGAGTAAATAAATACTGTGGCTCCATCAGAAGATGGGGAGAATGTTTGAGCAGCCTAAAGTTAAAATCTCCTCAAGTATACTTTCGAAGGTCAGAATGGCCATAGACTATAGATAGATTTTTATTGGACCTCTTTCAACTTCCATCGGAGTGGTGTGGGGGGGTGGGGTTACAGTAAATGCTGCCTAATTTTGGTGCAAAAACAATCACAAACTGAGGCTTTTCCAATGCTGAACAATCACTCCCATAATTACAGCTAAGATCTTCATGTGAAGATATTCTGTAGTAGACTCTGTTGTAGGAAGTCACTTTACTGGGCAGATAATGCAAATAACTTTGATAACATTGGGTACTGAAGATCCCTGGGATGGCGGGACTATCATGTGAGGAAACATTGAAAAGACTAGGCTTGTATTCACTGGAGTTTAGAAGGATGAGGGGGATCTTATAGAAACATATAAAATTATAAAATGGACTGGACAAGCTAGATGCAGGAAAAATGTTCCCAATGTTGGGCGAGACCAGTGGCCACAGTCTTAGAATAAAGGGGAGGCCATTCATGAATGAGGTGAGAAAAAACCTTTTCACCCAGAGAGTTGTGAATTTGTGGAATTCCCTGCCACAGAGGGCAGTGGAGGCCAAATCACTGGATGGATTTAAGAGAGAGTTAGATAGAGTTCCAGGGGCTAGTGGAATCAAGGGATATGGGGAGAAGGCAGGCACGGGTTATTGATTGGGGACGATCAGCCATGATCACAATGAATGGCGGTGCTGGCTCGAAGGGCCGATTGGTCCTCCTGCATCTATTTTCTATGTTTCTATGTAAGATAAACGACATTGACCTCATAAACCCATGTATTCAGGAGCACTAAGAGATGTAGACAGAACAGACCAGAAGGAAAAATGGCACCAAACATTGGTGCTAATGAATATCAGGGGATGTGGCAGGTCTCCAGTGAGACACTCACTTCATGAGGTAATGACAGGAAGCCCTATGAGAACAGCAGTCCCTATTCTGAATGAAAGGCTGAAGTAGTTGGATATTTGAAACAGATTTGTAAGGTCACTGAAAGGACACGTGGACGAGCTTTGTGAACAAACTGCAGGGATTATTGGCACAAAAAACTTCATCCAATAAAAACAACTTAGAAGCAAATAATTTACATGAATGGGACAAGGAAACAAGTGATGATGAGAAATGATTCAAGGGTGGGAGCTTCTGAACCACTGTATGAAGAATTATACAACATTGTGGACAAAGCTAGCATCATTTTATGGCTGTACAAGTATCTGTAACTTCTAAGGGTGCACATTCTGGGACACATTTATGTCTAGAAATACGGCAGGATCTGACAATAAAATGAGCCATTTGGATAATTTGAAAAAAAAAACAATAATGGAAATCTAAGTTTGACTTGAGATATGGGGCCCCAAACCGCTCACAACATCTTATGTCAAAAATGGATAGTAAATGATCTATCTTGCCTTTCTCCCCACCAAAGCAATTAATCTTTAACTTAACTGATTCCCTACATATCATCATGGCTCAACGAACTGGATACAGCTAAACCACATAACCATGCAGGGAGTGCAGCACAGGTTCACTAGGTTAATTCCCGGGAGGGCGGGACTGTCATTTGTTGATAGAATGGAGCAACTGGGCATATATTCACTGGAATTTAGAAGGAAGAGAGGGGATCTTATTGAAACATATAAGATTATTAAGGGATGGGACACGTTAGAGGCAGGAAACATGTTCCCGATGTTGGGGGAGTCCAGAACCAGGGGGCACAGTTAAAGAATAAGGGGTAAGCCATTTAGAACAGAGACGAGGAAACACTTCTTCTCACAGTTGTGAGCGTGGAATTCTCTGCCAGTTCTCTGGATACTATTAAAAGAGAGCTAGATAGGGCTTTTAAAGATAGTGGAGTCAGGGGATATGGGGAGAAGGCAGGAATGGGGTACTGATTGTGGATGATCAGCCTGGATCACATTGAATGGCAGTGCTGGCTCGAAGGTGCGAATGGCCTACTCCTGCACCTATTGTCTATTGTCTATTTGGACGAGTCAAGGGAAACAGAAACAAGATATATATACAGTGATGTAGAGAGATATAGAACAACTGAATGAAGTGCCCTCTAATATTAAATACCATTAAGTAACCCCTGCACTCCCTCTCTCTCCTTCCCCTGGTGCCGATTTAAACCGAAGATAGACACAAAAAAGCTGGAGTAACTCAGCAGCTCAGACTGCATCTCTGGAGATAAGGATTAATAATATTTTGAACGTGAGGCAAGACCGCCAAATATCTAGACCATGACTTGTTTTCACAGCCATTGTGTTTGAGTTTGATCTAAAAAATGTTGTCAGTGATAATCCAAGGATATTAATGGTGAGGAATAATGTGAACGTAATGCCTTTGCTGTTTAAAGGAGAGGTGATTAGGTACGTTAGTGAAGATGGTCAACGGCCGTCATTTACAGATGTGCGCGTTAGACCTCTTGTTAGCCTCAGCATGACGTTTTGGGTCGGGACCCATCTTCAGACGAGTCGGGGAAAGGGAAACGAGAAATATAGACAGTGATGTAGAGGGATATAGAACAACTGAATGAAAGATATGCAAAAAGTAACGATTGTAAAGGAAAGGCCGTTTGGTAAGTGAGAAAGGGAACTTTGTGTGACGTGGGTGGGGGAGGGATAGAGAGAGAGTGCAGGGGTTACTTAATGTTAGAGAAAGTTAGAGGGCTCTTCATTCAGTTGTTCTATATCTCTCTCTACATCACCGTCTATATCTCTTGTTTCTGTTTTCTCTGAGTCTGAATAGACAATAGACAATAGGTGCAGGAGTAGGCCATTCGGCCCTTCAAGCCAGCACCGCCATTCAATGTGATCATGGCTGATCATCCACAATCAGTACCCCGTTCCTGCCTTCTCCCCATATCCCCTGACTCCACCATCTTAAAGAGCCCTATCTAACTCTCTCTTGAAAGTTTCCAGAGTACCGGCCTGCACCGCCCTCTGAGGCATAGAATTCCTCAGACTCACAACTCTCTGTGTGAAAAAGTTTCTCATCTCCGTTCTAAATGGCTTACCCTTTATTCTTAAACTGTGGCCCCTGGTTCTGGACTCCCCCAACATCGGGTACATGTTTCCTCCCTCTAGCGTGTCCAAACCCTTAACAATCTTATATGTTTCAATAAGATATCCTCTCATCCTTCTAAACTACAGAGTGTACAAGCCCAGCCGCTCCATTCTCGCGGCATATGACAGTCCCGCCATCCCGGGAATTAACCTTGTGAATCTACGCTGCCCTCCCTCAATAGCAAGAATGTCCTTCCTCAAATTTGGAGACCAAAACTGCACACAATACTCCAAGTGTGATCTCACTAGGGCTCTGTACAACTGCAGAAGGACCTTTTTGCTCCTAAACTCAACTTCTCTTGTTATGAAGGCCAACATGCCATTCACTGCCTGTTGTACCTACTTGCTTACTTTAATTGATTGATGAACAAGGACCCCCCGATCCCGTTGTATTTCCGCTTTTCCCAACTTGACGCCATTTAGATAGTAAACTGCCTTCCTGTTTTTGCTACCAAAGTGGATAACCTCACATTTATTCACATTAAACTGCAACAACCATGCATCTGCCCACTCACCCAACCTGTCCAAGTCACCCTACATTCTCATAGCAATCTCCTCACAGTTCACACTGCCACCCAGCTTTGTGTCATTTGCAAATTTGCAAATGTTACATTTAATCCCTTCATCAAAATCATTAATGTATATTGTAAATAGCTGATGTCCCAGCACCTTGCGGTACCCCACTAGTTACTGCCTGCCATTCTGAAAGGGATTTGTTACTCTTTGTTTCCTGTCTGCCAACCAATTTTCTATCCATGTCAGCACTCTACCCCCAATATCATGTGCCGTAATTTTGCCCACTAATCTCTTATGTGGGACCTTATCAAATGCTTTCTGAAAGTCCAAGTACACTACATCCACTGGCTCTCCCTTGTCCATTTTCCTAGTTACATCCTCAAAAAACTCCAGCAGATTAGTCAAGCATGATTTCCCCTTTGTAAATCCGTGCTGACTCGGACCGATCCTGTTACTCCTATCCAAATGTGCCGTTATTTCATCTTTTATGATGCATATTCCCCACCACCGATGTCAGGGTAACTGGTCGAAATTCTCTATTTTCTCTCTCCCACCTTTCTTAAAAAGTGGGATAACATTAGCCACCCACCAATCCACAGGAACTGATCCTGAATCTATAGAACATTGGGAAATTATCACCAATGCGTTCACGATTTCTAGAGCCACTTCCTTAAGTACCCTAGGATGCAGACCATCAGGGCCGGTGGATTTATCAGCCTTCAGTCCCATCAGTCTACTCAACACAATTTCCTGCCTAATGTGGATTTCCTTCAGTTCCAGGGTCACCCGAGATACTCTAGTACATCAGGAAGATTAGATCCGTCTTCTCTAAGGAGTACACAATCAAAGGGTCTCGACACGAAACATCACACATTCCTTCTCTCCAGAGATGCTGCCTGTCTCACTGAGTTACTCCAGCTTTTTGTGTCTATCTTCAGTTTAAACCAGTATCCGTAGTTGCTTCCTACACATGAAAGTTTCCGGGTCTGGCTACGTGTGGGAAGGACGGTTTCATCCCAAGTGGAAATTTGCAATAGAACTGAATACGTTCTGGCTGTAAGGGTGAATGTAGGGACACTGGAGCAGGTGAAGACAGTTCAGTGTAGGACAATGCCCTGAGGGGCTCCTCAGGGCATTCCCTGATGCTGGAAATAATCGATATCAAATATGATAGCCAGCAAGGTATACCTTCAATCAGTATAATGCTTTTTACTGCTCATTCCCATTGTTTTCAATTTTACCAGTGTGTGTGATTTTGAAATTGAAGGCAGATCACACTTGTCCCCATCTATGGCACGTTGCTCCTTTATCTGTTTAAGGGCTGTGTCTGAATTTGAAGGAAAGCAAGGCGGTCACGGTAGCACAGCGGTAGAGTTGCTGCCTTAAAGCAAATGCAGTGCCGGAGATCCGGGTTCGATCCTGACTGCGGGTGCTGTCTGTACAGAGTTTGTACGTTCTCCCCATGACCTGCGTGGGTTTTCTCCCCGATCTTCGGTTTCCTCCCACACTCGAAAGACGTACAGGTATGTAGGTTAATTGGCTTGGTGTAAATGTGAAAATTGTCCC
The DNA here is from genome assembly GCF_028641065.1 of Leucoraja erinaceus. Lineage (NCBI taxonomy): Eukaryota > Metazoa > Chordata > Chondrichthyes > Rajiformes > Rajidae > Leucoraja > Leucoraja erinaceus. Next base: position 71,300,505 of record NC_073384.1, on the reverse strand, counting down.
TAGTGTGTGTAGGATGGTGTTCATGTGCGGTGATCACTGATCGGCACCGACCCAGTGGGCCGAAGGGCCTGTTTCTGCGCTGTATCTCTAAACTAAACTAAACTAATGGATGTCTCCATCTCCAGATGAAGAGAATCACTTTGCGAATGACTGAATGTAAGCTGATGACATTCATTGGTTTTGAATTGGTCCTTTTTTACCAAACTGGACATGCCTGGGCAATAATTCATCTTTCACGGTGACTGTTGCGATTTATATGATTCATGCTTGGCTGGAGACACAGTTAGTTCTGGATCATAAAAGCACTGTGACCTGGAGGTTATTGCCATCCCTAGATGTTGCTGTATCGTGTGTACTCAGCTGTTTCTTGACAGAGCATGAAGTAAATTCATGCCATTGACTCTACCTGCCATGCTGGGTTTCTCAGATGCAAGGTAAAATGGATCATCGTAGAACCTCTGAAGATTTTTCCATATCCATGTTCACACCTTTGTATTCACATGTTGAGCTCTGTCATCAAAATGTATGATTTGTCCAACGGGTTGAGTTCCCTGCAATTTTCTGTCCATTCACTTTAAAATGTTGATATGCTGACCTCTGTATAAGTCCAATGTGCATATCTCTCTCCTCTTAAATTTACCTTCCAGTATTCCTGCCTTTGTTGTGCCGTCTTGTTCAATTACAACTGACTTTGGATCTGAAGTGAAACCATTTCAAGCAGACTGGAAGAGACTTTATTTGAAATTTAAATCACAGAAACATCACACACAGGTATATGGGAAAGGAGCCTAAACATGTGCTTAAAATGGAAACTCATCTTGTAATCAAATGCTACCTGCATGAATTTTAAATCAGATGTTAGGCAACTAATTTTATGATGGATCATGAAGGATCTATGCTGAGACTTGTTTACGAAATATAAATAAAAGACATAAATGTAGACGGATTGATTCATAAGTTTGCAGATGGCATCAAATTTGGTGCCAATGTACACAGTTAGATATAGATCGGCTACAGAAAGGGGTGGAGAAATAGCAGATGCAGTTTAATCTGAGCAAATGAGAACTGTAGCAGAGTCCCTCCATGACAACTGAAGCGCCACATCTACATTAGTCCCACCAGCGCAACTTTGGCCCAAATTCCTCTAAAACTATGCTATCCATGTACCTGTCCAAATGTGGTTTAAATTTGCTAACTCAGACCTTGTCAATCTAAATGCATGTACATCTTACTGCTATGAATACTCTCCAGTAACCTTCCTATCAAAGTTGGTAGACTCATGTGTATTTAGTTCCTATCCCTTTCCTTGCTGCCCTTCTGAGGCACAACATTTGCCACCGTCCAGTACTTCGACACCTCGCCTGTATTTAATTATGACTCCTCATTCAGGCAAGGCGCCTACAATTCCTTCTCTAGTTTAGTGACCCAGAGGACTAGTCTAGAGGTACAGCATGGAAACAAGCCCTTCGGCCCAACAAATCCACGATCACTGGTACACTAGTTCTATCCTACATCCTAGGGACAATTTACAGAAGCTAATTAACCTACAAACCTGTACATCTTTTGTGGTCACAGGGAGAACATACAAATGCCTGAAAGACAGCACCCACTTAGGCATTTAACTCGCAGGCCTGCCCTGTCTCTATCCATAACTATCTTAAAGAAAATACAACAGTGGTCGCTGGTTCCAAAAGGCTCATCCACGAACACTTCAGCTGCTTGCCCTTCCCTGTTTCCGAAGATTAAACCAAGCATTGCCCTCTGCCGAGTAGGGTCCTCTACATTTTGTCTGAGCAAACTTTCTGAACACATTTGACAAATTCTGGAAGATGTGACTAGTGGTGGGATCCCGTTGGAGGTGGCAACATGCTAATGGCAAGTTTGGCCTTCATAGCAAGAGGAGTTGAGTATAGGAGCAAAGAGGTCCTTCTGCAGTTGCTCAGGGCCCTGGTGAGATCACACCTGGAATATTGTGTGCAGTTTTTGTCCCCAAATTTGATGAAGGACATCGTAGGTTCATGAGGTTAATTCCCAGGATGGCGAGATATGCTGAAAGAATGAGCTTGTATACACTCGAATTTAGAAGGATGAGAGGATATCTTATTGAAACTTATCAGATTGGACACGCTACAGGCAGGAAACAAGTTCCCGATGGTGGGGGAGTCCAGAACCAGGGCCCACAGGTCAACTCCTCTTGTTATGAAGGCCAACATGCCATTAGCATATTGCCACCTCCCACGGGATCCCACCACTAGTCACATCTTCCAGAATTTGTCAAATGTGTTTAGAAAGTTTGCTCAGTCAAAATATAGAGGGCCCTACTCGGGAGAGGGCAATGCTTAATTTAATCTTCGGAAACAGGGAAGGGCAAACGGCTGAAGTGTTCATGGATGAGCCTTTTGGGACCAGCGACCACTGTTGTATTTGCTTTAAGATAGTTATGGATAGAGACAGGGTAGGCCTGCGAGTTAAATGCCTAAATGGGTGCTGTATTTATGGCATTTGTATGTTCTCCCTGTGACCGCAGAAGATGTACAGGTTTGTAGGTTAATCAGCCTCCGTAAATTGTCCCTAGGATGTAGGATAGAACTAGTGTACCAGTGATCGTGGATTCGTTGGGGCGAAGGGCCTGTTTACGTGCTGTACCTCTAGACTAGTCCTCTGGGTTACTAAACCAGAGTAGTAATTGTAGGCGCCTTGCCTGAGAGAGGAGTCATAATTGTCGAAGTACTGGACGGTGGCAAATGTTGTGCCTCAGAAGGGCAGTAAGGAAAGGGATAGGAACTAAATACACATGAGTCTACCAACTGTGATTGGAAAGTTACTGGAGAGTATTCAAAGCAATAAGATGTACATGCATTTACAGTGGCCTCCATCATGTTTGGGACAAATACCTATCAACTGTGAGGAGGATGCTGTGAGAATGCAGGGTGACTTGGACAGGTTGGGGGAGTGGGCAGGTGCATGGCAGATGAAGTTTAAAGCGGATAAATGTGAGGTTATCCACTTTGGCAGCAAAAACAGGAAGGCAGATTACTATCTAAATGGTGTCAAGTTGGGAAAAGGGGCAGTACAACGGGATCTGGGGGTCCTTGTTCATCAGTCTATGAAAGTAAGCATGCAGGTACAGTAGGCAGTGAAGAAAGCGAGTGGTATGTTGGCCTTTATAACAAGAGGAATCGAATATAGGAGCAAAGAGGTCCTTATGCAGTTGTACAGCGTAGGTTTACAAGGTTAATTCCCGGGATGGCGGGACTGTCATATGCTGGGAGAATGGAACAGCTGGGCTTGTACAGTCTGGTGTTTAGAAGGATGAGAGGTGTTCTCATTGAAACATATAAGATTGTTAAGGGTTTGGACACGCTAGAGGCAGTAAACATGTTCCTGATGTTGGGGGAGTCCAGAACCAGGGGCCACAATTTAAGAATAAGGAGTAAGCCATTTAGAACGGAGACAAGGAAACACTTTTTCTCACAGAGAATGGTGAGTCTGTGGAATTCTCTGCCTCAGAGGGCAGTGGAGGCAGGTTCTCTGGATGTTTTCAAGAGAGAGCTAGATAGGGCTCTTAAAAATAGCGGTCAGGGGATATGGGGAGAACGCAGGAACGGGGTACTGATTGGGGATGATCAGCCATGATCACTTTGAAAGGCGGTGCTGGCTCAAAGGGCCGAATGGCCAATTTGAGATTTACACAATAAAAAATCACATGTGGTTAGAGTGCACGTTATTAGATTTTAATAAAGGCCATTTTTATACATTTTGGTTTCACCATGGGGATATTACAGCAGTGTTTATACATAGTCCCCCATTTCAGGGCACCATAATGTTTGTGACACAGCAATGTCATGTAAATGAAAGTAGTCGTGTTTAGTATTTTGTTGCATATCCTTTGCATGCAATGACTGCTTGAAGTCTGTGATTCATGGACAACACCAGTTGCTGGGTGTCTTCTCTGGTGATGCTCTGCCAGGTCTGTATTGCAGCCATCTTTAGCTTATGCTTGTTTTGGGGGCTAGTCCCCTTTCAGATTTCTGGGGTAGACAAAAATGCTGTAGAAACTCAGCGGGTGAGGCAGCATCTATGGAGCGAAGGAATAGGTGACATTTCAGGTCGAAACCCTTCTTCAGATGTTTCAACCCGAAACGTTGCCTATTTCCTTCGCTCCAAAGATGCTGCCTCACCTGCTGAGTTTCTCCAGCATTCTTGTCTACCTTCAATTCTCCAGCATCTGCAGTTCCTTCTTAAACCCTTCAGTTTTCTCTTCAGCATATAAAAGGCATGCTCAATTCAGATCGGGTGATTGAATTGGCCACTCAAGAATCGACCGTTTTTTAGCTTTGAAAAACTCCTTTGTTGCTTTAGCAGTATGTTTGGGATCAATGGGTTTAAGAAGGAACTGCAGATGCTGGAAAATCGAAGGTAGACAAAAATGCTGGAGAAACTCAGTAGGTGAAGAAGGGTTTCGGACCAAAACATTGCCTATTCCCTTTGCTCCATAGATGCTGCCTCACCCGCTGAGTTTCTCCAGCACTTTTGTCTACCTGTTTGGGATCATTGTCTTGCTGTGGGATGACGGTCGGCCAATGTGTTTTGAGGCATTTGTTTGAATTTGAGCAGATAGGATGTGTCTATACACTTCAGAATTCATTATGCTACTACCATCAGCAGTTGTATCATCAATGAAGATAAGTGAGCCAGTACCTTCAGCAGCAATACATGCCCAGGCCATAACACCCCCACCATCGTGTTTCACAGATGAGGTGGTATGCTTTGGATCTTGGGCAGTTCCTTCTCTCCTCCATATTTTGTTCTGGCCATCACTCTGATATAAGTTAATCTTCATCTAATCTGTCCACAAGACCTTTTCCAGAACTGTGGTTGCTCTTTTAAATACTTCTTGGCAAACTGTAACCTGGCCATCCTATTTTTGCAGCTAACCAGTGGTTTGCATCTCTGTATTTCTGTTCATGAAGTCTACTGCGGACAGTGGTCATTGACAAATCCACACCTGACTCCTGAAGAGTGTTTCTGATCTGTCGGACAGGTGTTTGGGGATTTTTCATTATTATAGAGAGAATTCTTCTGTCATCAGCTGTGGAGATCTTCCTTGGCCTGCCAGTCCCTTTGCGATCTCTTTCTTCTTAATGATATTCCAAACAGTTGATTTTGGTAAGCCTAAGGTTTGGCTGATGTCTCTAACAGTTTTATTCTTGTTTCAGTCTCACAATGGCTTATTTGACTTTCATTGGCACAACTTTGGTCCTCATGTTGATAAAAGTTTTCAAAGGTGATGGAAAGACTGGAGGAAAGACTAGGTGCAGAGAGCTCTCTTATACCTGCATTAAGGAGGCATTTAAACACACCTGAGCAATTACAAACACCTGTGAAGCCACGTGTCCTAAACATTATGGTGCCCTGAAATGAGGTGGCTATGTCTAAACACAGCTGTAATTTCAACATGGTGAAACCAAAATGTGTAAAAATGGTCTTTAATAAAATCTGACAATATGCAATTTAACCACATGTGATTTTTTTTCTATTACAAATCTCAAATTGTGGAGGACAGAGGCAAATAAATAAACGATGGGTCTTTGTCCCACACATTATGGAAGGCACTGGAAATAGACAAGGGCTAATTAGGGATAGTCAGCACGGTATAGCAAATGCAAAACACATTTGGACCGGTACACGGATAGCATAGTTTTAGAGGCATTTGGGCCAAAGTTGGGCAGATGGGACTAATGTAGATGGGGCGCTTCAGTCGTCAGGGAGGGACCCCGCTACAGTTCTCATTTGGATTTCTCCACCCCTTTCTGTAGCTGATCTATATCTTACTACGTACATTGGCAGCAAATATGGTGCCACCTGCAAACTTCTGAATCAATCCGTCTACATTTATGTCATTTATTTATATATCGCAAACAAGTCTCAGCATAGATCCTTCATGACCCGTCATAAAATAAGTTGCCTGACATCTAATTTAAAATTCATGCAGGGAGCATTTGATTACAAGATGAGTTCCCATTTTAAGCACAGGTTTAGGCTCCTTTCCCATATATCTGTGTGTGATGTCTCTGTGATTTAAATTTCAAATAAAGTCCCTTCCGATCTGCTTGAAATGGTTTCTCTTCAGATCCAAAGTCAGATCCCAGTTGTAATTGAACAAGACGGCACAACAAAGGCAGGAATACTGGAAGGTAAATTTAAGAGGAGAGAGATATGCACATTGGACGTATACAGAGGTCAGCATATCAACATTTTAAAGTGAATGGACAGAAAATTGCAGGGAACTCAACCCGTTGGACAAATCATACATTTTGATGACAGAGCTCAACATGTGAATACAAAGGTGTGAACATGGATATGGAAAAATCTTCAGTCAGAGGTGCTACGATGATCCATTTTACCTTGCATCTGAGAACCCCAGCATGGCAGGTAGAGTCAATGGCATGAATTTACTTCATGCTCTGTCAAGAAACAGCTGAGTACACACGATACAGCAACATCTAGGGATGACAACAACCTCCAGGTCACAGTGCTTTTATGATCCAGAACTAGCTGTGTCGCCAGCCAAGTATGAATCATATAAATCGCAACAGTCACCTTGAAAGATGAATTATTGCCCAGGCATGTCCAGTTTGGTAAAAAGGACCAGTTTAAAACTAATTAATGTCATCAGCTTACATTCAGTCATTCGCAAAGTGATTCTCTTCATCTGGAGATGGAGACATCCATTAGTTTAGTTTAGTTTAGAGATGCAGCGCGGAAACAGGCCCTTCGGCCCACCGGGTCCGCGCCGACCAGCGGTGCCCGCACATGAACACCATCCTACACATACTAGGGACAATTTTCACATTTACACCAAGCCAATTAACCTACAAACCTGCACGTCTTTGGAGTGTGGAAAGAAACCGAAGATCTGGGAGAAAACCGGCGTGGTCACGGGCAGAACGTACAAACTCCGTACGGCCAGCACCCGTAGTCAGGATCGAACCCGGATCTCCGGCACTGCATTTTACTGTAAGGCAGCAACTCTACCGCTGTGCCACCGTGACCGCCCTGCTTTCCTTCAAATTCAGACACAGCCCTTAGACAGATAAAGGAGCAACGTGCCATAGATGGGGACAAGTGTGATCTGCCTTCAATTTCAAAATCACACTCTTGTAAAATTGAAAACAGTGGGAATGAGCAGTAAAAAACATTATACTGGTTGAAGGTATACCTTGCTGGCTAACATATTTGATATTGATTATTGCCAGCATCAGGGATTGCTTGAGGAGCCCCTCAGGGCATTGTCCTACACTGAACCACCTTCACCAGTGTCCCTACATTCACCCTTACGGCTAGAACATATTCAGTTCTATTGCAAATTCCCACTTGGGATGAAAAAAGACAGGCAGCATCTCTGGAGAGAAGGAATGGATGACGTTTCGGGTCATCCATGGTTGTTTGTCGGGTTGGAGGCAGGTGACTAGTGGGGTGCCTCAGGGATCGGTGTTGGGTCCTTTGTTGTTTGTCATGTACATCAATGATCTGGATAAAGGTGTGGTAAATTGGATTAGTAAGTATGCAGATGATAGCAAGATAGGGGGTGTTGTGGATAATGAAGAGGATTTCCAAAGTCTACAGAGTGATTTAGGCCATTTGGAAGAATGGGCTGAACGATGGCAGATGGAGTTTAATGCTGATAAATGTGAGGTGCTACACCTTGGCAGGACAAATCAAAATAGGATATACATGGTAAATGGTAGGGAATTGAAGAATACAATTGAACAGAGGGATCTGGGAATAACCGTGCATAGTTCCTTGAAGGTGGAATCTCATATAGATAGGGTGGTAAAGAAAGCTTTTGGTATGCTAGCCTTTATAAATCAGAGCATTGACTATAGAAGCTGGGATGTAATGTTAAAATTGTACAAGGCATTGGTGAGACCAAATCTGGAGTATGGTGTACAATTTTGGTCGCCCAATTATAGGAAGGATGTCAACAAAATAGAGAGAGTACAGAGGAGATTTACTAGAATGTTGCCTGGGTTTCAACAACTAAGTTACAGAGAAAGGTTGAATAAGTTAGGTCTTTATTCTCTGGAGCGCAGAATGTTAAGGGGTGACTTGATAGAGGTCTTTAAAATGATGAGAGGGATAGACAGAGTTGATGTGGACAAGCTTTTCCCTTTGAGAATAGGGAAGATTCAAACAAGAGGACATGACTTCAGAATTAAGGGACAGAAGTTTAGGGGTAATATGAGAGGGAACTTCTTTACGCAGAGAGTGGTAGCGGTGTGGAATGAGCTTCCAGTGGGAGGCAGGTTCGTTGGTATCATTTAAAAATAAATTGGATAGGCATATGGATGAGAAGGGAATGGAGGGTTATGGTATGAGTGCAGGCAGTTGGGACTAAGGGAAAAGAGTTGCTCAGCACGGACTTGTAGGGCCGACATGGAGGGCCATTTCCGTGCTGTAATTGTTATATGGTTATATGGGTCTTGACCCTACTTCAGGCTAGTCAGGGGAAATGGAAACGAGAGATATAGACGGTGATGTAGAGGGAGATAGATCAAATGAATGAAGAGCCCTCTAACTTTCTCTAACATTAAGTAACCCCTGCACTCCCTCTCTCTCTATCCCTCTCCCACCCACGTCACACCAAGTTCCCTTTCTCACTTACCAAACGGCCTTTCCTTTACAATCGTTACTTTTTTGCATATCTTTCATTCATTTGTTCTATATCTCTCTACATCACTGCCTTTATTTCCCATTTCCCTTTCCCCGACTAGTCTGAAGATGGGTCTCCACCAAAAAGGTCACCCTTTCCTTCTCTCCGGAGATGCTGCCTGTCCCGCTGAGTTACTCTGGTAACTTTCATGTTGGGGCTAACAAGAGGTCTAACGCGCACATCTGTAAATGGTCAACGTCCATCTTCACTAACGTACCTAATCACCTCTCCTTTAAACGGCAAAGGCATTACGCTCACACTATTCCTCACCATTAATATCCTTGGATTATCGTTGGCTGAAAAATTTAAGATCAAACACAAACACAATGGCTGTGAAAACAAGTCATGGTCTGGGTATTCTGCAGTCTTGTCTCACGTTCAAAAAATTATTATTAAAAAACTCCTTTTCTCCAGAGATGTTGTCTGACCCGCTGAGTTACTCCAGCTTTTTGCGTCTATCTTCGGTTTAAACCAGCATCTGTAGTTCTTTCCTACACATTCAAAGCATCAATGCCTTTTTGTCCCCTTAGATGCATTTGTCATGATTCGTGCAGCAACAACAATATTCAAAAACTCAACTCGAAGCAGCCTGTTACCATTAACACATCCTCCATCCCACCAGGGACATCAAACATCTGCTCCCTCACTGAAGGAGGAATGTAGCTGTAGTGTGCAGTCCACAAGGGCCAGAGCATCAAAGTGCCAAGTTTTACTGCAGTGGCTTCTGAAGCCCTTAAATTCTACCACCTGAAAGGGCAAGTGTAGGAAGTATTTTGGAACGCTGTCAAGTATTTGAGCACACAACGTTCTGGTTCAGAAATATATTGCTGTTCCTTCATCATCACTGATCAAATTCCTTGAACCCCCCCTGCTCACTGACAAATGGAAGGGCAGAAGTTGTTCAAGAAGGTGGCACAACATCAGCTTTTCAAGGCCATTAGGGATGGATAACAAGTCTTGGCCTTACGGGGCTGTCCCACTGTACGAGCTAATTCAAGAGCTCTCCCGAGTTTAAAAAAAAAATCAAACTTGTGGAAAAAAAGTAGAATGTACGTAGCGGGTACGTCGGAGCTCGGGACGTCTCTTAGCGGCTCGTAACGCTAACGGCAGGTACTCGGGAAACGCGGTAAGCTCAGGAAGACTCGTAAAGATTTTTCAACGAGTTAAAAAAATGTCCACGAAATCCCCAAGTACCTACGAGACGTTATTACCGTAATTCTCCGAGTTCGAATCAGGGGAAACTCGGGAATCTTGAATTAGCTCGTACAGTGGGACAACCCCATAACCAGTGACCCCAATGAACTGCGAATGATTAACATAGAAATGCTGCAACAGAAATTCACAAAACAATTGATGAAGTGGTTCAAGGATTTCAAAGCTTGGAGCTACTTACCAGGTGGTCTGACAATAATCAGTGGGTTATCTGTAGAAATGGAAACATTATTATTAAAAAAGCAAGTAACAATTTGATTAACCCTCATCAATGAAACAAGGGTAAAGCATTGCTTTAACAACCAACTCCGAAATGAAAATGTAGGAATTTATTTTTTTAAAACATGATATTGACATCCGACAGTTTCTTGTTCTACCAACACATCCCTTGATTGCCCAATGCACAGAAATCCTTTGATCTCAGTCTTCCACATTAATTGAGTTCCATTGACTTATAACACAGATTTCCATCCCACAGAGTGTAAAAAGTATCTTATTTTCATTCTGAATGGTTCACGCCCTATCCCAGGACAAGGATATCACTTTTTCACTCTGCAGTATGTCAATATCCATCTTGTCAAAGCCTCCAGAGATTATTCATCACTATCATCTCAGGACTCAGCCAAGTCAACATATACTCTACTTCAACATAGATTGCCCAGAAAAGATGTGATCAATGCCAAGTCTCATAGCAGCTACATGAGTCTGCCAAGTCCAAAGATGGCGTGATAATTTGTAAAATTTGAAGAATATAACAGGGCGATTTCAGCAATTCTACTAATGAGTTTAGTGATTTAATTTAGTTTAGTTTAGAGATACAGCGCGGAAACAGGCCCTTTGGCCCACCGAGCTCACGTTCAGCGTATGTCAACACTATCCTACACACATTAGAGACAAATTTACATTTATGGAAAGCTAATTAACCTGCAAACTTGTACATCTTTGTAGTGTGGGAGGAAACCGAAGATCTCAGCGGTCACGGTGGTGCAGCGGTAGTGTTGCTGCCTTACAGCGAATGCAGCGCCGGAGACCCGGGTTTGATCACGACTACGGGTGCTGTCTGTACAGAGTTTGTACGTTCTCCCCGTGACCTGCGTGGGTTTTCTCCAAGATCTTCGGTTTCCTCCCACATTCCAAAGACGTAAAGGTTTGTAGGTTAATTGGCTCGGTAAATGTTAAAATTGTCCCTAGTGCGTGTGGGATACTGTTAATGTGCGGGGATCGCTGGTCGGCACGGACCCGGTGGGCCAAAGGGCCTGTTTCCGCGCTGTATCTCTGAACTCAACTAAAAAAATCTTGGAGAAAACCCACGCTGTCACAGGGAGAACGTACAAACTCCGTACAGACAGCATCCGGGGTCGGGATTGAACCCGGGTCTCCGGCATTGAAAGCACAGTATGGCAGCAACTCTACCGCTAGGCCATCGTGCCGCCTGCAATGTAATAATGAAACCAAGAAAGATAGCCAGTTTCAGGATTTGGCCGCTGAGAAGGTAAAGCTTAGTTTAGTTTAGAGATACAACGCAGAAACGCTCCTTTGGCCCACCGCGTCCGCGGCCACCATTCATCACATGTTCAAACCAGTTCTATGTTATCTCATTTTCATATCCATTCCCTACACATTTGGAGCAATTTACTGAGGGCAATTAATCTATAAACCTACACGTCATTTGGAAATGGGAGGAGACCAGCGCAACCAGTGGAAATCCACGTGGCTCAAGGACAAACATGCAAACTCCACACATATAGGCCAGGATCGCCCCAGGGTCTCTGCGGCCTCCAAAGAGATGTGCTCTGCAGAGGAAGCCCATCATTGCTAGACTGATGCTGCAGCAATGTATACAAGGAGTACAACATTTAAAAGGGGGTCGTGGCTAAATCAGAACTTTCTGTATCCAGTCAGTGGTTGTGGCAATAGAGTGAGAGATAGAATTAGAGACGGTCAAATTAAGAGCTTCATGCTCATGTTAGTAATAGGAGGAGAATTTAGCATAATCATGTATCAAGCTCAACTTCAACATGACAGAAACAACAGATGGCAGATATCCACAACAGACGAGGGGTGGGGGTGGCCAGGGGAAGCAATGTATAGATGGCAAGCTTAGTTTTATTGGTGTTCAGTTGTAGACTTCACTGGGACACGGGCGCAGAGGTAGAGTTGCTGCCTTACAGCGCCAGAGATCTGGGTTCGATCCTAACTACAGGTGCTGTCTGTATGGAGTTTGCACGTTCTGCCCGTGATCGCATGGTTTTTCTCCGGGTGTTCCGGTTTCCTCCCACATTCTAACGATGTACAGATTTGTAGTTTGATTGGCTTTGGTAAAAATGATAACTTGTCCCTAGTGTATAGGATAGTGCAAGTGCATGGCGCGGACTCAGTGGGCCGAATGGCCTGTGTCGTCGCTGTAAAGTGCCTGTCCCACTTTGGCATAATTTGTGCGTCATTTACGTGACATCATTTACGCATCACGACGCACGACGTGCGCATGGTACGTGGTGGCGTAGGCAGTGACGCGCACGGTGCCCCAGGATTTTGAGATGTACAAAATCTGCACTGCGAGACGTGCAAATGGTCGCCCAAGTGGGACAGGCCCTTAACTCTAAACTAAATTAATCTTCGCCATCCAATCTTCCTTCTTGACCAGCTCGAGAAAATAATTCAGGCCAAGATTCACTTTATTTTGGACCTATATTTTGCATTGGCTTAAATGGAAAGAATGGCAGGGTCATTTAATTGTACCACATGTGTTATTTTGGGGGTTCTTGCAATAATCTGCAAAGTACATGGCTTGTTTCATTAATACGAATTAATACATTTAAGATATTAAAATCAATTTCAAAAGTTGCCCCTGTTGATTTGAACAGTTTTTAGCTGGTGTGTCTATTACAATAACTTAATGGTAAATGCCATACATTACCTGATTCTGTAACGTAAGACAAGGTTTCACTAATGGGACCATAACCAAATGGATTTTTTGCTTGAATTTTAAAATAATATCTGAAAAAAAAAGCAAATATTAACAATTATTTAGCCTATATAGCTGGACTCAGTTCTACATCAGTTAGATTAAACTACAGCGCATAGTACAGGTGCACAACCTTTTATCCGAAGATCCAAATAACGAAAACCTCCGAATAGCGGACATTTTTTCAGTCCTTGAAGAAAGGTCCTTGAAAACGTTCACCGAGGGCGGCCCGCAGAGGTGACAGCGGAACCTCCGGTCGGTCCTCGAAGAAAGGGGAACTAAATCCCCATTCATAAAAGAGAAGGTGAGGGTATATCGCGCGGGAGGGTTAATAATTGACAATCTGCTGCTGCCTGCCCGCTGAGTTAAAAAGTTCCCACGGTAGACTCACGATACACAGTGTATCGTGAGTCTTGCGTGGGAACTTTTTAACTCAGCGGGCAGGCAGCAGCAAATTGTCGCTCCCTTCAGTTTCACCCCACCTACACCCCTCTGCTTCCCGGCCATGTGTGTGACCCCTTCCCTCCCCTCTCCAGCTCCCCGCGCATTGCACCGGCGCGGGGGCTTTGCACTGTCTTCACGTTGGAGCCAGTGCCAGTCATCGGAGACGTCAGGACCAACGGGACACCGGCCCCCAGGCCCACTGCAAGCACGGAGATCCCAGAGACCCACAGCCAGCAGCAGCCCAGCCCCGTTCCAATTCCAGAGGAGCACGCTCTCCGCTGTCCCCGTAGGAACAGAAGCTGATGGCTCGGGCTTGGACGTCTCCGGCCACCCCCCTGTACAGGAGCTGAGACTGGGAACTGTGGGGTTGTTTGCAGTTGCAGAGGGAGGGGGCAAGGGCGGTACAGTTCCCAGTCTCAGCTCCATTCCAGGGGGGTGACCGGAGACGTCAGGACCAACGGGATACCGACTGCAAGCACGGAGATCCCATAGACCCACAGCCAGCAGCAACTCTAGCCCAGCCCCGCTCCAACTCCAGAGGAACCCGGGTTGCGGATGAGGGGGCGCAGCTCGGGCTGTGGGCGAACTGCCACTTGTCGCTGTAGCGGCGCATCGGGGAGCGGGTTCCTGTTGGTCCTGACGTCTCCGGCCATCCCCCTGGACAGGAGCTGAGAGACGTCAGGACCACCAGAAGCTGCTCCCCGATGCGCCGCTACATCGACAAGTGGCAGTTCGCCCACAGCCCGAGCTGCGCCCCCCTCATCGGGACACCGACCCCCAGGCCCACTGCAAGCACGGAGATCCCAGAGACTCACAGCCAGCAACAACTCTAGCCCAGCCCCGCTCCAACTCCAGAGGAACCCGGGTTGCGGATGAGGGGGCGCAGCTCGGGCTGTGGGCAAACTGCCACTTGTCGCCGTAGCGGCTCCGTAGCGGCCCATCGGGGAGCAGATTCCTCTGGAGTTGGAGGGACAGGGAGACACAGCGGCTTTTGAGAATGGTGGGCAATCACTTCCAAAGTTCTGCCCACACAGTCAGTACACCTCTCCTACACTTGTCTCCCGCACTAAGATCATCTCGCAGAGAATGATCCCAGCCTAACCCTCCCTATTCTCTCCTATTCTGCAAGAAAAAACTACATTGAAGACTCAAACTCGCGATCGAGTAACTGCCGGGATCGAGGCGCAAACTCGCGACCTTGCGGATACGAGCCGAGCACGCTACCACTGAGCCAGCCGTTAAAATCTACGCTAAAAATCTTCCATTCCGAAAGCCGAACAATTCTGAATTACGAAAAGTGTCTGGTCCCAAGGCTTTCGGATAAAAGGTTGTGCATCTGTACACAAAAAGCCCTCTCGGATTTTAATGTGGAGCAGTAGGTAGAAGTTAAAAGAGCGTTCATTTTCCAGAATGGGACAGCCGCAACAGGCAAAATGAAAATCAGTACACTCTCAGAAAATGCACAACGTTACCTGAGCAAAAACACTGCCCTCAAATTCCCTTTTGTCTGTTTCTGATATCTTTCTCCCTTTTCTGGATCTCCCCGTCTCCATCACAGGGAACTGATCATCAACTGACATCCACTCCTAAAGGGCCTGTCCCACTTTCCCGAGTTATTAACGAATTTTCCCCGAGTTATTCACAAATTCTCCGGAGTTTTCTCATCGATTCAAACTCGCACAATGTTCGTATCCGGTCCGTAGGAGGCCGTAGGACAATAGACAATAGGTGCAGGAGTTGGCCATTCGGCCCTTCGAGCCAGCACCACCATTCAATGTGATCATGGGTGATCATCCCCAATCAGTACCCCGTTCCTGCCTTCTCCCCATATCCCCTGACTCCGCTACTTTTAAGAGCCCTATCTAGCTCTCTCTTGAAAGCATCCAGAGAACTGGCCACCACCGTCCTCTGAGGCAGAGAATTCCACAGACTCACCACTCTCTGTGAGAAAAAGTGTTTCCTCGTCTCCGTTCTAAATGGCTTACTCCTTATTCTTAAACTGTGGCCCTTAGTTCGGGACTCCCCAAGAGTCCGTGGATATATCGTAGCGGCTCATTTTGCCAGCCGTAGGTACTCGGGGCATCCTCCCGACTATTTATTTACTCGTGGACATTTTTTATCGGGCTGGAAAAAACATCCCGACTTAGCATCTCATCACCTAGATGCTGCTGCACCCGCTGAGTTTCTCCAGCATTTTTGTGTACCTTCGATCTTCCAGCATCTGCAGTTCCTTCTTGAACTCCCGACTTACCTGATGCCCCGAGTACCTACGGCTGGCATTAGGAGTGGCTAAGACGTATCCTACGGCCTCCTATGGAACTGTTACGAACATTCTGCGAGTTTGAATCAAGGGGAAAACTCGGGAGAATCCGTGAATAACTCGGGAAAGTGGGACAGGCCCATTACCTACCGACCCCCACAGTTATCTGGACTACATCAACTCCCACCCTCCCAGGCGCCATCCCCTATTTCTCATCTCCATCGTTTCTGCTCCCAACATGAGGCTTTCCACTCTGGGGCACCCGACGTGCTCCCTTCCTTTAGTAAATGTGATTTCCCGTCCGAATGTTGTTAATGGGTCTCTCATCCACATCTCCTCTGTGCCCCGCACGGATCAAAGATTGAGTTGCATTGGTCCTTGCTTTTCACCCCACCCACTTCCAACACATCACTCTCTGACATTGCCGCCACCTTCATCGAACCCTGCCACCAACACCATCTTCCCATACCCGCCCCTTACTGTTTTCCACAGAGACTGCTACCTCTGCAACTCATCCCTTCCCCCAAAACCCCCTCCCCTCTCTACGTACTTGCCCTGGCAACCTCTGTCCCTACACCTCCTCCTCATGTCCATCCAGGTGCCCCAGTAGCTCAGCCAGGTGAGATAGAGGTTCACAAGCATCTCCTCTAACTTCTACATCGGTGAGACCGAGCGTAGGCTTGGCGATCGTTTCGCCGAACACCTCCGCTCGGTCCGCATTAACCAACCTGATCTCCCGGTGGCTCAGCACTTCAACTCCCCCTCCCATTCCAAATCCGACCTCTCTGTCCTGGGCCTCCTCCATGGCCAGAGTGAGCACCACCGGAAATTGGATGAGCAACGCCTCATATTCCGCTTAGGCAGTCTGCACCCTAGCGGCATAAACATTGAATTCTCCAATTTCCGGTAGCCTTTGCTGTCTCCTCCCCTTCTCAGCTCTCCCTCGGCCCTCGGGCTCCTCCTCTTCCTTGTTACTTTCTTCTCCCCCAACCCCCCCCCCCCCCCCACACAGTCTGAAGAAGGGTTTCGGCCCGAAACGTTGCCTATTTCCTTCACTCCATGGATGCTGCTGCACCCGCTGAGTTTCTCCAGCACTTTTGTCTACTCCCCTCTAACCTCCTGTACTGTATTCCGTGATCTCAATGTGGCTTCCTTTACATCAGCGAAACCAAGCATAGACTAGGCGATTATTTCCCCGAACACTTGCACTCGGTCCTACCAACGCCGGCTGGAGCTCCTATTTTCTAACAATTTGAGCTTAGCCTGGTTTAGTTTCGAGATACAATGTGGAAGCAGACCCTTCAATTCCACACCAACCTGCAACTATCACTAGCCTACACACACTAGGGACAATTTACAATTTTACCAGGCAATTAGCCTACAAACTTGTACATCTGTGGCAGGAAACCGGAGAAAACCCACACAGGTAACGGGGTGAACATGCAAACTCTGTACAGACAGCACCCCTAGTCAGGATTGAACCCAAGCCTCAGGCGTTTGAAGGCTGCAACTTTACCGCTGTGGCGCCATGCCACCCTGCAGCACATTGTGTCTTTTTTTTGTAAAACAGCATCTGCAGTTCCTTGTGTCTACAATATACCAAATGTTCTTGTCACAGCCCAGTTCTTCTTATGGAACAGATAGGCTGCTAAATATTTAGTTGCGTAAAAGCATGTGAAAAACGATTTCTTAGATAGGTGACAACCTATAGCTGAGGGAAGGGATTGATTGACAGCAACTGTTAGTGTAAGGAAAATAATCATATTGGGAACTTTAATTATGAAATTATCATCCAGAAACACGCGTATCTATTGTTCCACATGAATATCTCAAGAGGTGTAAGAGAATGTATTTCTGAAGACTAATCAAACTTGTTCACAGGACTTGAAGGATCCATCCCAGGATATTGAAAGAGGAGAGGGCAGGAGCCTTGATGAAGATCTTTGGATCTTCTTGTGTCCTGCAGTTCTGTTCTCGCTCTCCCTCTGCCCAGATGAAACAAGGATAGAGTTCCAATAGGTCGTACCCATATCTCCAACTCTCCCATATCTAACACTTCATTCTCTGACTTTTCCGCTACCTTCACTGTGATTCCACCAGTCACATAATTCCCTTTCCCGCCCTTTTCCGCCTTCTGCACCTCCCCAAGTACTTTCCCCTGCAAGACATGTCCCTGCACCTCCTTTGGTTCCTTCAAATCCATTCAGGGATCCCAGCAGTCTTAGCAGGTGAGACAGAGGTTCATGTGCACCTCCTCCAACCTCATCTACTGCATTCAGTGCTCTCGATGTAGCCTCCTGTACATAGGAGGGACAGAGCGTAGATTAGACAACCGTTTTGTCAAACACTTGAGCTTGGTCTGCCAAGGACTGCTGGATTTCCCAGTTGCTAACTATTTTAACTCGTCTTCCCACTCAGACCTTTCTGTCCTGGGCCTCCTCCATTGCTAAAGTGAGGTCACGTGGTAAGACTGCTGGGGTCCCTGAATGGATTCATTCTCAAATTTTAGGTAACAAACCCCCCACCACCACCTCTTTAGCCTCCTCCCTTCCCTGTACACCACCTGGATGTGTACCCTTTTCTCCGTTTCCCGTTCCACCTAATTTCTTCCTATGACTTAAAAATTCTCGTTTCTTCTATTCCTATCTCCTCATCTCACACGTTTTGTATTTTCATCTTTAGCCTTGGTCCAATGGTCTGCCGATCAAAGAAAACCCTCAACTATATCCCCTATCACTTGCCAGGCTTTGTCTCACCCCCACCTCTCTTCCAGCTTTCTCTCCCCGAATATAATCATTCTGTTTCCCATGTTTAGTTTTAGTTTAGTTTAGAGATACAGCACAGAAACAGGCCCTTCATCCCATCGAGTCCGCACCAACCAATGATCCCCGTACATTTACACTATCCTACACACACTAAGGGCAATTTACATTTATACCAAGTCAATTAACCTACAAACCTGTACGTCTTTGGAGTGTGGGAGGAAACTGAAGATCTCAGAGAAAACCCAGGCGGTCACGGGGAGAACGTACAAACTCCGTATAGACAGCACCTGCACAGCTCATACCCAGTGGGGTTGCAAGCAGTGTAATGCTCCCCGTCCCACTTAGGAAACCTGAACAGAAACCTCTGGAGACTTTGCGCCCCACCCAAGGTTTCCGTGCCATTCCCGGAGGTTGCAGGTGGTTGCCGGAGGTTGCAGGTAGTGGAAGCAGGTAGGGAGACTGACAAAAACCTGCAGGAACCGCACGGAAACCTTGGGTGGGGCGCAAAGTCTCCAGAGATTTCCGTTCAGGTTTCCTAAGTGGGACAGGGGCATAAGGCAGTAACTCCACCACTCTGCTGCACCACCATGCCACCCTAACAGTCTTACAGTAAAGCATCTCTTGTTTTGCAGGAGTGCATCTCTGAAAATGTAATACACTGGGTGTAACAGAAGGAGGAACAGTTCCTAATGTCAGACAACATAATCAATCAGGGTACTCAAACTCAAAGGCAAACAAATCAATCCTCTAACACTCTATGTTAATTAGATATATTTATGTCAGGCTTGAGGTATTTGGGGATCATGGGAATAAACTGCCTTTGGAAAGATAAACACATTCTAATCTTGGCTGGAAATAAATTCATGCTGCAATGTGCTTTAAAAAGGCAGAACAAGCTGCATACCTGCAAAAACATCACTGTTGAACACTATAAAATGGGAAACAAACTTCCCGGCTGCAAATTACAAAGTACCATATTGAATTAACATATTATTTTACAATCTGGATATTGCTGGTGTGGTCTTGATGAACCATGATATAAAGGAACTTACACCTTCAGAATCAAGGTAAATAAATCAAGATAGTACTACACTATGCAGGAGAAACAAAAATCTTTACTAATGGGCCTGTCCCACTTATGCAACTTTTTCGGAGACTGCCGGCACCCGTCATAGGTCGACAAAAATTTTCAACATGTTGAAAATCCAGCGGCGACCAGAACAAGGTACAACTCTTTGGGCGACTACTCACGATCATACAGGCTTCACCCTGCGATAGGGTGGGCACATCATCCGAGGACGTACACACCATTGAGGATAGATGGGGATACTGTGGATAGGGTGAGCTGCTTTAAATACCTGGGAGTCCACATCTCTGAGGATATGACATGGACATCACACGCCTCAGCACTCGTGAGTAAGGCAAGGCAGCGCCTTTACCACCTCAGGCAATTGAGAACATTCAGAGCGTCTCCAAGGATCCTCCAGTGCTTCTACTCAGCGGCTGTGGAAAGCATCTTGTCCGGAAATATTACAATCTGGTTTGGGAACTGCTCTGCCCAGGACAAGAAGGCTCTGCAGAGAGTAGTGCGTTCGGCCGAACGCACTATGGGAACTTCACTCGCCCCCCTGCAGGAACTATACATCAGGAGGTGCAACTGCAGAGCCAATAAAATCATGGGAGACCCCTTCCACCCCTGCAGCGGACTGTTCCAGCTGCTACGGTCAGGCAAACGCCTCAATTGCCATGCTGTGAGAACGGAGAGGTTGAGAAGGAGTTTCTTCCCAGAGGTCATTAGGACTGTAAACTCCTATCTCACCAGGGACTAACTTTACTGAACCACTCTACTGCTTTTTTTTTTAAATTGCTGTTTTTTTCCCCTTTTTCCTTCCGCCCACAATATTTAATATGAAAAAGAATATGTGATTCTGTTCCATTCTGTTTGTAGTTTGTTTGGTTGTTTGTTTGTTTGTCTTTTTGCACAAAGTCCGCGAGTATTGCCATTTTTCATTTCACTGCACATCTCGTATGTGTACATGACTTGACTTGACTTGACGATGTCGCCGGGGTATCGCCTGGATGTTCATGAGTAGTCTCCGCAGTCCCCAAAGAGTCGTAGCGTCTTTTTGGTCACCGCTGGACCTGCAACGACCTATGACGGATGCTGGCAGTTGCTGAAAAAGTTGCATAAGTGGGACAGGCCTTTTACACTGCCACATTCTAAGAATAAACCATTTCTCAAAATCCTGCCTTTTATATGCAGTTTGCCATTGAAAATGGTGGGGCAGTGTGAATTTATTAGGAGGCTCAGCTGGTGCTGGAGCAGTTGAACAAAATAATCTGCAAATTGACCCATAAAACACATGGTCAAAGGGGACCAAATGACAAAGAAAGAATACTAAGTGATAAATAAGTTAGTATTTGTCACGTCCTCTCTTCAACCTTACCTTGTGCTTGGCTTCAGATTTTCTATCGCTAAATGTGTGCTGCCGATTGCGGGCTTTGTTGACCAATTTTCCTGCAAGATGTCATCATACGAGGCGCTGTAGATGAGATAACCTGCAATTGAAATTCACGGCAAAAATCAGTGCAGCAGAATTTTGTTCCTTGCAGCCAAATCATTGCATTGCATTTATGAATTCAAGGTCCAAATTGAATGTATTGGATTAGATTAGTAATGGATGTGCGAATATTTGCTACTTGAGAACTTAAAATTATCTGCCTACTAAAATTAATGCATAATAAGATATACATTGGGTAGGCAAGCAAAGAATTTCCACGTGCCTAGTCACATGTGACAATAATGTATTCCATTGCATTCCATGATATCTTGTGTAGGAGAGAACTGCGGATGATGGTTTACACTGAAGATAGACGCAAAATGCTGGGGCAACTCAGTGGGACAGGCAGTATCTCTGGAGAGAAGAAATCGGTGATGTTACGGGTCGAGGCCCTTCTTCAGCGGAGAGGGAGGCACAGAGATATGGAAAGGGAAGGTGTGAATACAACTCTGTCTATTATGGCCAAATATAAAGTTTTTATTCAGCATTCATTGAACAGATTTGAAAGTAAGTTAACTTGAATGAATCCATGCAATACATTTTGTTTTTCAAATCTAAACCCAATTCACATGAGGTTCTAATGTGTCCATAGTGGAATAAGTACAACATATTTACTTTCATGAAAGCAGAGGTAATCTGTCTCTGTCAGTAATATCTTGGAGAGGAGGTGCCAATTCAATGTGTACAATTTTCGTGCCAATAAGGAAAATCCTTGTTTCAAAACTGGAAGGCTGGCCAACAAAGGCAACACAATGAATGGACATGTGATATATAACGAGCAAATAAAAATGTTTTATCAATCCTGAAAACATTTCTGACAGAGCGCTAAATGAATTCATTTTGAAATGCAGTTGCTTATTAATTCAAACAGAAGAATTAATGCTATCCAATAATTCCCAGTAACAGTTACTTAACTCAGGTCAAATATCAACTGAAAGGCATTCTCACTTCACCTTTGGAGGCTTTTATCCATGTTAGTAATGCCTAGGCAGATACAAAATGCTGGAGTAACTCAGCGGGTGAGGCAGCATCTCTGGAGAGAAGGAATGGATGACGTTTCAGGTCGAGACCCTTCTTCAGACTGAACGTTTCGGGTCGAGACCCTTCTTCAGACTGATGTCTAGTAATGCCTAGAGCTGAGTGATGAAGTTGTTGATATGACTTTTTGCTGATAATTGGGCTCTCTGCATTGTGTGGATAGGGTCTTGGTGAGACCACACCTGGAGTATTGCGTACCATTTTGGTCTCCTAATCTGAGGAAAGACATTCTTGCCATAGAGGGAGTACAGAGAAGGGTCACCAGACTGATTCCTGGGATGTCAGGACTTTCATATGAAGAAAGACTGGATAGACTCGGCTTGTACTCCCTAGAATTTAGAAGATTGAGGGGGGATCTTATAGAAACTTACAAAATTCTTAAAGGGTTGGACAGGCTAGATGCAGGAAGATTGTTCCCGATGTTGGAGAAGTCCAGAACAAGGGGTAAGGATAAGGGGGAAATCTTTTAGGACCGAGATGAGAAAAAGATTTTTCACACAGAGAGTGGTGAATCTCTGGAATTCTCTGCCACAGAAGGTAGATGAGGCCAGTTCATTGGCTATATTTAAGAAGGAGTTAGATGTGGCCCTTGTGGCTAAAGGGATCAGGGGGTATGGAGAGAATGCAGGTACAGGATACTGAGTTGGATGATCAGTCATGATCATATTGAATGGTGGTGCAGGCTCGAAGGGCCGAATGGCCTACTCCTGCACCTATTTTCTATGTTTCTATGTCAGACCGAAGGACAGTCAGCGACGGGTATGGGTCAGAAATGGGGCTAATGTTAAGGCACAATCTTCCATCGCAAAACCCACTCGT
The DNA here is from genome assembly GCF_028641065.1 of Leucoraja erinaceus. Classification (NCBI taxonomy): domain Eukaryota; kingdom Metazoa; phylum Chordata; class Chondrichthyes; order Rajiformes; family Rajidae; genus Leucoraja; species Leucoraja erinaceus. The sequence continues at coordinate 71,277,725 of NC_073384.1, read as the reverse complement.
GGATAAGAATCTCTATGTTCTATGAATCTATATTCTATATCTATGTTCTATTAGTTAGGAAGTGCGGCAAAGACAAGCCAGGGAAATGCTGGACAATGAGCCTTACCTCAGTGGTGGGAAGGTTGTTGGAGGGATAAGATCCACCAATATTTGGATTGGCACAGACTGATGAGGGATGCGTGAGGCATCACATCACAAATCTGACAGAGTTTGTTGATGAGGTCACCAAGAGGACTGCTGAGGGCAAGGCATTGGACATTTATATGTGAACATTATCATGGCCTTTGATAACCTTCCATGTGTAGGCTTGTCTAGAAGGTTAGATCACATACAAGCAATTGAGGGCTAACCAATTGAGTTCAACATTGACTTGGACGAAGGAATCAAGGGTAGTTGTGGAGGGTTATTACTAATAGAGATAGCAAGAAATTGCCAGTGGAGGTTAATCATGTTGCCAGATGGGAAAAATAATAGACAAATAATTGACACTAGACCAAGTGCAGACCCGTTGGGTCTGCTCCCCCAATGGTGTGATTCCCCCAACCCAATATTCCACCATGCACCCGTCTCCTCCAATGGAACTGAAGCCGTTGCCAAATGTAAGTTTCCAGCACTCCCCTGCCTCCCTCAATTGCACCTCCCCTGCCTGCTGCAGCAGTGAAAAGTTCAGTGTTCCTGTCTTGCAACTTTGTTTCGAAGTGTGTTGGAAGCTGATAGGAAGGAGCAGCCGTCAACGAATCAAAAGGCAGGAAGGGATCCGTACTGCAGGCGGACGGATGGATCTGAGTTTTATATATTAATAGATAGATATCAAGTTTAAAGTGGTTAAATGTGAGGTGATTTGGGTTGATTGGGCTGATCTGTGGCATTAAAACTGCTCAGCGTATTCTCCTTCAATTTTTTAAAAATCTTTTTCCAGAAAAATCAATATTATTGATTGTAAACTAAAACATGTTCAATGTGCTTTTATACATCAACCAGGAGTTTATTTACATTTTCCATGGCTCTGCAGGTTTCCTAATTTGCATGAAAACACCTATTATCCTGCTCTTGTGAGGTGAAGTATGTATGAAGTAATAGACCCAAACTGCAAATCATTTTAAATGGCTGGAAAAATTGTGGGGGTCGATCATATGCCTGTAATAACCCGTGCCTTGTTTTCCTCCATGCTCCAAATCCTATGACAAAAAAAGTCCTGACGTAGCCCATGCTGCAAGCAGCCGGCCTGTTTCCAATCACTGACATGAATCTCCCCTTGCAGCATCTTTCTTATATTAAGTTTTGCTGCAAAAGGAAGCCTGCCTTTGTTTATTGAAGGTTCAATTCTATTTTTCAATAGATGATGTGAACTTTGTGCGCTATTTTGGAACTTAAAGATATTGGCAGATGCAATTTTTGCAGTTCGGAATGGGCAGTGTTGTTCACTGCAGAATTGCAAGTTAAGTGGAGTATAATAAGAGCAACATTGGGCGATACCACCAAACATTAAATGGGAGTATTATTTATTATCATGTCAAGGGCACTTAGTGTAAGATTCCCCTTCCTCAGCTCCCCTGCTGTCTCCTCCCACCCTCCAGCCTTCTGGCTACTCCTCCTTTTCCCTTTCTTGTCCCCACCCACCCCCACCCCCGATCAGTCTGAAGAAGGGTTTCGGCCCGAAACATTGCCTGTTTCCTTCGCTCCATAGATGCTGCTGCACCCGCTGAGTTTCTCCAGCTTTTCTGTGTAACCTAGTGTAAGATTCATGCTTGTTAAACCCCTTCCCTTTTTATTATGAGAGGCAAGAATGCAAGAGGCATTTCATGAATAATCCCTGGTTCACGGTAGTTTGTGGAGGGAAAAGAATTACAATGCATGGCTTATATAAAGAAGCAGGTAATTCACAGGACAAAACTACTGCCAGCTTTAATTACTTCCCCCACGATCGGGTCCAAAAGTGAATGATTACTGAAGCTGTAATGACAGAGGAAATATTAACCATCTGGAAGAGCTTCAAAGATTTGACCAACTCTGTTATTGAAAACCTTACAGAAAATTAATGGTTTTTTATTAACTTCAAAAGTAAATATATTTCACACAAATTTGTGAACTTTTTCAACTTGCCAGCATCAACAAACTTCGTAGGGGTGTTGGCTGAACTTTTAGCATCTAATAAAAGCAATATCCATTACTGACAGCCCTATGATCCAATTTTATGATTAAGTTTTGTTTAAATTTTCTTTTCTCTGTTGGACTTCATTTCCTTATGTGGCCTCCATTTTCGTAGAAGCATGTGGCAATGTTTCCATGGACTTTGAAAAAAAAAATAGGAATTTGCCAGTGTGGGGAAAAACCTAAAAGAAAAACAAAAAATGCTGGAGATACTCAGCAGGTTGGTCAGCAACTACAGATGGGGGCTGGCACTGCGGTGCAGTGGTAATGCTGCTGTAATTCCCAGGATGGCAGGACTGTCATATGTTGAGAGAATGGAGCGGCTGGGCTTGTATACTCTGGAGTTTAGAAGGATGAGAGGGTTTCTTATTGAAACATAAGATTATTTAGGGTTTGGACACGCTAGAGGCAGCAAACATGTTCCCGATGTTGGGGTAGTCCAGAACCAGGGGCCACAGTTTAAGAATAAGAGGTAGGCCATTTAGAATGGAGACGATGAAACACTTTTTCTCACAGAGAGTTGTGAGTCTGTAGAATTCTCTGCCTCAGAGGGTGATGGAGGCTGGTTCCCTGGATAATTTCAAGAGAGAGTGGATCGGGCTTTTAAAGATAGCGGAGTCAGGGGATATGGGGATAAGGCAGGAACGGGGTACTGATTGGGGATGATCAGCCATGATCACATTGAATGGCGGTGCTGACTCGAAGGGCCGAATGGCCTGCTCCTGCACCTATTGTCTACTGCTTCACAGCGCCAGAGACTCGGTTACGATCCTGTTTGTTTCCAGCATTGGTTTGTAAAGGAATAGGTAATGTTTCAGGTTGAGACCCATTTCGGGTCTGAAGAAGGGTCTTGACCTGAAGCATCACCTATGCCTTTACTCCAGAGATGCTGCCTGACCCGCTGAGTTACTCCAGCTTTTTGTGTCTCTCTTTGGTCTAAACCAGCATCTGCAGTTTCTTCCTACACGGCATTGGTTTGTTTTAATCTCTCCTCTGCACCCATTCATCTTTGCCTATTTGCATTTTCTCCAAACACAATGAACAAACCTTCAGCACAAAACTACAGAGGGAACTCAGAATGCATCTGTGGAGGCATATGGACAGATGATGTTCCGGTCAGCACCCCTCTTAAAGATCCGTCAAGAATGTTTGCAACCTGGTGCTGGTTCTCAGGTCAGCTTCTGATTCTCGTGTAACTTGGAGCTCAATAATATGACCTGACTCTGTCAGGTTTATTTGCTGCTGAAACACTCATTCATGCTTTGTTCCGTCCAGATGTGCTTATTCCAAAATGTTCCTGTTAAACCGGCCATCTTCCACCCTTCATAAACTTGACAGCAAACTGAAGTCTTTTACTCACATATTAACTAATACCAAGTGCTAGTCAATCTTTTCGCTATATTTACTAATATTAACCCCAGTTAAGGTTGCACCATGGATTTAAAATTCTCTCATTCATTATTTTATAATCCATAGTTATATCTTATCTCTGTACAGCCATCAAATGTGCCCAATATCAGGAAAAATGTTCCCAATTTCAGGAAAAATATTCTCAACGTTGAGCTAGTCCTGAACCAGGAGCCACAGTCTTAAAATAAAAGGGAGGCCATTTAAGACTTAAACGAGAAAAAACTTTTTCACCCAGAGAGTTGTGAATTTGTGGAATTCCCTGCCACAGAGGGCAGTGGAGGCCAAGTCACTGGATGGATTTAAGAGAGAGTTAGATAGAGCTCTAGGGGCTAGTGGAATCAAGGGATATGGGAAGAAGGCAGGCACAGGTTATTGATTGGTGACGATCAGCCATGATCACAATGAATGGCTGTGCTGGCTCGAAGGGCCGAATGGCCTCCTCCTGCACCTATTTTCTATGTTTCTTCCAAATCTGCCCTTTTGTGCATCCTCAGTTCAAACTGTTTTATCATTTGCAGATGTACCTTCAGTTGCCAAGACATGAAGCCTTGGCATTTCCTCTCTGTAAATCTCTGTCTTTCTCATCTTCTTTGAATGATTATCGAAACCTCTGCTTCCACGCATGATCTTTTCTTAACATAACATGTGACTCGATCAAGCTTTTGCATGGTAATGCAACCCGTGAGATTCCGCAGAGCCCGTTGTCACTTTCAAGAATAAGCAAGTTGTTTCTGTAATACTCCCACTCTAAAACCAACTTGAGTAGGAAATAACTGCAGATACTGGTTTAAACTGAAGATAGACACAAAATGTGGGGTAACTCAACGGGACAGGCAGCATCTCTGGAGAGAAGGAATGTGTGAGGTTTTGGGTTGAGACCCTTGATTCCCCTATCTGGTTTAATATCTCCAGCCCCACATTGCGTCTCAGTCTATTATGCCAACCAGGATGTTTATAGGGAGAACTAGACTAAGTGGGACCCGTTGAGTCCCAGCATCACACGGGAGGGCTGGTCCCCCAACGCAATATTTCACCTCTCCACCAATTCCAATACTGGTGGCCAGTGGGGGGAGTTTTCTGGAGTGCTAGTATGGGTGTTGTGGGCTGAAGGGACTGGTTTCCAGAGGGCTTGTATGGACATTGTGGGCCGAATGCATTCTGGGCTGGCAGCTCAGTCACTCAAGCCTGGTGTGCTGGCAGCTCATTCAATCACGGCTGGTGGACTGACAGCTCACTCACGGCTATTCCTTGAAATTCCATTTCAAGCAGGGTGCAAGGCCACCAAATTCAGGTGCAGTTTCATACCATTTCAGGCAGGGTGCAAGTCCACTAAAGACAGCGAGTCGTGACCTCCATCTTGCAGAGACTGAGCCACGCCCACACTTCTGGGTTTTATAGTCCCTCCCCACTCCCACCAGAAGGGGCGTTGCCTTCATGGCATGATTGACAGGAGAGAGAATCTCAACATTTTTTTAAATACTAATAACTCTTTTATTTTTCATTGATGGGAAAAATCCTCAGCACCTGATGAGCGGAGGGGGACTGAGTAAGATGGCCAAAAATCACAGCCGTACGTGGTAGCGTTTTTTTCTAAATTCAATAAACAGGAAGTAGTCAAGATTAGACTTTTAATTATATAGAAGGTAAGGCAACTTTAATTAGGCAAGGCAATTTTAATTAGGCAAGGCAACTTTAATTAGGCAAGGCGGCACTTTAATTAGGCAAGGCGACTTTAATTAGGCAAGGCGACTTTAATTAGGCAAGGCGACTTTAATTAGGCAAGGCTACTTTAATTAGCCAAGCCAACTTTAATTAGGCAACACAGCTTTAGCATTTACAAACCAAAAGCAACACAGCTTTAGCATTTACAAACCAAAAGCAACACAGCTTTAGCATTTACAAACCAAAGGCAACACAGCTTTAGAATGTCCAAACCATATTTTCAAACCACATTAAGTGCACTGACAGGTCAGTGAAACCATCCACAGTTTAGTAGACATGTGTTCCGTGTTATTCACGGCTCAGACTGAGAAATGTGACCCTCTCGCTCCCCCATCTTGCCGAGACTGACTGAGGCACTCAACACTTCCAGGTTTTATTGTCCCTCCAGAAGGGGCGTGTCCTTCAGGAGAGAGAATCGGAACATTTTTTAAACACTTATAACTTTTATTTTTCATCGATGGGAAAAATCCTCTTGTCTTGCTCACCGGAGTGGGACTCTAAGATGGCTAAAAATCACAGCCGTAAGTGGCAACGTTTTTTCTAAAATCAATATACAGAAAAACAGGAAGTGGTCAAGATCAGACGTTTAGTAATATAAATAATACCTTATGCATTCCCAAACTATGGAATGAATTGAAGAGTGGTCAATGTATACCTGTTACGTATTCACCCTTTTGAGGTTTTGCCCAGTCCAGGATGATGAAGGAATGGCAGCTTTCTACAGCCACAATGGTGATGTTGTGCGGGGGCTGCTCGGGTGGCAAGCTATTTTCCATCAGTTGTTTTGGAATAATATCCAATAAGGAATCAACCTGAAAGTGGTCCAGCGCATCCGTCAATGAACAAGGGGCATCAGGATCTTTGCTGATATAATTCACATGAGCAGCTGCAAAGGAAAGGTCAAAGAAATAAACATGATTAAAAAAAACTTTAGTTCCAATAATATCATAAGATCTACACTAATATCTATGATTTACAATTTCACTTGTAGTATTTACAGTCGAACTTGCACTAACTTCAAAATGAGACACAAAGTGCTGGAGTAACTCAGCGGGTCACCCAGTGTCTTAGGTGAACTATTTTAGGCACCATTTTGGGTCGGGCCCTTCTTCAGACTGTTTATTGTGGAGGAGGGGGTAGAAAGCTGGAAGAGAGGCGGAGGTGGGACAAAGCCGGGCAGGTAAAGGTGGATGCAGGTGGAGAGGGGGGAGTTTGACTGACAGAAAGTTGGACAAAGACCAGAATTGGATGGATAAAAGGCTGTGAGCTAAGGAGATGAGGAGGGAAGCTGTGAAATGTGAAGCCCGGGGGAGGGATATTGGTGGAATGGGACAGGGAGATGAAAGGAAGGGTGGGGTCAGAGGAGAAATGGGTACATGGCAGATTGGGCACAGAGAGGGGAGGGGCAGAAGGCTTCCCGCCGAGCCGTGGATGCGGGCGGAGGTGCCACGGTCTCGATGCCACCCGGATGGCCGCGAAGGCTCGGCGGACGGCCGAACCCGTCTCGAGCTCGCTCGGCTCTGTGGAAGGCTAGACGGGTACGGAGGTGGGCAAATGTTCACGGGAGGCGGCGGAGCCCTGCGGCTGGGGCCTGCCTTGAACGGAGCCATGGGACGCGCCGCAGGGAACAAGGGAGGACCCGGCACGGGGGTACTTTGTAACTTTGTCCGCGCCCTTTACGTGGTGACTATTTGCATACCGTGGTTATACAAGCAAAGAACTTCACTGTGACTTGTCACGTGTGACAATATAGTATTCAATTCAATTCAATTAAAAGGGGAAGGGGAAGGCAGCCCTGAACTAACTGTGTTTCAAAAGAACCTATTTAATTATGGGTTAATAACGGGAAAAAAACTTATACCTAAATTCTGGAAAAACGCCCCTATACCAACAATAAATATGTGGATTTCAAATATGTTCGAAACATTACACCTGGAAGATATGGGACTCCTACTTGCAGGCAAATCAGACCACTTCCAAAAGACTTGGTTTGCATTTATTGACGTACTACAAGTATAAGATGCAACAGTACTCTGAAAAGAAATGGTTTCAGGATCTGGTAAGGGGGGGGATGAAAAATACGAAGTTGGTATATCCCTTTCTGCTCTGTCTTCTTAATATAGCTTTTGTTTCTTTTTCTCTTTGTTTTTTTCTACGGCCTATTTCTTAACTTTTTTCCCTAACTCTTCGCGTAAAGGGTCTTTTTTCTTGATCACTTTTTCACACAATCACCATTCTTTCTCACTTTCTTTCCTCTTTTCTCTTTTTTAAGCTTAAAAAATGAAGTGGTACAAGAAATGTAATAACTTATATTTGGCTTGTATTATTGTAATGTACTTCACTTCTAATAAATAAAATTATTTTAAAAAAAAAGAATTATATATAGCAAAAAAAACACAAAAAAAAACAAAAAAGGGGAAGAGGTTGTTAATTTGTTAATGATCTAAAATTGGAGAATTCAGTGTTCATATCACTGGATTGTAAAGCACCCCAATGGAATATGAGGTCTGTTCCCCTAGTTTGAGTGTGGCCTCATTCTGGCAATGATAGAGGCTCAGGATGAAAATGTCAATTAGGGAATGAGAAGGGGAGATCCTCGGGAGCCCTGGATGCAGTAGGTGAGATTGGAGGAGGTGCATGTGAACCTGTGTCTCACCTGGAAGGGCCGCACCTGGATTGGTGCGAGGGAGAAGGTATATTGACAGGTGTTACATGCCCACTTCTCATCCAGCTTCACCCCCCCCCCCCCCATCCCTGACTACAATCAGTCTGAAGAAAGTACAGAGAGTCATAGATGAAGTCCAGTCCATCACACGGACCACACTCCCCACCATTGACTCCATCTACACTTCACACTGCCTCGGAAACACAACCATAGACATGTCCCACCTCTCGGTACTCCCTTCTTCCCCCTGTACAATAAGGCAAAAGGTATAGAAAATTGAAAGCGCGTACTGTCAGATTCAGCAAGAGCCTCTTCCCCTGTCATCAGCCTTCAGAACGGTCCTTCCATAAGCTAGGGTACTGTTTGATTCACCTCTACCCCACTGCGGACATTGGACTTTTGTCTACGGAACTGCTGCGCTACAAGGCTGAGAACTATAATCTGGACTCTGTCTCTTCCCCTTTGCTCTCCCCATTGCACTCGAGTTTGAAGTGATTGTATTTACGTCCAGTAATATCTGATCTGAAACCTAAACAACCAAGCCTCACTGAGACAACGTTGAGAACCAGCAAGCAAAGCATAGTAAATCTCTAAAGTCAAACCTGTCCAAGCTGACATTTGTTTTTTAATTCCCTTTGATTTCCCTTACATTAGCAACTGGAAAATTAAAAAAGTTAAAAATCGCAACATTTAAAGACAAGTAATCAAACATATTAGGCCAGCATAATTAACAGATAAAATAAAACTTACTTTATATTTGCCTTTCTTCCTCCAGCCAGGGTACATCAGTCCAAAGAAGGGACTGTGCTGTGCTCGATCTAACCTGGTATGATGTTACAAGTGCTCGATCTAACCTGGTATGATGTTACAAGTGGGGGACAAATCCCCATGCTCAAGAAGTGGGGACTTCAGCTAGCCTGTATTCCTTTACAGGACTTTATGCTAAACTCTTTGCTGGGAGCCAGGGCTTGTTGCTGGAGCCAATCAACAAGTTTAGGATTTCCATGCTTGGGCAGGAGGTTGTTGATAGTTGCAAGATATACGCCAACACTTCTGCAGCACGAACTGACCCAATACATCTGGATGAAGACCAACTACATTGTGTGTGAATGACTGAGGAATGCAGTAACCCTCTGTGATTTGCATCTGTGTTCACTCTCCTACCGCTCACTGGTGGACTCCAGCATCTCGGAATTTTCCAGATGGCAGTGCTAGGCTCAAATCCACAAGAAAAAAGAATCGATGACAAAAAGGGCTCCGGCTTTACAACATAATGCTTTAAAAATATATAAAAAGCCATAAACCTACTCGACAATCTCTCTCATAATAATAAAAAATATGTTGATCGTCATTCTGTTAGATCGCCCGGTGCGGGGGAGCTGACATCCCCCCCCCCCCCCCCCCGATGCGGGAGCTTGATCGCCCCGACGCAGGGGGCCCAACCGCCAGCTACTGGGAGTCAAGATCGCCCCGTCAACAGAAGGCTCGAGGCCCCCAAGAACAAAGAAGGGAAGAGATTGAACTTTGTTTTCGCCTTCCATCACAGTGAGGAATGTGGAGGAGTCACTGTGGTGGATGTTTATGTTAAAATGTATTTTGTGTGTTCCGTTGCTTTTTATTAGTATGACCGTATGGCAAATCGAATTCCTCATATGTTGCAAAACATACTTGGCTAATAAAGTGATGATAATGAAATTCCACGTTTGCTTTAAATAATTAATAGACAATAGGTGCAGAGTAGGGCATTCTGCCCTTCGAGCCAGCACCGCCATTCAATGTGATCATGGCTGATCATCCACAATCAGTACCCCGTTTCTGCCTTCTCCCCATATCCCCTGACGCTGCTATCTTTAAGAGCCCTATCTAGCTCTCTCTTGAAAGTATCCAGAGAATCAGCCTCCGCCGCCCTCTGAGGCAAAGAATTCCATAGACTCACAACTCTCTGTGAGAAAAAGTGTTTCCTCATCTCTGTTCTAAATGGCTTACCCCTTATTCTTAAACTGTGGCCCCTGGTTCTGGACTCCCCCAACATCGGGAACATGTTTCCTGCCTCTAGCGTGTCCAAACCCTTAACAATCTTATATGTTTCAATAAGATACCCTCTCATCCTTCTAAACTCCAGAGTGTACAAGCCCAGCCGCTCCAATCTCTCAGCATAAATAAAATAATAAATTAAAATAATATAAAAATATGATAAATACTCATTGTGCAGGACCGAGCCTTACTTTCCCCTGCAACCGCAGGAGATGCAATACCTGTCCCTTTACACCTCCCCCCTCGACTCCATCCAAGGACCCCGACGGTCCCTTCAGGTGAGGCTGAGATTTACTTGCACCTCCTCCAACCCGATCTACTGTCTCCGCTGCTCCAGGTGTGGACTCCTATATATCGGCGAGACCAAGCGCAGGCTCGGCGATTGTTTGGCTGAACACCTCCGCTCAGTCCGCCTGGGCCTTCGTGATCACCCGGTTGCTCAGCATTTTAACTCCCCCTCCCATTCCCACACTGACCTTTCTGTCCAGGGCCTCCACCATTGTCAGAGTGAGGACCAGCGCCTCATAATTCGCTTGGGTAGCTTACACCCCAGCGGTATGAATATTAACTTCTCTAATATTAAGTAACCCTTGCTCTCCCTCTCTCTCCATCCCTCCCTCACCATAGTTCTCCAACCAGTTTTACTGTTCTCCTGATTAAATTTTACATTGAATGCCTCGTTGTCAACTTCCCCTCAGCTAACAATGAACAAATCTTCATTTTCCTTGAGTTTCATCCCCTTTAATCTCTCATTTTCACACCTCACCCTTCCATATCTCTATGTCTCCCCGTACCCTGACTCCCAGTCTGAAGAAGGGACCCAACACAAAACGGCACCCGTTCCTTCTTTCCAGGGATGCTGCCTGTCCCGTTGAGTTACTCCAGCATTTTGTGTCTTGCTGGATAGCATCGCTGCTGCTGGACTCCAATCCCTGAAAGATGATGACTGAATGCATTCTATATTGAGAATCCATGCCTAAGGTCACTGGACCTTTGAAGAAGATTAAAGAACATGCGGTATGAACTGTCGTCTTGCAGCTGATCATTAAACCTGGTCCTTTCACATTGTGCTTACATCCACACAGATCCTTCTCATATTTTAACTTTGGCAAAACCTGTTTCTTTCGACAGATCCATTTTTGGGCGTTCTTACTCTTTTATACTTTCCTTTCATTTTGCTGATTTATCTGTTGTATATGTTTATCATACTAAGACTTTTTTTACTTGTCAGAGGAAAGTTTCCTGAACACATTTAACTAATTCCACCCCGTCTAAGCCGTTTGCACTATGGCATTCCCAGTCAATATTGGGAAACTTAAAATCCCCTACTGCGACAACCTTATTAGACCTGCAGCTGTCTGTCATCTCCCGGCACATTTGTTCTTCTAATTCCTGTTGGCTATTTGGGGGCCTGTAGTACATTCCCGGGGTCAAGGAAAGAGCGTTCACATCGTGGCCCTGTTTCCACCAATCTTTCCACCATCACACACAAGCACAAAAAGCGCAAGACACCATTGTAATCAGATGCTGAGAAGTGTGGTCAGCTCTGCCTGAACAATTTCTAATCCTGTGATGCGGACTCGATAAGAAGAAGTACACTCCCGACAAGGTGATCATCCCTTTCTTATTCCTCAGCTCCAACCATATAGCCTCACTAGGCCATCCGTCCGTAATGTCACCTCTGAACACAGCAGTGACATCCCCCTCAACCAATAACGCAACTCCCCCTCTGTTACCCTCACCCCTGTCTCTCCTGAAGCACCTGGACCCTGGAACATTGAACGGCCAGTCCTGCCCCTCCCTTAACCAGGTTTCAGTCATTGCTACAACGTCCCAGTCGCTCATACCTATCCATGCCCTCAGCTCATCCGTCTTACCCCGTGCATTAAAGTGTGCAATTGAACCACACATTCATTCCTTGCTCTCTGCCATTCTCCTGCCTGTTCTGCCCTCCGTACTATCATCACCATCCATACCAATTTATAACCTCTCAGCTGTATAAGATCCCACCCCCCTGCCAATCTAGTTAAAACCCACCCATGTAGCACTAGCGAACATGCCTGTCAGGATTTTGGTCCCCCTCCATTTAAGGTGCGACCCTTCCCTCTGTTATAGGTCACCTCTGCCACAAAAGAGATCCCAATGGTCTAGAAATCTGAATCTCTGCCTCCGCACCAACTTCTCAGCCATACATTTATCTCCCATCTATTCCCGTTCTTACCATCACTGGCACAGAACACTGGAAGCAGTCCAGAAATAACCACCCTGGAAATCCTGCTTTTTAGCCGTTTTACCAAATTCCCAACACTCATGTTGCAGAACCTCCTTCTACTTCCTACCTTTACTGTTTAGAAGGATGAGAGGGGATCTCATAGAAACATATACAATTATAAAAGGACTGGACAAGCTAGATGCAGGAAAAATGTTCCCAATGTTGGGTGAATCCAGAACCTAGGGGCCACAGTCTTAGAATAAAGGGGAAGCCATTTAAGACTGAGGTGAGAAAAAACTTTTTCACCCAGAGAGTTGTGAATTTGTGGAATTCCCTGCCACAGAGGGCAGTGGAGGCCAAATCACTGGATGGATTTAAGAGAGAGTTAGATAGAGCTCTAGGGGCTAATGGAATCAAGGGATAAGGGGAGAAGGCAGGCACGGGTTATTGATTGGGGAAGATCAGCCATGATCACAATGAATGGCGGTGCTGGCTCAAAGGGCTGAATGGCTTCCTCCTGCACCTATTTTCTATGTTTCTATGTTTGTGCCATCACGCACAACAACATCTGGCTTCTCTCCCTCCCTCCTAACATTAACCGCGTTTGTCATGAAATGCTCCCTGGTACATTGTCAGTTTTAGTTGAGAGATACAGCACGGAAACAGGCCCTTCGGCCCACCAGGTCCACGCTGACCAGCGATCCCCGTACATTAACACTATCCTGCACCCACTAGGGACAATTTTTACATTTACACCAAGCCAATTAACCTACAAACCTGTATGTATCTGGAGTGTGGGAGGAAACCGAAGATCTTGGAGAAAACCCACGCAGGTCACAGGGAGAAAGTACAAACTCCGTACAGACAGCACCCGTAGGCGGGCTCAAACCTGCGCTGCATTCACTGTAAGGCAGCAACTCTACCGCTGCGCCACCGTGACCGCTACTCTGTGGGGTTCCAGTATCAGCCAAAGCTGGGGATATTTTGTCACTTTAAGGCCAGAGTCAGGAGAGAGTTGTCAAAACAGACTAGAGAAAATGATCAGGATTTCGCTGAAAATGGTCAAAATAAAACTAACAACATAAGACATGGGCGACACCGTGCCTCATAGCTCCAGGGATCCAAATCCATTTCTGGGTGGGTTCCAGCACTGTCTATGTGGAGAATGCACATCCTGAGTACTCTGTGTTCCTCCCACACACCAAAGACATGTGGGTTGATTGGCTCATTGGCTACAGTAAACTGCCTTGTGTGTAGATGAGTTGTGGAATCTGGAGAGAGTTGGAGAACGTGGAGGGGATAGGAAACAGGATTAGTGTGGGTGGATGCCTGTCAAAGGGCCGGCTGAACGATGCCACGATATCAAAGTAGATGCAGGCCATTGGGCGCCTTGAACCTTCTGCAGCATTCAACAATCAAAGCTGATCTTCAATCATATATCCGCTTTTCCAGCTGGTCCACACACTGTCTAACTCCGTTGCTGTCCAAAAACTGTTTTAATGTTAATCCCTGAGCACATACTCCCCACCAAGCATGAGAAGTGCAAAAGTTCACAGCCACCTGAGCAAATATTTTTTTAATCTCGGGGAAAGAGCTGAAATTTGCATTGTGTTTGCAGATGCTGGTCAGTAATAACATGTAGACACAAGGAAGTGTAGATGCTGGCTCACAATAAAAGACAAAGTGCTGGAGTAACTCAGCAGGTCAGGCAGCATCTACGGAGTCAGAGTCATACAGACCGAAACAGGCCCTTCGGCCCAACTTGCCCATGTTAACCAAGATGCCCCATCTACGTTAGTCCAACCTGCCTGCATTTGGCCCTTAGTCCTCTAAACATTTCCTATCCACGTCATGTACCTGTCCAAATGTATTTTAAATGTCTCAATTACCTCCTCTGGTATCTCGTTCCATATATCCACCCCTCCCTCCCCCCCCCCCCCCCCCCCCCCCATGTGAAATGTTGCTCCTCAGGTTCCCATTAAATCTATCCCTTCTCACCTGGCCTAAATCTCCTCTGGTTCTTGATTCGCCGACTCTGGAAAACTTGGAGAGGTGACATTTCAAACTGGGATCTTTCTTCAGTCTTATTGAGGTTGGTGGGGAGGGGGGGGGGGGGGGTAGGATGGAAAGGAGTTGGGGGTAGGCAGAGGGGGAAGTCTGGCCGAGTTACTCCAGCACTTTGTGAATTTTACTGGCCGGTAGTAACATTGGTCAAGTGCTTCTTGCTCCCAGAGTCAACTAAAACTGTCGAAGCTTTGCCACTGAAGGCCACAGTTCCAACCAGGAGGACGGCACAGCGCTGGTCATGGTAGGATGAGGAGCAGCTATGCATTTGATAAGGTCCCACGTAGGAGATTAGTGGGCAAAATTAGGGCACATGGTATTGGGGGTAGAGTGCTGACATGGATAGAGAAGTGGTTGGCAGACAGGAAACAAAGAGTAGGGATTAACGGGTCCCTTTCAGAATGGCAGGCAGTGACTAGTGGGGTACCGCAAGGCCCGGTGCTGGGACCGCAGCTATTTACAATATACATCAAGGATTCGGATGAAGGGATTCAAAGTAACATGATCAAATTTGCAGATGACACAAAGCTGGGTGGCAGTGTGAATTGTGAGGAGGATGCTATGAGAATGCAGGGTGACTTGGACAGGTTGGGGGAGTGGGCAGATGCATGGCAGATGATGTTTAATGTGGATAAATATGAGGTTATCCACTTTGGTATCAAAAACAGGAAGGCAGATTACTATCTAAATGGTGTCAAGTTGGGAAAAGGGGAAGTACAACGGGATCTGGGGGTCCTTGTTCATCAGTCTATGAAAGTAAGCATGTAGGTACAGCAGGCAGTGAAGAAAGCAAATGGCCTTTATAACAAGAGGAATCAAAGGAGCAAAGAGGTCCTTCTGCAGTTGTACAGAGCCCTAGTGAGACCATACCTGGAGTATTGTGTGCAGTTTTTGTCCCCTAATTTGAAGAAGGACATTCTTGCTATTGAGGGAGTGCAGCGTAGGTTTACAAGGTTAATTCCCAGGGTGGCAGGACTATCATATGCTGAGAGAATGGAGCGGCTGGGCTTGTACACTCTGGAGTTTAGAACAATAAGAGGGGATCGTATTGAAACATATAAGATTGTTAAGGGTTTGGACACGCTAGAGGCAGGAAACATGTTCCCGATGTTGGGGGAGTCCAGAACCAGGGTCCACAGTTTAAGTATAAGGGGTAAGCCATTTAGAACAGAGATGAGGAAACACTTTTTCTCATAAAGAGTTGTAAGTCTGTGGAATTCTCTGCCTCAGAGGGTGGTGCGGGCCGGTTCTCTGGATACTTTCAAGAGAGAGCTAGATAGGGCTCTGAAAGATAGCAGAGACAGGGGATATGGAGAGAAGGCAGGAACGGGGCACTGATTGTGGATGATCAGCCACGATCACATTGAATGGCGGCGCTGGCTCGAAGGGCCGAATGGCCTACTCCTGTACCTATTGTCTATTGTCTATGTGACCGCTTGTGTTGCTAGACCGGGTGATTAAGTATCTACAATTATGAGACTTGACAGACGTATGTAAAATTATGAGAGGCATTGATAGGGTAGACAGTCAGAACCTTTTTCCCAGGATGAAAATGTCCGACTGGAGGGCACAGCTATAAGATAAGAGAGGGAAAGTTTACTATAGCTGTACGCGGAGAGTTATTATTTTTTTAAACCGAGAGTTGTGGGGGGCCAGGGACACATTGCCAGGGATGGTGTTGGAGGCAGATGCAATAGTGGCTTTTAAGAGGCTTTTAGATAGACATATGGAGGTGCAGGAAATGTGATCACGTGCAGGCAGATGAGATCAGTTGAATTTGGCATCACGTTCGGCACAAATATTGTGGGCCGAAGGGCCTCTCCTGTGCTGTACTCTTCTATGTTCTACATTCCCAGCATAAATGCTCCGACTGGATCACCAAACACAAACTGCGGTGAAGGGATACCACGGGCTTTGCCAATTAGTTCAGAACTTATGTATCCGAACAGAACTGCTGGCAAATCATGCGAGAACTGGACCATTGTTGATCAAAGTATATTCATTAATTAAACACCCTTGGATAATCAGTTGCTCCCCACCCTGTACAGAAGATTCTGGAAGACTCAAGTTAAACAAGGCAATGTGTTTTGAACATAATTAAAATTGTTGTGGGCAAGTTAACATTAATAACACATGTTTATGGCTGTAAGAATCATCAGTCTTCATCATGTCAACCCTCAGTGACACTTAAGTGAATTCTACTGTACACAAATTTTACGATCTTGTATTCTTGTGAGCAGTGGTGAGTATACTGATGAACTTACTCACATTTACTACGAGACGGCAATAGTGAGGAGGGACAGATGGTGGGCTGAAGGCAGGGAGAATGGGAGAGAGGGGAGAAGGGAGAAAAGGAAACAGGGCAACGTGGGGAGCAGAAAATCGTAATGGGAAGAGTGGAGAGAGCAGGATTGAGAGGGTGGAGGAAGAGGGTGAGAGGGATTGCTAAATGTATGCATTTTTACAATTGTCATTAAACATTTTGGCTTTTGTTTTGCATTGTTTAATTGATTGTGATGATTAGTAATGAGCCTGTCCCACTTAGGTGATTTTTTTGGCGAATGCCGGCGACTATCATAGTCGTAGCAGGTCAGCCAAAAACAGGCGACTAGACCCCCCTACGACACTGTCCACAACAACCTGCTCCCTCATCGACGTCAAGCTACGACAAGCTACCGACAACCGGCGACCCATTAGGACGTCCACTTACGACCACACCTACCACAACCTGCGTTCACCCGCGACAAGGTACGACCCTGTGGGCGACAACTGAGGACAATTCAGTCGCCGGTACCTGTTGCCGGTTGGCGTAGGTAGTTGCCAATGGAATTCACCGAAGTCAGCACCAGCGACAACCTATGTCATCCTGGCAACAGCCAAAGACATCCTGGCGATAGCACCAACGTCAGGCTACGATCGTTGGCATCAAGCCCAGGGGCGGCGACTGTCGCCAAAAATGTAAAAATCAAGCATCCACCAGAAAAACGCCACGACTTTTTGAACGACTGAGGAAATGACTCACGACCATACAGGCGACACCCCGGTGACCATGTGGCGACAGCCTAGTCACCTGTAGTCGCCTAAAACATCACCTAAGTGGGACAGGCCCGTAACGGTGACTAGGATTATAGACAATAGACAATAGGTGCAGGAGTAGGCCATTCGGCCCTTCGAGCCAGCACCGCCATTCAATGGCTGGTCATCCACAATCAGTACCCTGTTCCTGCCTTCTCCCCATATCCCCTATCTTTAAGAGCCCTATCTAACTCTATCTTGAAAGCATCCAGAGAACCGGCCTCCATCGCCCTCTGAGGCAGAGAATTCCACAGATTCACAACTCTCTGTGTGAAAATATTTTTCCTCATCTCCATTCTAAATGGCCTACCCCTTATGGCCCTGTCTCACGGCACGAGATCACTCCAAGAGCTCTCCCGAGTATTAAAAAAAATCAAACTCGTGATAAGCATGAAGAATGAACGTAGCTGGTACGTCAGAGCTCAGGGACGTCTCTTAGCGGCTCGTAACGCTAACGGCAGGTACTCGGGAAGACTCGCTAACCGCAGGTAAGCTCGGGAAGACTCGTGAAGATTTTTCAACATGTTGAAAAATGTCCACGAGAGCCCCGAGTACCGACGAGCGGCCATTACCGTAAATCTCCGAGTTCGAATCAGGGCAGACTCGGGAGAACTCTTGGAATGAACTGGGACAGAACCATTATTCTTAAACTGTGGCCCCTGATTCTGGACTCCCCCAACATCGGGAACATGTTTCCTGCCTCGAGCGTGTCCAAACCCGGAATAACCTTACATGTTTCAATGAGATCCCCTCTCATTCTTCTAAACTCCTGACTGTACAAGCCTAGCCGCTCCATTCTATCAACATATGATTGTCCCGCCATCCCGGGATTTAACCTTGTAAACCTACGCTGCAATCCCTCAATAGCAAAAATGTCCTTCATCAAATGTGGAGACCTAAACTGCATACAATACTCCAGGTATGGTCTCACTAGGGCCCTGTACAACAGCAGAAGGACCGCTTTGCTCCTACACTCAACTCCTCATGCCATTCGCTTTCTTCACTGCCTGCTGTACCTGCATGCTTACTTTCAGTGACTGATGAACAAGGACCCCCAGGTCCCCAGTTGTACTTCCCTTTTTCCCAACTTGACACCATTTAGATAATAATCTGCCTTCCTGTTTGTGCTACCAAAGTGGATAACCTCACATTTATTCACATTAAACTGCATCTGCCACTCACCCAACCTGTCCAAGTCACCTGCATCCTCCTCACAGTTCACTAGCATCCTCCTCACAGTTCACACTGCCACCCAGCTTTGAGTTATCTGCAAATTTGCTAATGTTACTTTTAATCCCTTCATCTAAATCATTAATGTATATTGTAAATACCTGTGGTCCCAGCACCGAGCCTTGCGGTACCCCACTAGTCACTGCCTGCCATTCTGAAAGGGACCCGTTAATCCCTGCTCTTTGTTTCCTGTCTGCCAACCAATTTTCTATCCATGTCAACACCCTACCCCCAATACCATGTGCTCTAATTTTGCCCACTAATCTCCTATGCGGGACCTTATCAAATGCTTTCTGTAAGTCCAGGTACACTACATCCACTGGCTCTCCCTTGTCTATTTTCCAAATTACATCCTCAAAAAATTCCAGAAGATTAGTCAAGCATGATTTCCCCATCGTAAATCCATGCTGACTCAGACCGATCCTGTTACTACTATCCAAATTTGCCGCTATTTCATCTTTTATAATTGACTCCAGCATTTTTCCCACCACCAATGTCAGGCTAACTGATCTAAAATTCCCTGTTTTCTCTCTCCCGCCTTTCTTAAAAAGTGGGATAACATTAGCTACCCTCCAATCCACAGGAACTGATCCTGAATCTATAGAACATTGGAAAATGATCAATGCATCCACGATTTCTAGAGCCACTTCCTTAAGTACCTAGGATGCAGACCATCAGGCCCTGGGGATTTATCAGTCTTCAGTCCCATCAGTCTACCCAACACCATTTCCTGCCTAATGTGGATTTCCTTCAGTTCCTTCGTCACCCTAAATTCTCTGGCCACTACTATATCAGGAAGATTGTTTGTGTCCTCCTTAGTGAAGACAGATCCAAAGTACTTGTTCAACTAATCTACCATTTCCTTGATCTCCATAATATTTTCATCTTTTTCAGTCTTCGAGGGTCCAACTTTGGTCTTAACTAATTATTTCCTCTTCACATACCTAAAGAAGCTTTTACTATCCTCCTTTATATTCTTGGCTAGCTTACCTTCGTACCTCATCTTTTCTCCCCGTATTGTCTTTTTAGTTATCTTCTGTTGCTCTTTAAACGTTACTCAATCCTCTGGCTTCCCACTCATCTTTGCTACGTTGTACTTCTTCATTTTTATTTTTACACTGTCCCTGACTTCCCTTGTCAGCCATTGTCGTCCTTTTCTCCCCTTGGAATCTTTCTTCCTCTTTGGAATGAACTGATCCTGCACCTTCTGTATTATTCCTAGAAATACCTGCCATTGTTGTTCCACTGTCATCCCTGCTGGGGTATCTTTCCAGTCAACTTTGGCCAGCTCCTCCCTCATGGTTCCATAGTCCCCTTTGTTCAACTGTAATTCTGACACCTCCGATTTACCCTTCTCCCTCTCAAATTGTAGATTAAAATTTATCACATTATGGTCACTACCTCCTAATGGCTCCTTTACCTCGAGTTCCTTTATCAAATCCGGTTCATTACACAACACTAAATCCAGAATTGCCTTCTCCCTTGTAGGCTCCAATACAAGCTGCTCTAAGAATCCATCTCGGACGCACTCCACAAACTCCCTTTCTTGGGGTCCAGTACCAACCTGATTTTCCCAATCTACCTGCATGTTGAAATCTCCCATAACAACCATAGCATTACCTTTATGACATGCCAATTTTAACTCTTGATTCAACTTGCACCCAATATCCAGGCTACTGTTTGGGGGTCTGTAGACAACTCCCATTAGGGTCTTTTTACCCTTACAATTCCTCAGTTCGATCCATACTGACTCCACATCTCCTGTTTCAATGTCACCCTTCGCAAGAGACTGAATTTCATTCCTCACCAACAGAGTTACCCCACCCCCTCTGCCCACCTGTCTGTCTTTTCGATAGGAGGTATACCCTCGAATATTCAGTTCCCAGCTCTGATCCTCTTGCAGCCATGTCTCTGACATTCCCGCTACGTCATACTTGCCAATTTCTAACTGAGCCTCAAGCTCATCCACTTTATTTCTTATATGTTTGAAAAAATGGGAAAAAAAAAAAAATAGTCAGAAATATTAGAGTATAGAGGGGGGGAGGGGGGGGGGGGGGGGGGCGAGGGGATGTATGAGGGGGAGGATTGATGAGGGGGAGAGGGGGAGGGGAGAGAGGGGGGGGGGGGGGGAGAGGGGGGAGGGGGAGAGGGGGAGAGGGGGAGAGAGGGAGAGAGGGGGAGAGGGGGGGAGGGGGGGAGAGGGGGGGGGGGGGAGAAGGGGAGGGGGGGGGGGGGAGAGGGAGGGAGAGAGAGAGAGAGAGAGAGGGAGGGAGAGAGAGAGAAAGAGAGAGAGAGGGGGGAGAGGGGGGGAGGAGGGGGAGGGGGGGGAGAGGGGGGAGAGGGGGAGAGGGGGAGAGGGGCGAGGGGGGGGGAGAGGGTGGGAGAGAGGGAGGGGGGAGGGGGGAGAGGAGGGGAGAGAGGAGGGAGGGAGGTGGGGGGGAGGGGGGGGGGGGGAGAGGGAGGGGGGAGGGGGAGAGGGGGGAGAGGGGGGGAGGGGAGAAGGAGAGGAGAGAGAGAAGGGGAGAGAGGGGGGAGAGGGAGAGGGAGAAGGGGAGAGAGGGGAGAAGAGATAGAGAGAGAGATAGAGAGATAGATAGAGCCGTGCTGCTGTAAAACGGACTTCACGCATACCAAGACAAGTATTTGTTTTGTTCTCTCATGCCAATATAACTGATTTATAACTAAACAGATGAGTGAGCCTTTTTCTATTCTACGTCAGATCCTTGAACCTGTTTCCTTGCAACAATGGCAAAATTGATTGTGGGATCACTTTGGAGGTGCCAGCAATGCGGGAGAATGATGTGTCGGATGCAGGGGTCGGTGAGTGAAATACAAGGAACATGGGAACTCTATACTTCTTCCTTCTGGGGGGAAGGGGGGGGGGGGAGTGAGAGCAGAACTAAGGGCTAAGGGACACAGAGGAGATGCAGGTGAGGGATCTGTCTATGACAGCAGGGGGGGAAACATTTGCTAAAGATAGAGGATATTGCATATGTCGTAGAATGGAAAGCCTCATCTTGGGAGCAGATGTGGCAGAGACGGAGAAAACATGACATGACAAGCTGTTAAGGATTTATTTCCTACTTTAGTGTCGACTTGCTCTGAGGACCGGCTAGTGCAAAAAAAAAGCTATGCTCGGGGTGAAAGATTCTGTTGCCATCCAAAAGTTTCTGTGGCCAAGGACCTGAGGGCCTGAGCTACAGGGAGAGATTAGGCAGGCTCGGACTTTATTCCTTGGAGTGCAGGAGAATGAAGGGTGATCTTATAGAGGTGCATGAGAAGAATAGATAAAATAGATGCACAGATTTTTTTACCCAGAGTTGGGAACCGAGAACCAGAGACTGTAGTTTTAAGATGAGAAGGGAAAGATTTAATAGGAATCTGAGGGGCAAGTTTTTCGCCCAGGGTGGTGTGTATATGGAATGAACTGACTGAACAGGTCGTTGAAGCAGATACCATAACAATGTTTAAAAGACATTTGGACAGTACATGGACAGGAAGCATTTAAAGGGACGGGCCATATGTGGGCAGGCGGGACTAGTGTAGATGGGGCAGCTTGGTCGGCGTGGGTGAGTTATGACGGAAAATTATTACCGTATTTATCACCGTAAGTTATTACCAGGGAAGGGCCTGATTCCGTGTTGCACGAGTCTATGACCTCATCATCAGAAAACATCCATTCGGTTTGAAGAAATTCCCACTGGGAAGATCGCATGTCAGCAGCAAACTCAAATGATTCAAGGTGAACACAATTTAAAATGGGTCAGGAAATTAAAGGGCAATCAGGCACATTAGTAGAAGCTTTTCAAGTTGCATACACACCTACAAACCGTCTGTTTCCTGCCACATCAAACTCCGACTGGGGAATTGCGTTAAACGACCGCACAGGCTCTACCTTTGTTGCAGACTCAGTTGTTGTTGGTGTGGTACTTGTAATTATCTGAAACCCTTGGAAGACACAACAAAATGGCAATAAAATACTCTGAACAGCCAATAATCTAATACCTGAGACGTATACATCATGTGGTGAGAGGTACGATCAGTACTTTTCGGTTAACGCAAAGGTCGGTAGAATTGTGGATCGTGCTAAAGCAACATTGAAAGTTGGGTGAAGCATTAGCAAGTAATAATTAATCACAGCTATGATGCAGTTATGCATTTTGGGAAGTCAAATTGCAGTAGAACGCAGTTGGGGGCACAGTGGCACAACTGGTGCCTCACAGTTCCAGAGACCCAAGTTCCATCCTAACCTAGGGCGCTATCTGTACAGAGTTTCTTGTTCTCCCTGTGACTGTGTGGGTTTCCTCCAGGTGCTCTGGTTTCCTCCCCCAAAATCCAAAGACGTGATGGTTTTGTAGGTTAATTGGTCACTGGAAAATACCCCTCGTGTGTAGAGAGTGGAGGCAAAAAGTAGGGCAATATGGAACTATTCTGACGTCAGTGTGGACTGGGTGGACCAAAAGGCCTGTTTACATGTTGTATCTCTACACTAAACAAAACTAGGACATGTTCAGTTGAACGGTGGAGCACCAAGGATGAACAAAGATTCCGGAGTTATGTCTGTATTGTCCTGAAAATGGCAACACAGATAGACAGGGTGGTGACGAAGACAGTATGGCATGCATAACCTCATTGGTTGGGGCAAAGAATTTATCAGTTGTTATGTTGTAACTTTATAACTTTTACAGATTTCCTTGGTGTCACAATTATTTAACTTGTGTAAGAAAAAGTCGTCAAAGGACACCTGTAAACAAGGTTTTATCATACAGAGAGTGGAGGGGTAGCAGCTGGTAAGAGGGGCGAGAGGAGATGAGTGGGGCAAGAGCAAGCAAGTGATGGCTTGTGTTACAGGCAAGCAATATAGGTGAGTAAGGGTTCATTGGCAGATCGCACGCAGATGGCTTGTCTCCTGAGATTGAGACAGAGAGATCAAGAAAGGGGAGAGGTAAGGTGGAAGTGGTCCACGTGACTTTGAGGGAAGGGAGGAAGGTGATGGTGGTTGATGAAAAAGATGAGCAGTACCCATGCAGTTGTCAATGGAGCAGAGAAAGAATTGGAGAGTGGAGTGGATTTATTAATTGAACCTTTCCTGGTTATTTCTGCGGTGTAACATAGAACATGAATTAAGAACTGCTCAGAATTATTTGATCAGAAAAATATAGTAACACTGTAGGTGTAAATGCTACTGTAGAATCGTTTTAAGGATGTGTAATTTTGTTCAAATCATTATATATATGATTTATATTATGGGTTTATTGTACGACAGGTTAAATGACTCTAATTTGTCTCATATCCGATAAACAAATATCACCTAACCTATATTTTACATTTTATTCTAATCTATTATAAATGCAACTTATTGCCAGGTGCACTGTTAAGGGGCTGTCCCACTCCGGTGACCTAATTGGCAAGTTTAGAAGAGTTTAGGAGAGTTTGAAAAAGTGTCATGTTGAAGACCTCCTTCAACTATGTAGAAGACCTCCTTCAACCTCCCTCGACTATGTTAAAGACCAGCTTCAACTAGCTTAGACTATCTTCGGGAAAATTGGACACCGAATAGTGGAGAGTGAAGACGACCTCCTTCGATCTCCTTCGACTATGATGAAGACTATCTTCGACTACCTTTGACTACCCTCGATTACCTACGACTAACATGCCGACCTACTACGACCTACTTTGACTAAACCTACGAATAAAAAAATATTGATTTTTTCCATGGCGACCTTTTTTTACTCGCGGGCATTTTTCATCGTGTTGACAAAAACGCCGCGACCTAGCTGAGGTCTCGAATATGCGGGGACTACTTTCGAGCATGAAGGAGAATTACAAAGACCTCCTAGGACCTCGTGTCGACCAAGCTGTGCGTATGAGACGAGGGCAAACTCTTCTAAACTCACCAATTAGGTCGCCCAAGTGGGACAGCCCCTTAAGTAGTAATTATTTTAACCATCTGCAACGTCAGAAAAATATTGATCTCTATGGGTCTACATACACTTGCCACCCCACACGTGTAATAATTCCAGAAGCAGACAATAGACAATAGGTGCAGGAGTAGGCATTTGGCCCTTCGAGCCAGCACCGCCATTCAATGTGATCATGGCTGATCATCCAAATCAGTACCCCGTTCCTGCCTTCTCCCCATATCCCCTGACTCCGCTATGTTTAAGAGCTCTATCTAACTCTCTCTTGAAAGCATCCAGAGAATTGGCCTCCACCGCCTTCTGAGGAAAGAGAATTCCACAGATTCACAACTCTCTGTGTGAAAAAGTTTTTCCTCGTCTCCGTTCTAAATGGCTTACTCCTTATTCTTAAACTGTGGCCCCTGGCTCTGGACCCCCAACATCTGGAACATGTTTCCTGCCTCTAGCATGCCCAATCCCTTAATAATCTAATATATTTCAATATGATCCCCTCTCATCATTCTAAATTCCAGTGTATACAAGCCCAGCCGCTCCATTCTGGAAGAGAAACAAACCTAACAAACTTTTAGCCGAAGGATTGAGTAGTTACAAATTCTATGTTTGAACTAAGTTTATTGTTGATTTTAAAGCAAACAGAATTTGGGATTTGGTCCTTAAAGGCCATTTTAACAGGGTTCTGAAATGCTTTTTCCAAGAACAAACCCAACCTGATTAATAAGATGAAGTACTGAAACTAGGAAAGAGGCACTTTTAGTTTAGTTTAGAAATACAGCACAGTAACAGGCCCTTTGGCCCACCGGCTGCACCGACCAGCGATCCCCGCTCACTAACACTATCCTACACACTGGTGACAATTTGCAATCTTTACTGAAGCCAATTAACCTACAAACCTGTCGTGTGGGAGGAAACCGGAGCACCTGGGGAAAACGTACAGACTCCATACAGACAGCACCCGTAGTCGGGATTGAACCTGGGTTTCTGGCGCTGTAAGGTAGCAACTCTACCGCTGCGCCCATTTCTTTAAAATGAAGAAATGTTTTAAAGTGCAACAGAAAAAGTGAAATACCCGTGCCTAGGCAGTACCTTCTTTAATGTCTAAAGAATCCAAAGAGTCGCCTTCCATGTAAACAGTTGGCATCAAATCTGGTTCCATCCCTGAAGACTCTTCGATTGAAGACGAGAAAACATAAGAAAATATATCGTTAAGTGTCAATTTGTATTGGTGTAGACCAGAACAAGAAATCAAGCTACCTTGAAATTTTCTGTAGAATGGTACACAGAGTGCTGGAGTAAAGAGCCTGTCCCACTTGGCCGTCATTCGCGCCACATTTACGCGTCATATGTAAAATAGGTCGACGCTTCGTTACGCGCGGCATCGCGCGCAAATCACGCGTCATCATGCCATCTGGTGTGCGTGACGTCATTAAACGACCCTGCAGTGCGCGGCGACACATGGTTACGTACGGTGACGTAACCTGCGTCACCACGCGATACACGTGAGATTTCAGGACGCAGCGTGTGACAACAATGCGTCAGCGTGCGTACCCATTGCGTCAGCATGCGTCATGCAGGTGGCGCGCGAGGATTTCGTTCAGCACGAAAACCTGGAGCGTCACGCGATACCGCGCTCAACTCCACACTCCTCCACACCTCTCCATGCGCCTGTCCCACGCTACCCACATGCTACCCGTGCGTCGACCTATTTTACATATAAATGAGGCGCAAATGATGGCCAAGTGGGACAGGCCCTTTACTCAGCTGGTTAGGCAGCACCTGTGCAAATATGATGCGTGGTATTAACACAGTTATATGCTCCAATGAAATTCGTCTCCATGTTATTTTAACAGAAGTGTAATCACTTCAAACAAGCCAGTCATGAGTTCATTACAGAACAGGAACCACAAAACATATTTATTGCTTTAGCAGCTCATTTGTAGATTCAGCAGACAGAAAACGTTGTTGCTATACCAGAACGGCTAAAGAGACCTATTTTATTCAGCACGAGTCTTGCAAAATACTTATGATAATTTTCAGAAACAGGTTATGATATTATTCAGCTGACGTCTATATGCTAGAAATATCCGCCAGGTTTCTCAGTGCCTGTAAGAACAGCTGCAATACCCTTTCTGGATCAATACTTCAACGGTATAAATTATAACCTTTTCTTCTTAAAACTGCTGCATTAAATCCAGAATTTTGTCTCTTGATTCTAGTTTACAGTTTTCTTTCTATTTATTTGAATCATTTAATTCTGTAGAAAATTAATTTATATTAAACTGAACGTTGGTTGAATGCTTCTAAAGAGACTCCGGAGAGGTGATTAATAATGGAATGGTTATCTATCTAAAAAAGTTAATTAACTGGCCTTTAAGGAATACTAAGAAACAGTTTCATTGTGTACTTTTTCTTAAATTTCATGTTTGGAAAAAAACGAATGAGCAAAACTGCCAAACTGTGCTTGGAAAGTTTTTAATATTTATTACTGTCCTGAACAGAATTAGAATCATAGTCATATAGCACAGAAACAGGCCCTTTAGCTCAGCTTGCCCATGCTGACCAAGGAGCAGCATCTACACTAGTCCACCTGCCTGTGTATGGCCCATATCCCTCTAAACCTTTCCTATCCATGTGCATGTCAAAATGTATTTTTAATGTTGTTATGGTTTCTGCCTAAACTACCTCCTCTGGCAGATCATTCCATATACCCACCACCCAACAAAAAGTTGTCCTTCAGATTCCTATTTCCCCTCTCAACTTAAATCTATGTCCCATGGTTCTTGTTTCCCCTACCATGGGCAAAAGACTCTGTGCATCTTTCCTATCCATTCCGATCATGATCTTATACACCTCTAGGCAACGATGCTGCCTCACCCGCTGAGTTTTTCCAGCATTTTCGTCTACCTTCGATTTTCCAGCATCTGCAGTTCCTTCGTAAGCTTGTGTGTGTGTGTGTGTGTGTGTGTATCCATTCTAATTGCTGTTGGGGCTACGTCGGAGATCATGGATGCCTCGTAGCGGCTCTTAATGCTAACGGCAGGTACTCGGAAAACGCGGCAACTAGTGACGTTTTTTCAGCACTGTGAAAATTGTCCAAGAGTAAAAAAATACTCGTGATGAGGTACCACGAGTTTGATTTTTTTTTAACTCGGGAGAGCTCTTGGGTGAACTCGCATCGTGGGACAGGCCCTTTAGCCTCAGCTTTTTGAAGGAATTGAATTCTTAGAAAATTGGGATGGGCATGTGACTGAAGTAACGGTGGGCGAGCGGTTTGGGATCAGGATATCTATTAGCTGTAAAATAGTTGTGGATAAGGACAGGGCAGGTTCACTAATTAAATTGGGGCAAGGTTAACTTTGATGCCATTAGACAGGAACTTGCTAAAGTTGATTGGAGTAGGGTGTTTGCGGGCAAAGAGATGTCCGGATTGGGATTGCTTTGAAAAGAGTGCTCTTGAGAGTTCAAGGAATGCAGGTTCCCAATTGAGGGAAGGGCAAGGCAGCTGGGCGTATGGAACCCTGAATGAAAAAAGAAATTGAGGCTCTGGTCAGGAAAATGACAGAGGCATGGGCTTGATTTAGGCAGCTGGAATCAAGTGAATCCCTAGAGGAGTTTAGGGGATTGTAGAGCATAGTTAAGAAATAAATGGGGAGGGCCAAAATTGGGCAGGACATAGCTCTGGCAGATAAAATTAATGAGAATCCAAAAGATTAAAAAAATGTATCTGGATTGGGCTGCTGGAAGAGGTAGTTGTGGCAGGTGCTATAACAGCATTTGAAAGACACTTGTATAGGGACATGGATAGGAAATGCTTAGAGGGATATTGTCTAAATGCGGTGTGTGTATATGTGTGTGTGATCATCTGAGCACAATCTGCGTGATTCTCATTTCCTTACAAACGCTAGGCCACAGCCTTCCCATCTTCACACAATCTACACATCTTTCCCCTCGAGGTGATTAACGTCTCCCCATCACATTCCCAGCCATATTTCTGAACTTTTTAATCCTTTAAAGTTTTAAAAACAGCCCAAAAACTCATCCATTTCGGGGAAAAAAGCCCGAGTGACGTCACAATGGACTCGCAATGTAGGATGGAACACTCCAGCACTCATGCGGCGGCTGACGCCCGACATCAGGTGGTGAGGGTGGAGCCACGGGCCCTAGTTGGTGCCGAGCCTGGTGCTGGTGCTGGAGTGAGAGCCGAGCCCGGGGCTTGTCATGGGGCCGTGACTGGGGTCGATAAAGAAGCCGCCGCTGGAACCAAGGACGAGCCTTGGTCCAGGGTCAGGGACGGTGAAGTCGGAACCTGCACTGGAGCCCAGGCAGCGGCCGAGCTAATGGCTGGAGGCTGCCGCTGGAACCAAAGAGGAATCTGGAGTCTACAGTCTGGGCCGGGCCGAGCATGAGAACCAGGCCCCGTCTGGGTAGGTCCTGGGTAGGTCCTGGGGCAGGGAATGGGAGGAGGATTAGAGAAATCAGGAGGGGGGAGATGGGATAGGGTCTCTACCCCCCTCCCTCTCTGCCCCTCACCCTCTCTACCACTCCTTCTCTTTACCCTCCCTCTCTACTCTAGAGATGCCCCCTCCCTCTCTACCCCCCTCCCCCAATATACCCCCTCCCTCTCTGCGCCTCACCCTCTCTACCACCCCCCTTCCCTCTACCACTCCCCCCCTCTCTCTCTACCCCCTCCCTCTCCTCTCTATCCACCCCTCTCTACCCCCCCCTCTCCCTCTCTCTCTACCCCCCTCCCTCTCTCTCCCCCCCTCCCAACCGTCTACTCTCTCCCTCTCTAACCCTCCTCCCCTCCCTCTCCCCCCCCTCCCCCTCCCTCTCTATCCACTCCCCTCTCCCACCCACTCCCCTCTCTACTCTACCTCTCTCTACCCCCTCCCTCTACCCCCCCCCTCTCCCCCCCTCCCTCTCTACCCCTCACCATCTCTATCACCCTCCCCCTCCATCTCTCCCCCCCTACTCTTTCCCCCCCCCCTCCCTCTCTACTCCCCCTCCCTCTAACCCCCTCCCTCTCTAGGGAGTGGTGAGTATTGGGACCTATGGGTGAGTGGTGGAATATTGCGTTCGGGGACCACCACTCCCCCACCTCTATGACCCCATGCCCCCCCCCGCGTTGGGGGACGGGACCCAACTTGGTCTAGTATATATATATATATATATATATATATATATAATGTGTGTGTGTGTGTATATGTGTGTGTGTGCGTCTGTGTGTGTGTGTACATACATACATATACATTACTTCTCGATACATACATATGCATATACATACATACATACATGCACATACATGCGTATCGAGAAGTAATACATACACACATTTATGTATAGATATATATTAAATGAAAAGGTCTAATTTCTGGAATATCCAATTAAGATTTTACTGTTTGTAACTGTGTTGGGTATAAATTATAAGACTCTGCTTCTTGCGTCCAAGTTCCCACCATGATATTAAGTGCGTGCAGTTGGTTGCTCCAATATTTAGGGCTTACAACTGGATTTGAATTGACAAAGGAAAGGAACATTTTAGACAGCACTGGCCACATTAGAACAGCTGAACACAATGCTAATGCCTACATACACTATGCAAAGAGTTCTCCATACCACTTGAAAGAAAGATCATCCAACTGAAACATTCAAATCTTTTTCTCACTCGACTGATGCTGTGTGAGCTACTGAATACTTCGGGGTGGTGTAAAACAACCTCCACTTTGAAATGAGACTATTTATTTAATTCTAGAACAATTGTGTCCTTCTGACCCACAATAAAGTAAACTAATACAAAATTCTGAAGTGGGAGCTTCCATCATTCCCTTTCAGACCCAAAAGATTAGTTGTCATATGCTCAATATCAATAACAAATACATTTTTGTTTAAATTTTAGGTTTGAGATACAGCGCAGAAGCATGGAATTTGGCCCACCAAGTCCACACCGACCAGCGATCCCCACACATTAACACTATCCTAGAAATATGAGGGTCAATTTTACATTTATACCAAGCCAATTAACCTACAAACCTGTACATCTTTGGAGTGTGGGAGGAAAGCGAAGATCTCGGCGAAAACACACTCTGGTCACGGGGAGAACGTACAAAACCCCGTACAGACAGCACCTGTAGTCGGGATCGAAACCATGTCTCTGGTGCTGTAAGGCAGCAACTCTACTTCTGCGCCACTGTGCCGTTCAATATTGTGAAGGTGACAACCCTAATTTGTACCTCCAAAGGACAATGTTTCAGGTACATAGGAGAGACTTCTGTGCAGGAGCATTTATCAAATTGATTCGCGATCATCTTCATGATAAAATGAGTGCATGAATGTTGCCTTTAATATTGAACATCTAGTATTTGATTTAATGTCTTTAAAAAGCCCAATTTCTAAAATACATGTCCATTGGCAGCAGCATCTGACCTTGGAGACCTTTCTTGTCCAGTCCACACATTTAAGATTTCTAGCTTATTTTTCTCTCCCCGTCCTTTGTTGACCTGGCTATTTAGCTATTGGTTCCATATCTCTAGTTCCCCTCCCCCCATGACTCTCAGTCTGAAGAAGGGTCTCAACACAAAACATCACGCATTCACTCTCTCCAGAGTTGCTGCCGGTCCTGCTGAGTTAAGGGCCTGTCCCACACATGCACTTTTGTCAGCGACTTGCCGGCACCCGTCATAGTCGCAAGCAGGTTGCCGTAAATGTTCAACATGGTCAGTAATTTTTCAAATTACTCACCACCATACAGGCATCACCCCGCCCAAAGAGTCGTACCTTGTTCTGGTCGCCGCTATATTTTCAACATGTTGAACATTTTCGGCAGCCTGCTGCGCCGATGACGGGTGCCGGCAGGTCGCCAGAAAAATCACGTAAGTGGGACAGGGCTTTAACCCCAGCATTTTGTGCCCATCTTCGGTGTAAACTAGCATCTACTGTCCCTTCCTGCACATTATAATTCTACTGTTATTTGTAACCATGTTGCAATATTTAGATTTGACTAAGGACCTTATCTAAAGCTGCAGAATGGCTCTTTCCAATCATGCATATCAATATAATATCAAATTCATTATCGTGCCATTCACATTCCCATGAATGAATTCCCATTCACATTCCCAACGATTAACTTTCTGATACATGAAAATGCTGGAGAAACAGCGAGTGAGGCAGCATCTGGGGAGCGAAGGAAGAGGTGACGTGTCGGGTCGAGACCCTTCTTCTGAAGAAACACCGATTCCTTCGCTCCATAGATGCTGCCACACCTGCTGAGTTTCTCCAGCATTTTTGTCTACCTTCGATTTTTCCAGCATCTGCAGTTCCTTCATAAACCTTCTGAAATATATTAGCTTCTGGTTCACATCATTATTACCTTCTTCATCACATTCGATTTTTCCGACAGGACTCCAAACAGGGTAACCATTTTCATCCAATCTCGCCACACTGCCCATGGGACATTCTGGAACTTCAGTTACCAGTACGGTTGTTAACTCAGTTGTGGTCGGCACAGGTGTGGTGGTTGTTGTTGGCCGTGGTGTGGTGGTTGTTGTCGGCACTGGTGTGGTGGTTGTGGTCGGCCGTGGTGTGGTGGTTGTGGTCGGCTCTGGTGTGGTGGTTGTTCTTGGCACAACCGTTGTTTCCAGTTGCCGGACAAATCCAATGACCGGTTTACCTCCAACTGACAAAATTGGCTTATCCTTTGGGCCATCTAAAGGCTTACTGTCTCGCCCATGTCCAAACAGAGCCAAGCCATCTGGACTCAAGATTGGAGTTCCTTCCTGATCTGCAACAGCGGACAAAGAGTATGCTTTTCATTTTAATACAAGACCTTAATTTGCTACATATCATAATATTTTTACAGTCCACCACCGATTTGGCAGCACACGTGGTTCCAGAGTCTTTGGGGATTATCCGTTTTGCTGAATAACAGAGGTCATGCCCTCCGACAGTAGTCCAACGGTACCAGAATGGTCCGCCTAGACCACAAAGGGGGCTGTGATAAGGGCCTGTCCCACTTGGACAACCTAATCCACGAGTTTAGAAGAACCTAGATGAGTTGAAGAAAATGTCAAGGTCGTGTTGACTCGCCGTAGAAGACTTCCTACGACCACCTACGACGATGTCTATGACCTCCTGCGACTATGTCTACGACCTCCTATGACCCCTCTCGACCTTAGTCTTCCACACCTAAGACCAACTACGACTAGCTAGGAGTGGAAAATGATCACATGATAAAATGATGTCATGTTTGCATGTTTTTTTACTCGGGCCAGTTCCCGATCTACGACTATCTATGACTACCATCGCGACCTACTACGACCTACCTACGAGTAAAAAGTATCAATTCTTTCCATGCCGACCTTTTTTTTACTCGTGGACATTTTTTATCAGGCTGGAAAAAACGCCACGACCTACTTGAGGCCACGAGTACGCGGTGACCACTCACGAGCATGAGGAAGAGTTACGAAGACCTCCTATGGCCTCGTGGCGACCATGCTACGAGTATGAGTCAGGGGGAAACATGGCAGAGGTCGCCAATTAGGTCGTGAAAGTGGGACAGGGGCTATACCTGGCCGCAAAGTCGGCTATGGGAACGGATCTACCGGCTCCGGCTGGCTGGCGTTCCAGAGCCCCGGCAGCAGCGGGAAAATTCAATCCATTGATCGGCGCAGAAACCCCAATGAGGCCGAGATCGGCCGCCTTACCCGGCCTAGGCGAGACACTTTCGGCAGGACTTCTGGGGAGCATTTCAAGTACATGCTAGCAATTTGGTCTACCTTAAAAGACCACCAGTTGCGGGGAAAATCAGTGGTGGACCTGTACGTAAAACTTCCAATATCTCAATGTTGAATAGACCTGATGCTCAATCTTCTGATGTGAGGAGTTATTTTTCAAGAAAAATAAGCTAAATCTAACACAATTACATAAAGACATGCAAGCAGCAAGTCGCATAATTCCACTGCAAGGTTCATCAGCAAGCTTTCGTTACTTGCCTTCAGCATTAACATACTAAACAACAAGTAGCAATTAAACATCGAAGTTCGTTTTGCAAGGCGGAATTTTTCCAGTGAAATTGCACAAACCTAATATCGTACGCCCATCTGATCCCAACTGTATCCGCAGCGGATTTCCCGCCGTATCTTGGAGCACTTGTCCTTCAGGATTCATCAGTATTCCCTGATCAAGATCCACAATCTGTTTCAAAGTTATCAACCAATTAGTCACAGAGGCAGCCTTTGCCTAATGAGAATATGCTTTTAAATATTAATTATCATCCCTTATATTTGCCAGATCATCAGTGACCTGATATTTGCAAAATCAATTGAGCGTGTAATACTTAACCCATTTAGTGTCTTGAGGGCCCGTGATGACTCTGCGTCCTGTTGTTTTTTCACTGTCGTGTTTGCTGGATGAAACTTTATTCCCTCTTTCAGCTGTCAAGTTTGGTCTCCTATTTTTCCCTGTGACATATATCAAGAATGATATAGTTTTAATATCTTGTGCATTCTATGTTTGTTCACAGCAGTCATAAGAATTGTATTTATTTTATCAAAGAAAGCATCTCAACCACCTCTCCCTGTTACATTAGACACTCGTTGTGTGCTGAGCCCGGACATGCAACGGAGCCACCTCAACAAAAGCAACCTTTCCAGGTTTACCTGCATTGAACTCATCCTTTGAGTTATGGTGAAGGAGCAACAGAAGTGAGCTTTCAACTCCTCAAGTCATTCAATTAGGTCGCAGCTGATCTGTGTATTAGCACCGTCTACCAGTCAGTAATCCTTCCTAACTTGACCTCGGAAAAGTCCATCAAACTCAATGTTGAAAATGTTAATCTACCATTTTGGAGTTGAGTTCAAGATTTTCATGACTTTGCACGATTCCCTGCAGTGTGATCTGCAAATCCGTAAATGACGTCTGCAAATCTGGCCTGATGACAGGAGTTAAAATCCCACCATGGCCGGAGAATTATGGAAATCCATAGAGCTACAGTAAGTTATGAGCACAGCTTTCAACAAGGCTCCGTATGGTTGGCTACTCTGGCAGTGAGATTCCATGGGATCCAAGGAGAGATAGCTGCATGGATAGAAAATTGGCTTCATGGCAGGAAGCAGAGGGTGATGATAGAAAGTTGCTTTTTGGACTGGAGGCCTGTGACTAGTGGTGGGCCTCAGAGGTCAGTGCTGGGCCCATTGCTGTTTGTCATCTATATCAATGATTTGGATCACAACATGGTTAGCAATTTTGCAGATGACACTAAAGTGTGTGGTGTTGTAGATAGTGAAGATGGTTGTCAATAATTGCAGCAGGATCTTGATCAGTTGATCAGGTGGGCTGAGGAATGGTTGATGGAATTTAACACAGAGAAATGTGAGGTGTTACATTTTCAGATGTCTAACATGGGCAGAACCTACACAGTGAACGGCAGGTGGGGAGTGTTGCAGAACAGAGGGATCTAAGAATGCAGATACGTAGTTCGTGGAGACTGCCACCACAGGTAGATAGGGTGGTCAAAAAGGCTTTTGGCACATTGGCCATCATCAGTCAGAGTATTGAGTATAGAAGTTGGGAGGTCATGTTGCAGTTGTATAAGATGTTGGTGAGGCCGCATTTAGAGCGTTGTGTTCAGTTCTGGGCACCATGTTATAAGAAAGATGTTGTCAAGCTGGAAAGGCTTGACAAGAGAAGATTCATGAGGATGTTGCCAGGACTCAAGGGCCTGAACTATATGGAGAGGTTGAGCAGGCTAGAAATCTATTCCTTGGAGCGCAGGAGGATGAGGGGTGATCTTATAGAGATTAAGAGAGGAATAGATCAGGTAGACATACAGAGCGTCTTGCCCAGAGTAGGGCAACCAAGAACCAGAGGATATAGTTTTAAAGTGAGGGAGGAAAGATTTAATAGGAACCAGAGGGGTAGTTTTTTCACACAAAGGGTGGTGGGTGTATGGAACGAGCTGCCTGAGGCGATAGTGAACGGAGATACTATAACAACTTTTAAGGACCAATTTGACAGGTACATGAATAGGATCGGTTTAGGGAGATATGGGCCAAACGCAGGCAGGTGGGACTAATGTAGATGGGACATGTTGGCCGGTGTGGGCAAGTTGGGCTGAAAGGCCTGTTTCCACGCTGTATGACTGTGTGACTCTGACTGCATGACTCTAATTGCATTTTACTCAGTGAATAAACTTCCAAACCAATGCTTCTCATGTAAACTGTTGTTTCTAGTCTGGTCGGCAATGCCAGTTGGACAATAAATGCTGAGCCTGCGTGTGAGATCCACTTCCTGTCACAAACCGAAGGAAACCTTGCATCTCAGTGGAATGCTAAGAGCAGCTAGACGACTTTACCCCAGCAGTATTCACAGTAGACAAACCAGATGTTCTATCAAAAGATGGGAACCTGCAAACAAGAGGAACCTTCCCATTTCCAACGTTCAACTGTGAATTACCAGTGACAGTCAGGACCAAAGGCTTCCAAAGCTGGAGACTGTGACTTTAGGTTACACAGTTGATGGGCACCCAATAAGATAATAAGGTCATGAGTGATAGGAGTAGAATTAGACCATTCGGCCCATCAAGTCTATTCTGCCATTCAATCATGGCTGATCTCTCTCTTCTTCCTAACCCCATTCTCCTGGCTTCTCCCCATAACCTCTGATGCCTGTACTAATCAAGAATCTATCTATCTCTGCCTTCAAAATATCCACTGATGGCCTCCATATCCTTTTGTGGCAAATAATTCCACAGATTCACTACCCTCTGTCTAAAGAAATCTCATCTCCTTCCTAAAAGAATGTCCTTAATGCAAGATGTGCAGTTCTGGGCATCTAGCTATAAGAAGGATGTCCCTAGGTTATATAAGGTGCAAAAGAGATTCACCAGGACATTAGCTAGGCTTGCGTTGTGAGGAAGAGCTTGCATAGGCTGTGACTTTTTACTTTGGAGTGTGGAAGCCTAAGATGTGACCTTGCTGAGATGTAGATGATCACAAGGGACAGAAATCAACTGAGTCTGTTGTCAAGGTACAGGATTCTCGAACACCAGGGCATAACTTAAGGTGGATGCAGAGTGTTTGCAGAGGGCCCCCAGAGGTAATTTCTTCACTCAGAGGATAGTTCTTATCTGGAATGAGTTACTTGGGGAAGTGATAGAAGCAGGTGCAATTATGACTTTCATCAGATAGTTGGGCAGATGTATGGATAGGAAGGGTTTAGATGGTTTTCAGTCAATTGCACGCACATGGGACTAGCCCAAAACACCAATTTGGTCGACATTGGGCTGAAGGTCCTCTTTCCGCGCAGTACAGTTCTAGGACTCTGACCCCAAGATGTTACCTATCTCCACATCATCCCTGAATAGTCTTACTCTCCTTTTTAAGCTGCGCTTCCTTTTTCTGGACTGTTCCAAAAGTCATGTTTATTTTCCCTTGCAAGGCGTTTAATCAATTTAATTATTTTAATTGGATGTTGTTAACACTTGGGAAAGTGACTGGATTAATACACCGTTTTTCAGGAGCTCACAGAGACAAATGCATGGTGATTCTAGCAGGACATGGAGCTGCTGTCAATACAATGCAGAGTGTAGCTGTTGTGGTCCGCAGAAGCCTATCTCCCTAGAGTCATAGAGTCATAGACACAGCATGAAAACAGGCCCTTCGGCCCAACTTGCACACACCGACCAACATGTCCCATTTACATTAGTATAGAATTTGTGTCCTACACAGCTAAATGGTTATTTCAGAGAAAGCGACTCCTGGGTCCAGACACCCCAAGAACAAAAATATCAGTGGGATCACCTGTTATTCTTCAAACTCAAGAAGCTGAAGACCCCGTCTGCCTCAAATCATACAACAAAACTGCTACTTCTGACACAAACACAGTTCTGCCTTTGCTGCATTCCCTCAATTTCTAGTTTGTCATTCTTTCAGACCAGGGACCTCAGATTTGACTCAAATCTGGTCTCAACAGAGTTCTATATAGACAATAGACAATAGGTGCAGT
The DNA here is from genome assembly GCF_028641065.1 of Leucoraja erinaceus. Lineage (NCBI taxonomy): Eukaryota > Metazoa > Chordata > Chondrichthyes > Rajiformes > Rajidae > Leucoraja > Leucoraja erinaceus. Next base: position 71,240,245 of record NC_073384.1, on the reverse strand, counting down.
AGGCCATTTGGCCTTTCGAGCCAGCACCTCCATTCAATGTGATCATGGCTGATCATTCCCAATCAGTACCCCGTTCCTGCCTTCTCCCCATATCCCCTGACTCCGCTAACTTTCAGAGCCCTATCTAGTTCTCTCTTGAAAGTATCCAGAGAACCGGCCTCTACCGCCCTCTGAGGCAGAGAATTCCACAGACTCACAACTCTTTGTGAGAAAAAGTGTTTCCTTTTCTCCGTTCTAAATGGCTTACCCCTTATTCTTAAACTGTGGCCCCTGGTTCTGGACCCCCCCAACACCGGGAACATGTTTCCTGCCTCTAGTGTGTCCAAACCCTTAACAATCTTACATGTTTCAATAAGATCACCTCTCATCCTTCTAAACTCCAGAGTGTACAAGCCCAGCCGCTCCATTCTCTCAGCATATGACAATCCCGCCATCCCGGGAATTAACCTTGTAAACCTACGCTGCACAACCTCAATAGCAAGAATGTCCTTCCTCAAATTAGGGGACCAAAACTGCACACAATACTCCAGGTGTTGGCTCACTAGGGCTCTGTACAACTGCAGAAGGACCTCTTTGCTCCTTCGATTCCTCGTGTTATGAAGGCCTACATGCCATTTAGCGTTCTTCACTGCCTGCTGTGCCTGCATGCTTACTTTCATTGACTGATGAACAAGGATCACATTGCACTTCCCCTTTTGCCAATTACGCCATTAAGATAGTAATCTGCCTTCCTATAACATGAACAAGTCTTCTTTATTATCATATTCAAATCCTAGCATTTAAGGAGAACATATTATTTGCTTTGCCAATTGCTTTCTACACATGTAGTCACTGATTTATGTACAAAGGTTCCCATATCTCACTGAACACCAGCAGCTTTCAATTTCTCATCATTTACAAGATAGTCCAACTTTTTATTCTTCCACCAAATTATATAATCTCTCATTTTCCCTTTCTATATTCCACTTGTCACGCCCTTCCCTTTACATTAGAATTTATAGAGTCATAGAATGATACAGCGTGGAAACAGGCCCTCCAAACCAACTTGCCCACACCGGCCACTATGTCTCAGCTACAACAGTCTCATCTGCCTGCATTTGGTCCATATCCCTCCAAACCTGTCCCTGTCTAACTGTTTCTTAAACATTGGCATAGTCTCTGCCTCAACTTCCTCCTCCGGCAGCTTATTCCATACCTCCACCACCCTTCATGCGAAAAAGTTACCTATCAGATTCCGATTAAATCGTTTCCCCTTCACCATGAACCTATGTCCTCTGGTCCTCGATTCACCTATTTTGGGCATGAGACTACCCAATCTATTCCTCAGAATTTAGAAATAGTAACACCATAATTTCTGCGGGTTTCCTTTTATCTATTCTACTGGATACAACTAGAAAGACAACTAGAACATAGAGTATTGCAAAGCACAGGAACAGGCCGTATGTGCTAAACACGATGCCAAGATCTAATTATATATCCCTGTACATAATCCATATCACTCCAATCCCATCCATCTGCCTATCCAAAAGTATCTTAAATGCCACTATCCTACCTGCCACTGTAAATAACTCATTCTAAGCTCCTCCCAGTCTAGTTTCAGTTAATAAAATATTGAATCAAGCACTTGAGGAACTAAACTTTATTTTGGATAACACAACAATAATTCCCTAAACAATACCTAACCTCCGCGCGTTCAATCCTCGCATCTGCCTGACCAAGCAGAGCAGAGACACTCCAAAAGGTCATGCAGTCCCAAGCACTCTTCCAGAAGATTGACCAAGGACCTTGTAGGGGCTGCCTTTTATAGGTCCCTGAACCTTGAGGGGTCGAACCACATGGGCGTGGTCTCTTTATAAACCAATTAAACATATTGATAATAACGGTACATAATTGACAGTTCCGTAACCCAATAACACAGTAAGTAATACACTGTATTCTAAAGGAGCTTCTAGAAGGAAGCCAACATAGATGAATAATGCAACATGTGCCTTGGGATTTAGATAACCCAGATAAGACTTAACATTTCAACCAATCAACAACTAACACAGTAAAGCTTTGCAACATTATTTACACTATGTATACCTGGTTTGCATTGATCCAATTAGCTCTATGCATTTCACTCTTCATTGTAGGACTTCTGCAGATGTCGCATTCTTTCTCTGCAACACTTATCTGGGCGCAGACATACTGGCACCATTCAGCACCTTGTCTCAGTTCTGCAGAGGCACATTTAACTCAACCAAAATGGCCTAGCAGCACATACGCCCTTACTCAATTTTAATGCCATGGCTGCTCCAATTTAGCCAGGATTAACACCTCTACCACCGTCCCTCACCTTCGGTATAAAATAACTTGCCACGCACATCTCCCTTTAACTTTGCCCCTCTCAGCTTAAAGCTATATCTTCCAGTATTGGATTTTTCCATCCTGGGAGAAAGGTTCTGAATATCTACCATGTCTATGCCTTTCATAATTTTATACACTTCTACCAAATCTCCCCACAATGTCCAGCATTCCAGAGTAAACAATCTAAGTCTGTCCAACCTCTTCCTGGTGCTAATGCCCTCTAATCCAGGCATCACAATGATAAACCTCCTCTATCTCATTTCCTGAGCCCCCACATCCTTCCTGTACTGGGACAACCACAATTGCATGCAATACTCCAAATGCAGCCTGAACAAAATGTCGTGAAGCTGCATCGTGGCTTACTAATTCTTATATTCAATGCCACGATCAACGGAGACAAGCATACCATATGCCTTCTTTACCATTCCATCTATTAGTGTTGTCACTGTCTGGGAGTTATAGCCTTGGACCTCAATGGTGGAACAGGCGGGGGACGATGGCTGACTTGAGTGGAGCGTCACAATGGCTGGGAAGGCGGATGAAGGCTGCAGCAGAAAAAGGTCTCTGGTGATCTTGGACTCCATGCCAATGGATCCTGACTCAGATCTGTCAAGGACCGTGGGGTAGCTGTCTGTGCGCCAGTCTCCCCACGTTAAATAAAGTTCCCTCCATATAGGGAATAGCACTCTGGAGACGCCCAAGTTCAGCCATGACCAAAGGGGGCCTAGGAAGTCTTGAACCCTAAGATTCCTCTGTACATCACTGCTGTTAAGGGTCATGCCATTAATTGTATATTTTTCCCTTACCTGTGACCTCCCAAAATGCAAAACCTCACATCTGCTCTGATTAAACTCCATCTGCCATTTCTCTGCTCATTTCTGTAGCTGAGCTATATCCCACTGCATACTTTTAACAGCCTCCTCACAGTCTGCACTCCCATCAATCTCGGTGTAATCTGCAAATTTAGTAACCAACCCGTCTACATGTACATCCAGGTCAGGTATATAAGTTTCACAAACAGCAGAGGTCCCAGCACAGCTCCCTGTGGAACTCCACTGGTCACAGACCTCCAGCTTGAATATCGTTCTTCCACCACAACCCTGTCTCCTATCTCTAAGCCAATTCTGAACCAAGTCACTGTTAGTCCTGTGTATCTTAATGCATATAATTCCATGCTGACTGTCCTTAATTGACTTGCTCTCTTCCGAATGGGAGTAAATTCTACCCTGAAGCCCCAGTAGCTGCCCCACCAGTCATGTGAGGCTCACCAGCCTATCTTGGCTGGATTCCCTCGACCTCCTTTCTTAAACATAGAAACATAGAAACATAGAAAATAGGTGTAGGGGGAGGCCATTTGGCCCTTCGAGCCAGCACCGCCATTCATTGTGATCATGGCTGATCATCCCCAATCAATAACCCGTGCCTGTCTTCTCACCATATCCCTTGATTCCACTAATAGAAACATAGAAAAAATCTAATACCAGGAGTGGGGTTCGAACCCACGCGGACATATGTCCATTGGATCTTAAGTCCAACGCCTTAACCACTCGTGCGAGATTATAAAGATGCAAGGGAACAACATTAGCTACTTTCCAGTCCTACGGGGCCTCGCCTGTGGCTCGAGAAGATGCATAGGTCTTCATCACGGGTCCTACAATCTCCTCTCTTGCCTCTCTCAATAACATGGGATAGAACAGATCCCATCTGGTCCTGGGGATTTAACCACCTTCCTGTTCTTCAAGAGCCGCAACATCTCCTCTTTTTAATCTCAAATTATTCTTGCATATTAGTATCTCTCAAATTCCCCTTGTGTATTACGATTAGATTTGTCGAGCATGATTTCCTTTTCAGAGTCCATCTAACCTCAAGAACTAACAGATTTGCCATACATGACCTTCCGTTCATCCCTTCTCATATTCACTGCCTAATCATATATTCATTTTCCAACTGTCCTTAAAAAAAACATTTCCAGCATTTCCTTTAATATTCAATGTTAGTGCAATAGCTCTTTATTTTCCCGTTTCCTTCTCCCTTTGTTAAATAGTTAAGGTGCTAATTTCCAATCTGTGGGAATTATTCTGGAACCAATGCAATTTAAAGATAACAAGCTGTGACCTCCATTGCTTCCACCTTGAAAACACTTGAATTTGGGGCACCAGGTCCTAGGGATTTATTGCTTCTCAGTCTCAAATGTCTGCAATGCATTGATTTTTCACTCATGCTCATTTAATTCACCCCTTCACTGTTTTGTACCATTATTACTTGTTGTCCTTTCTTCCCCAATCTCCCACATCTTATCCATATACAACTGTTGTTATTCCAATCCTGACAATGATCATGACAATGACTTGAAGCATCACCAGCTTCTCTCTCTGTTGATGCAGTCTGATCCATTTGGCATTTCCAAAGGCCCCTTGTATTAATTTGTAAACACTTACATTGATCTGGGCCGGCCTTTCCAAACTGCCGAAACCTTCCAGCACGCCCAAAATCTCTAATATCACTTGATCTTGAGGGAGACCGTGTTCGTGGCCCAGTGATTCGCTGTTGATTTGAAACTGCAGGAGATGGGAGTTGCAGATGTGATGTGGAATGATGCGGTGAGGATGGAGCGAGGGGAGGAATCGATTGTCGTCTTCCTGTTCTTTTGGACCCGGACGGAAGTGAAGATGACCGTTGTCTGAAGTGTCTCGTAGATGACGATGAAGGGACAAACTGATATACTGAGGGAGTAACTGGTTGTGCCGGAGGAATCGTTGTAGTTTTCCCATTGGGAACAGAAGAGGAATGGGTTGGTTGAACCAAGCGAGAACGTCCCTGTGAAGTGGAAGATAACGATGATGATGAAGAGGGATATCTCAATTGTACAGAAGAAGAAGATGCTCGACTTTTACCATCAGGTCTTCCAGCATAAGTTAGCGGGGAGGCAGAAAAGCGATTTCTTGACAAAACTGAGCGTGAGCCTTCTGAAGACACTGAAGCAGAGGAATGGACTGGTGAAGAAGGTTGGGACTGGGAGGATGCCCGAGAGGAAAATGGTTTCTTCTCAGTCCCAGATGACAGCTTGGTGCTGGGGAAATTAGAAACCAATGGTGAAAATTGACCTGAATTTCCTGAAGACAACTTGGTTAAAGAAGATGGAAAACGTTGCGAGGAACTGCTGGAGGCGGTTGGTTTTAATTCAGAAGCAGAATTAGAAGTTGCTGAGGAAACTGGCTTTTTATCCGGATCAGGACTAACGTTTCTTTTAGGTGGAGATGGCCATGTCAAGGAGATTGTGGGTACATTTTTGCGAAATGAACGTGAATTTGAGCCTGTTCTAGATATTGGCTGTCTTGACGTAGCATCAGGAACAAAGACCGACTTGGGTGATTGAAGTTTTGAGGATTGCCTGTGCAGCATGGAATTATGATAAGATTGCTTCAAGTTAGTTAAACTGGGAGTCTCCCCTTTTTTGTTTTGCTTGTCTTCCTCCTCAACACTTAACTCTTCAATGTTTTCCTCTGAATACCCAGAAGATCTGGAAGGGGAATAAGAAGATGTGGTCTGAAGATTGGACTCATCACGACTTGGCTGTTTTGCTTCAGTTCGAATCAGAGCAGGTGAAAAGCCAGAAACATTTGGACTTTTCGGACTTGCTTTAGAATTTGATACTCTTAGCCGAAGTGGACTTACATTGGGTGGGGATACAGAGGAAATAGTCCTTGCTCTGCTTAACATTTGACTGTTTCTTCTCAGGTTTGCTGCTGAATATTTTAATGGTACTGATGGGGTTGATGGAAGGATTAATGAGGAAGCCAAATGCATGTTTTGTGCTATTTCAGTATCAGAAACAGATGACTGTGAAGATAATTCAGAATCAGGAAGGGTATCCGAAGATTTTCTGATGGGTTTCGTAACGGATGAAGAAGGCACGTACGACGAAGGCATTTTGGAGAAGGATTTGGAATCTGACGAAGTCTCGGATGTGAGAGAAATATGAAATTTGCGTTGGTTCCGACGAGGCGAAGTTGCAGCAATGTTGTCAGCTACCAAGAAAAGCAGAGGGAAACGGTTAGTGGGAATACAATATTTCTATAAAACAAAACACATGATGCACATGTAGTTCAATAAAAGAACCTGGTTAATTTTGCAAGCGTGCAATAACTCTAAGTGTGAAACTGTCAATAAATCAAGAAATCACAGAATTGTTTAAACACTAAAATGCCAAACAAGCATTTAAATTGAGGCAGATGGAAGTACTTGTCCCACTTAGGCGACCTTTTAGGTGACTGCCGGAAGCTAGCCAGGTGTCGCCTGTATGGTCGTGAGTCGTCTCCTCAGTCGTCCAAAGAGTCGTAGCGTTTTTCTAGTCGCCGCTGGATTTTGAAATGTTCAAAACTTTTCGGTGACAGTCGGCCACCGTGGGCTTGTCGTAGCTTGTCTTCTCCTGACGTAGGTACAGTGGTAGGTTGTCGCCAGGATATCGTAGGTTGTCGCCGGTGCTGACTTCGGTGAATTCCATTGTCCTAGTCGCCGGCAGTCGGCTAAAAAATCGCCTAGTGGGACAGGCCCTTAATGTAGCAAGTAAAAGATGTATAAAGTACAACTAATGTTGCATGGAACAGTTCATCTAAATCACTTTACAGAATTCTTCTTCTTTTTTTGGTTAAACAAACGATTCAATCATCGATATGGTCAATGATTTATTTGTAAATTTCAGGATGCGCCTCTGAGCAAACTGGACTACAGCCTCCCAAAATTTCGAATGAATTTACGACCAATATGTATTCCATTCCAACTCAAAACATGTTTGCCTTAACAAGCTTGACTATTATGGACACGGCACCTAACAATTGAGATTGTTATATTAACCAGCTGGACCACTTTCCATAGATTAAACCCTCCAATTTTCTTAATCCATTCAACATTTACACATGTTGAATGATTTACTGAACACCCAACTATTTCTAATGGTAATATATAATGAATGTTGAATCAGCACCCCTTTAAAAGTTTAGTTTATAGATACAGATTGGTTTTGTTTAGGGATACAGAAACAGACCCTTTGGCCCATTGAGTCCGTGCCGACCAGCGATCCCCGCACATTAACACTACCCTACACACACTAGGGCCAATTTTACACGTTACACTTTTTACCAAGTCAATTAACCTACAAACCTGTACGTCTTTGGAGTGTGGGAGGAAACCTAAGATCTCGGAGAAAACCCGCGCAGGTCACGGGAGAACGTATAAACTCCGTACTGACAGCACCGGTAGTCAAGATCGAACCCGGGTCTCTGGCGCTGTAAGGCAGGAGCTCTACCGCTACGCCACCGTGCTGCCCAAAAGCTGGTCCAAATACAAGAAATACAGAACTGTTGTAGGCCATACACTCCTCAAACATGCTTTATTTAATCGCCTGAACTCCATATCCTCCAATTCTTGAATGTGATGTACAGTAGATTTTAAATATACTCAACAATGACCATCCACAGTCCTGAGACAAGAAATACCATATGTTTTACTAAACACTTTGCTAAGGTGTTTTGTCAGATGGACCTAAATGGCCACCTCCTTTTCCTGAGACTATGTCTCTGGCTGCAGACTCTCCAATGTGAGGAACAGCCTCTAATATTTAACTTGTTAATCCCTATCATATTCTATGGTTCAATGAGATCACCTCCCATTCCTTTAAATTCCAAAGAGCTTAATCAAATCTTTTTCACTCTCATCCCAGCTCAATGAGGTGAGATGAGCTTTATACAAGGAGTTTCTACACATAGCCCAACAATGCTAGAAGCATCAGTCATTTCATTAAAGCACTCATGATAACCATTGGCGGACAGGACGTCGAAGGATGAGAAGCCGAAGCCAAGAAGCCGAAGCCAAGATGCCGAACCTACATCACGCCGAAAATCCAAGATATTGAACGGGCACAACACCGAAAGAACACGATGGCGAATGGACATGATGCAGAAAGGACACGACGCAGAAAGGACACGACGCAGAACGGACACGACGCAGAAAGGACACGACGCAGAAAGGACATGACGTTGTCCTCGACTTCTTGGTTTCGGCTTCTCGATCTTCGGCGTCCCATCCTGGTACCATGATAACAACCTTTCAATTTACCTGCTTTCTTTCATTAAAAATATTTGTACTTATGTCACATCTAAAAGTACAACAATGTCACAGGCTGAAATTTGTCATTAATCTCTGAAAAATCCAATCACGTTATCTCTCAAGTTCTTTTCCAAATGAATCATCCAAAATTCAAAACCCTTACATTTTAATTTATAATATTTAACATCCAATTTTTAAAAAATATTTTATCCCTTTGATTTTTTTTAACAATGCAACTAAATGCCAGCCTGTTACAGATTACTTTGCTCTGCACAAATATTTACAACAGAATGTAGCCGCTGTGAAACACAACAAATGTTTCAAATTGCACAGGAATTCTAGACAACACAATAGGATAGAAAATCTATTTCATTTCTTACCACGCTGTGGTTTTCAAGCTTATGTTTGTAATTAAACTAAATATCCGGCATAATAAAACAATCTCATGTCATTAAAATTAAAGACTGGCTCAGTGAGTCGGATGTTACAAATTAGTACGCGCAGAACACAGTCTATGGGTGGTCATCAGTCAAAAACTCATCCAAATGGTTGTGTGCTGTCCCTTTCAATGAAAGGAGGTTCTTATCTTGAATCATGTGCTGGGCATTTGAAGGTGTTTTGCGTCCTCTACTCTTCCAATTTATTCTGGACAGCTCCTATCCATAAAAATCCAGCCACTGTCTCTCACCACATAACTGGTCCACCCCAGTCCAAGCCAGGTTGTGGCAGAGTGCTGTTCGTGAGAACTGTTTCTGTCCCAAACAGTTCGCAAGTCGGAAATGCCGCCGCAAACTGAGTTCCCGCACAGCGGAAAATGCCCACAGCCCCTGCTAAATCCATCCCACTGGTCTCCCAATGCTTGTTACCATGTATAGACTGTATGTTTAAGAAAGAACTGCAGATGCCAAAATAATCGAAGGTAGGCAAAAATGCTGGAGAAACTCAGCGGGTGAGGCAGCATCTATGGAGCGAAGGATTTGTTATAAGTGTAGAACCCTGAGAAGGAGACCCTTTTCTGCTGCAGCCTTCATTCGCCTTCCCAGCCGTTGAAACGCTCCACTAAAGTCAGCCATCATCCTCCGCCTGTTCCACCATTGAGGTCTTGGTTGGATTGCTCTTTGTCAGAGACCTCCCCCTCGACCTTACCGCTATGGGTGGCCCTACCAGGAGCATAGCTCCAGACGGCATCGCTCTCAGGATCTCAGGTCCACACAAGCTGCTCCACCACGACAAGGTGACAATCCACTGAGATACTGCCTGACCCACTGAGTTACATCAGCTTTGGCAAATGGAGTTTAATTCAGATGCGTGTGAGATGTTGCATTTTGTGACGTCAAACCTGCTCATTCACAGAATGGTAGAGGATTGTAGAGGAGAGGAATCTCAGACTAGAAGTACATAGTCCCTTGAAAGTGGCATCGCAGGTAGATAGGGTGGAGAATTGGCTTTTAGTATATTGGCTCATCAGTCAAGGCATTGAGTATAGAAATAGAAACTTTATGTTACAGGTGTACAATATAATGGTGAGGGCATAGTTGGACTATTGGATTCAGCATTGTTTATCCTGCTATGGAATGATGCTACTGAACGAAAAAAAGTATCAAGAAGATTTACAAGGATATTACCAGGACCTGAGAGCCTGTGTTATTGGGTAAGTCAAAACATTATTCCTTCGATCATAGAAGGCTAATTAGTCATCTTATGGAGAGTATAAAATGATGAGGGAAATGAATACAGTAAATGCACAGAATCTTTATCCCAGGGTAAAGGAACCAAGAACCAGACAGCATAAGATTAATGTGAGCAGGTACAGATTTAATAGGAACCAGAGGGCAACGTTTTCCATATAGAGGGTGTGGACCGCCCCGACGTGGGAGGTTTGATCGCCTCCACTGCGATGTTTCAGCTGCCCCGACCGCGGGAGAATAAAGAGAAGATTAGACTTTATTGCCTTCCATCACAGTGAGGAATGTGGAGAATCTGCTGTGGTGGATGTTTATGTGAACTTGTATGTAGTTGTGTGTCTTGTTGCTTTATTTTTAGCATGGCTGTGTGGTAATTCGAATTTCACTGTACCTTAATTGGCACACGTGACAATAAACTGATCTTGAATGCAGCTGACACAGGCACAATAACAACATTAAAAAAAAGCACTGGGAAGGATCATGGATAGGAAAAGTAGAGAGCCCAAATTCAGGCAAATGGGAATAGCTTGTATTGGACGTCTTGATCGGCATCGACAAGTTGGGTCAAAGAGCCTGTTTTCAAGCCTGTATGAATCCAAAATCCAAATACCGTGTATCTGCCTGCGCTCCTCCACAGCCCAGCAACAAAGAGCAACATCCAAGATGGAGCTCCAAGACTGCAGAGATTTAACAACAATCCACCAGAGGGCGCCGCACAATTGGCAGCCCCGCCAACAGTCTGTCTGTTTTTCGTCTTTTTAAAAAATCTTTAGTGCGTTTTAAAAGTCTGTGTAAATGTTCTCCGGTTTGTTCTATTTGGGGGTCGGGGGAAACTTATTTTTCAGTTTCTTACCTTGCCAGAGATGCAATTGTTTTCTGGGTCGTATCTCCGGTCGCTCTGCGGCCTACCATCGATGGAGCTGGAGGCTCCTCAGACTGACTTGGGCCCCACCATGGGGCATGGACCCAACATCGGAGTCGATCCGTTGCCTGGGATCGCTCCAACCTGCGGCCTATGGACTTTACCATCAGGAGCTCGCAGTCTCGGGAGAGGCTAGTTGGGAGCTCCAGCGACACAGAGGCTCGACCAGCCCCGATGCGGGGCCCGATTACCCGGCGCGGGGGAGCTGACATCCCCCCCGATGCAGGAGCTGATCGCCCCGAAGCAGACGGCCCCAAACGCCACCGTCTACAAGTCAAAATCGTCCCGTCAACGGAGGGCTCGAGGCCCCCGACCACGGTAGAGCAAAGAAGGGCAGAGATCTTAATTTTTTTTCACAGTGAGGAATGTGGAGGAGTCGCTCTGGTGGATGTTTATGTTAAAATGTATTTTGTGTGTTCCGTTGCTTTTAGTATTATTGTGATAGTGATTGACAATTGGTCATGCCGCAAGTGATGTTTGATGATTTTAAGTACATTTTATAAGGTGGAACGTTAGCAATAAAAATGCATGTATCAAGCCCGAGCGCGTACTGCAATTCCCGAACTTCTCTTTGCCATTCCATGCATTCCAAGGGCTTGCAGATTTGGCCAACATTGTTAATAAAATCAAAGCAAAAATTCAGCTCATACCATGTGTTATAAATTATGTTTCATAATATATAATAATAATAATTATGGATATAAAAAAGTACAGAACTGGCCCACAAGTTAATGTTCTAAATTGAGGCAAGGCAGATTTGGATGACATATTTTTCCAAAAGATGATTGGAGTAAGTTGTTTTAAGGGAAAGGAGACATCTGGCGAGTGGGAGGCTTTGAAGAGTGAGATAGCTTTGATAATGTAATTTTACACCTTGGAGTAGAAATTCAACCTCAATGCTCGAAGTGTTTTAGTTTAGTTTATTTTTCACGTGTAACGAGGTACAGTGAAAGGCTTTTGTTGCGTGTTATCCAGTCAGCAGAAAGACAACACATGATTACAATTGAGCCATTTACAGTGTATGATAAGGGAGTGACGTTTAGTGCAAGGTAAAGACAGTTTTAAAGCGTTTTAAAGTGTGTGCTGGATGTAATGACATTCAGTTTTGAAAATTGTTTCTTGAATCTAAATGTCTAGCTAATATACTTTAAAAATGTTGAATTAAATTCCTGCGCTGCCCTGGAATTTATTTTATATTATTTTGTGATTGTCTTTCAGCAGTTAATCCAATGTCAAGAATATCTTCACGAGCAAGGAGTGCTTTGGGGCAGCGGAAATCGGTTTACAGAGCAAACCCAGCGAAACACGAAGTAGCTGGTATGTTTGGTCTGGTTACCATTGTAATCGGAGAGATACGAAGCATTGCCATTCTATAATGACCCTGTCATGGTAGAAGGGATTTGTGCAAGTCATAATAGACACAAAGTGCTGGAGTAACTCAGCGGGACAGGCAACATCTCTGGAGAGAAGGAATTCCTTCCATTCCTTCTGTACAGAGATGCTGCCTATCCTACTGAGTTAAGGGCCTGTCCCACTTAGGAGATTTAAACAGCAACCTCTGATGACCTTGCCCGCCACCCAAAGATTCCATGAGGTCACCAGAGGTTTTGGTCACTCTCCCTAATGGTCGAAAGTGGTTTCCGCGTGGTCAAGGCTTCATCTAGGCTGCTGCTATTTTTTCATCATGATTAAAACCGGCCTCAACTAAACACAGGTTGCCGTTTAAAAATTTTAGTCGCAGGTCTAGTCAAAGCCGGTTTTAGAAACATAGAAACATAGAAATTAGGTGCAGGAGTAGGCCATTCGGCCCTTCGAGCCTGCACCGCCATTCAATATGATCATGGCTGATCATCCAACTCAGTATCCCTTACCTGCCTTCTCTCCATACCCCCTGATCCCCTTAGCCACAAGGGCCACATATAACTCTTCATCTCCTTCCTAAAGGAACATCCTTTAATTCTGAGGCTATGACCTCTAGTCCTAGACTCTCCCACTAGCGGAAACATCCTCTCCACATCCACTCTATCAAAAACTTTCATTACTCTGTACATTTCAATGAGGTCTCCCCCTCATTCTTCTAAACTCCAGCGAGTACATCCTCATACCACATCCACCCACTCTATCAAAAACTTTCATTACTCTGTACATTTCAATGAGGTCTCCCCCTCATTCTTCTAAACTCCAGCGAGTACAGGCCCAGTGCCGTCATACCCTCATCATACGTTAACCCACTCACTCCTAGGATCATTCTTGTAAACCTCCTCTGGACCCTCTCCAGAGCCAGCCCATCCTTCCTCAGATATAGTGCCCAAACATGGTGTCTTTGTCTCCACGATGGCAGTGGGCTTCTTCCTTCCCGATTCCTTCTTCCGACCCGATTCCTTCCCTCCAGTGAGCAGGTAGTAACCACAAATTGGCGTCTGGAAAGGCTAAAGATATCCGCAAATAATTCTGATCGCTGATCTGCGCAGGTTCTGAGGGTGTGGCTGAAGAATCCATTAGGGCTAACCATTTTCCATGGGTTCAACCAATTTCCATGGGAAGGCCGATCTGATGTGTGAAGATGATGACCATGCACCAGAGGCTGCTGGGATGGGTGATGTCATTCCATTAACAATCCATCCAAAACAAGCAAAGAATGTACTGAGCTCATCGGGGAAGAATGTGCTGTTGCCAGTGATATTGCCCACTTTGTTGTGTGACCCGTTATGGTAGAAAGTTCAGGCTTTCGACAAGGTCCCACATAAGAGATTAGTATACAAACTTAAAGCACACGGCATTGGGGGTTCAGTATTGATGTGGATAGAGAACTGGCTGGCAAACAGGAAGCAAAGAGTAGGAGTAAACGGGTCCTTTTCACAATGGCAGGCAGTGACTAGTGGGGTACTGCAAGGCTCAGTGCTGGGACCCCAGCTATTTACAATATATATTAATGATTTGGACGAGGGAATTGAATGCAACATCTCCGAATTTGCGGATGACACTAAGCTGGGGGGCTGTGTTAGCTGCGAGGAGGATGCTAGGAGACTGCAAGGTGACTTGGATAGGCTGGGTGAGTGGGCAAATGTTTGGCAGATGCAGTATAATGTGGATAAATGTGAGGTTATCCATTTTGGTGGCAAAAACGGGAAAGCAGACTATTATCTAAATGGTGGCCGATTGGGAAAGGGGGAGATGCAGCGAGACCTGGGTGTCATGGTACACCAGTCATTGAAGGTAGGCATGCAGGTGCAGCAGGCAGTAAAGAAAGCGAATGGTATGTTAGCTTTCATTGCAAAAGGGTTTGAGTATAGGAGCAGAGAGGTTCTACTGCAGTTGTACAGGGTCTTGGTGAGACCACACCTGGAGTATTGCGTACAGTTTTGGTCTCCAAACCTGAGGAAGGACATTATTGCCATAGAGGGAGTGCAGAGACGATTCACCAGACTGATTCCTGGGATGTCAGGACTGTCTTATGAAGAAAGACTGGATAGACTTGGTTTATACTCTCTAGAATTTAGAAGATTGAGAGGGGATCTGATAGAAACTTACAAAATTCTTAAGGGGTTGGACAGGCTAGATGCAGGAAGATTGTTCCCGATGTTAGGGAAGTCCAAGACAAGGGGTCACAGCTTAAGGATAAGGGGGAAATCCTTTAAAACCGAGATGAGAAGAACTTTTTTCACACAGAGAGTGGTGAATCTCTGGAACTCTCTGCCACAGAGGGTAGTTGAGGACAGTTCATTGGCTATATTTAAGAGGGAGTTAGATGTGGCCCTTGTGGCTAAGGGGATCAGGGGGTATGGAGAGAAGGCAGGTACGGGATACTGAGTTGGATGATCAGCCATGGTCATATTGAATGGCGGTGCAGGCTCGAAGGGCCGAATGGCCTACTCCTGCACCTAATTTCTATGTTTCTATGTTTCTATGTTTCTACAAGCCTTGCCACAATTGAACGCATTGCCCAGAGGGGTTGAAGGCAAACACTCACCCAATATTTTAAAAATATTTCAAAGATCTTTTACAATGCCTCGATGTGGAATTCCCTGTCACAGAGGGCAGTGGAGGCCATATCACTAGATGGATTTAAGAGTTAGATAGCGCTCTGGGGGCTAGTGGAATCAAGGGATATGGGGAGAAGGCAGGCACGGGTTATTGATAGGGGACGATCAGCCATGATCACAATGAATGGCGGTGCTAGCTCGAAGGGCCGAATGGCCTCCTCCTGCACCTATTTTCTATGTTTCTATGTTTCTTTGAAAGTGCACAGGCAAACTGCCGAAAATTGAGATTAGTATAGATAGGTGCTTGATGGCCAGTAATAAACATAGTGGACCAAAGTGCACATTCACACATCATATAACTCTATGACTATGTTCTGACGAGACTAACACTTCTTTTATTTGGATTACTTATCCTTGAACAATGTGTTCCTGCATTCAGTAATTCAAAAGATCTGTCCTCTGGTTTCTCAAACAGGGTGGGTGGCACGGTGGCACAGCGGTAGAGTTGCTACCTTACAACGCCAGAGACCCGGGTATGGTCCAGAAAATGGGTGTTGTCTGTATGGAGTTTGTACGTTCTCCCCGTGACTGCGTGAGTTTTCGCCGGATGCTCCGGTTTCCTCCCACATTCCAACGACGTACAGGTTTGGAGGTTAGGTCTGAAGAAGGATCTCGACCCGAAACGTCACCCACTCCTTCTCTCCAGGGATGTTGCTGCCGGTCCCGCTGAGTGACTCCAGCATTTTGTGCCTACCAAGTTTGTAGGTTAATTGGCTTCTGTATATTGTGAATTGTCTGTAGTGTGCAGGATAGTGCTAGTGCATAGAAACATAGAAACATAGAAATTAGGTGCAGGAGTAGGCCATTCGGCCCTTCGAGCCTGCACCGCCATTCAATATGATCATGGCTGATCATCCAACTCAGTATCCCTGAGTTGTGCATGGAGGGATCGCTGGTCGGTGCGGACTTGGTGGAGAAAAGAGCCTGTTTCCACACTGTATCTCTAAACTAAACTAAAAAGACTCATTGTGATGCATATCAAATCTACCAGGAAATCTTGTAAAGTCTAGAACGGAAAGCATGCATTCCTTACAATATCTCAGCATACTTCAATATTCACATCAATTTGCAATCTTTCAGAAATATGATGAACTGCTATCTGCTTCCTGTTAATTCCCTCTGAATATTTCTAACAGCATATGGATTATTTATACCACTTGAAACACATGTGACTTGTTGATAATCTATCCTTGTTACTTCATCCTCATCTTGCAAAGGCCGATTCATGATTCAGAAATAGGCATTTCTTGTGTGTTAGCCAAGCATTTTGGAAACACTTGCAACATCGCCTTCAGCGAAGGCACTAACCAAACAACAAATACATTTATCATCTATGAAGTACTATCTAGCTATTAAAATAATAGGCCAAGTATTTCATAATTAGGACTTGGCCTTAGAGTCTTTAGTGCAACATTAGTTGTGATGAAATAACACAAAGTGCTAGAGTAATTCAGCAAGTCAAGTGGCTGGTTGACAAGGCCCCTGGAGAACATGGCCTGATGATAGGTGCTGTCTGTGCGGAGTTTTTACGTTTTCCCTGTGACCGCATGGGTTTTCTCTCAAGCCTTTCTTGAGGTCCTCTGAGGGAGGGCGGTATGTATGTATTTATGTATGTATTGTTAATCCATATACCACTGTTTGTAGCACATTAGTACCTCCAACAATGTAAAGCTCTTTGGTCAACGAGAGTTGTTTTGCAAATGTGCTATAGAAATAAAATTGACTTGACTTGACTTCTCCGGGTGCTCCAGTTACCTCCCACACTCCAAAGACATACAGATCTGTGGGTTAATCGGCATGTGTAAATTGTCGTAAGTGTGCCGGGCAGTGTATGGGGAGATCACTGGTCGGCGTGGACTCAATCGGCTTAAGATCCCATTTCTACGCTGTATCTGTAAAAGTCTACCGTTTTGGGACAGGACCCTTCTTCAGACTGATTGTAGGGAGTGTGGAGAGGAGGGGAAGAATGCTGCAAGAGAAGAGAAACAGACAAAAAGTGGCATTCTATACACAGACCATCGCACTAGTTGTGATGGCCTGTGTACAGAAACCAATGGAAGTCCAGTGACACAGGAAAACACAGGAAACATGAAAAGCTTCATCCTAAATAAGTGCAATACTTACACTTTGGCAGAACAACACTGAGGGTCTTGGACTGAGGACCTGGCCCCTTCCGGTTTGCTGCTCGGACTTTGAAAACATAGCGTTCCCCAGGCTGTAGATGATCGATTACTGCTGCCGTAACGTCCGCAGGAAAAGTCACCGTCTTCACCCCAAATGGTTTGAGAGCTGGGGCATATGAAACGATGTATTCTGAAACAGTTGAGATATGGTTAAGCAGACAACTGAAAACAATTCTGTTTTTCCGTTTGAGGGACAGAATGACCACAAAGTGCGTTGCTAATGTTTACAGTAGAGTAATGTTTAGTAGAGTATTAAAATAACAATGTCTCTTAGAAGAGACTGGGAACAAGAACTAGCTATAAAAATTTCGAAAGAGAGGTGGCATAAATATTTGCTATATGTGCATAAATGCTCGATTAACGTAAGACATACTCTAATTCAATTTAAAACCTTACATAGACTATATTACTCAAAAACTAAAATTAGTAAACTTTTTCCTAATGTCTCCCCTATCTGTGATAAATGTCTATCACAAGAAGCAACTATAGCGCATTCCCTTGTTTTCTGCATAAAAATCCAAAAATTTTGGAATTAAATTTTTGAAATTTTCACAAAATTATTTAAAATAAAATTGATACCGAATGCAGAACTGATTATTTTTGGAACAATGGAAGGCAGCCTTGAACTAACTGCGTCCCAAAAGAACTTGCGGTTTAATAATGGGGGAAAAAATGGGAAAAAAACTTATACTTAAATTCTGGAAAAACGCCCCACACCAACAATAACCACCTCCAACTTGACCCTACCACTCGCCACATCTTCCCATCTCCCCCCATGTCTGCCTTCCGCAAAGACCGCCCCCTCTGCAACTCCCTTGTCAATTCTTCCCTTCCCTCCCGTACCACCCCCTCCCCGGGCACTTTCCGTTGCAACCGCTAGAAATGCAACAACTGTCCCTTTACCTTCCCCCTCCATTCAAGGTCCCAAGCAGTCGTTCCAGGTGCGACAGAGGTTCACCTGTATCTCCTCCAACCTCATCTACTGCATCCGCTGCTCTAGATGTCAGCTGATTTACATCGGTGAGACTAAGCGGAAGTTGGGCGATCGTTTCGCCGAACACCTCCGCTCGGTCCGCAAGAACCTACCTGACCTCCCTGTGGCTTAGCACTTCAACTCCCCCTCCCATTCCCCATCCGACCTCTCTGTCCTGGGTCTCCTCCATGGCCAGAGTTAGCAACACCGGAAATTGGAGGAACAGCACCTCATATTCCACTTGGGGCATCTGCATCCTGCAGGCATGAACATTGAATTCTCCCAATTTTGTTAGCTCTTGCTGTCTCCTCCCCTTCCTCAGCCCTCGGGCTGTCTCCTCCCATCCCTCAGCCCTCGGGCTCCTCCTCCTCCTTTTCCTTCCTTCTCCCCGCCACCCCCTATCAGTCCTGAAGAAGGGTTTCGGCCCGAAACGTTGCCTATTTCCTTCGCTCCATAGATGCTGCTGCACCCGCTAAGTTTCTCCAGCATTTTTGTGTACCTTCGATTTTCCAGCATCTGCAGTTCCTACTTGAACACCAACAATAAATATGTGGATTTCAAATATGTCCGAAACGTTACACCTGGAAGATATGAGATTCCTTCTAGCAGGCAAACCAGACCATTTCCAAAAGATTTGGTCTGCATTTATCGACTTACTACAAGTATCAGGTGCAACAGAACTCTGAAAGGAAATGGTTTCAGAACCTGGTGAGGGGGGAGGAAAAATACGAAGTTGGTATATCCCTTTCAGCTCTTTTTTCTACTTTTAACATAGCTTCTGTTTTCTTTTTCTCTTTTTTCTTTTCTATGGCTTACTTCTTAACTTGTTTTTCTAACTCTTTGTGTCTAAGGGGCTTTTTTTGATCACTCTTTCACACACGGTCCTATCTCACTTTCTTTACTTTTCTTCTTTTTAAAGCTTAAAATATGAAATGGTACAAGAAATGTATTATGGTATTTTTGCCTTATATTATTGTAATGTACACTACTTCTAATAATTTTTTTTTTTTTTTTTTTTTTTTTTTAAATAATATTTCACAATCTTTCTATCCTCTATGACAAAGGGTTGACATGATGATATAAGTCCCATAGCTGTGTGCAATCCACATCATCATGACCTAGGCAATACACTGAATGAGAATACAAACAAACATGGTATAGGCCCACCACCAATGTTCCGGCACCCTTGGTTCCTGAGCCTTGCTGAATTAAAACATGAAAATTCATTCATTCATCATCATAACTGAAAACACTAGCGACACAGTAGTGCTGGTTTCCAACGGGAACGGTGACGGACGCACCACACATCTCTGTTCTCCAGTTCCTGCGGACTTCCGCCACTGGACGTATAGGATTTTGGTGTGTGTGCTTTATCATCATTCCTTACAATGCTATGTACGACAGTGATCGCAACTTCTACTGAAGTGTGGATGGCCGTTGGCTCGCTAGGAGCTCATCCGCCCTTTGACAGGTCTTGTTTTTGATCCTGCTGGGGGTCCACAGCCCCCTCCTCATCTGGCAAACCAGGTGGGGGAGACGGGTTTAGTTGTCGACTATCCAACCATGGAGCAGGTAGCACGGGATTACATGGTACCTGTGGCAGGGGGAACTCCGCCCAACCTGACCAAATTGAGATATGGTTAATTAGACTATCAAAAATAAATCTGTTTTTCCATTTGAGGGATTGTGCGGGCAGAATGATCACAAAGACGTGAAAAACAAACGCTAAAAACAGAACTTTAACCCCCTCCCATTCCAAATCTGACCTTTCTGTCTTGGGCCTCCTCCATGGTCAGAGTGAGGCCCAGCCCAAATTGGAGTAACAGCAGCTCATATGTTGCTTGGGCAGTTTACACCCCAGTGGTATGAACATTGACTTCTCTAACTTCAGATAGCCCTGGCTTTCTCTCTCCATCCCCTCCCCCTTCCCAGTTCTCCCACCAGTCTAACTGTCTCCGCCTACATTCTATCTCTGTCCCGCCCCCTCCCCTGACATCGGTCTGAAGAAGGGTTCACCCATTCCTTCTCTCTCCAGAGATGCTGCCTCACCCGCTGAGTTACTCCAGCGTTTTATGCTAGATTATCCATTTTGCCGGACCAACAGAAGTCATGGCAAAACATTCAACCAATGCTCACTAGTTCCTGATTCCCCTGCTCTGGTTAAAGTTACCATCTTTTATTCCCTCATGATTTTATACACCTCTATAAGATCACCCCTCATCCTCCTGCACTCCAAGGAATAAAGTCCCAGCCTGCTCACCTTCTCCCTCGAGCTCACACCCTCGAGTCCTGGCAACATCCTCGTGAATTTTCCCTGCACCCTTTCCAGCTTAACAACATCTTTCCCCCAACAGAGTGACCAAAACTGAACATAATACTCTAAATGCAGCCTCACCAATGTCTTGTATAACTGTAACATGACCTCCCAACCTCTGTACTCAATACTCTGGCTGATGAAGGCCAATATGCCGAAAACCTTCTTCAACACCCTATCTACCTGTGACCATGTTCCTGCACTCCGAGATCCCTCTGCTCTACAACACACCTCTATTCCCTGCCATTCATTGTGAAGATCATGCCCTGGTTTATCTTTTCAAAATGCAACACCTCACACTTATCTGTTTTAACTGTATTAAAGTCCATTAACCATTGCTCACTCCATTTGCCCAACTGATCAAGATCCTGCTGCAATTCCTAATTTGAGGAAGGACATCCTTGTGATTGAGGCAGTGCAGCGTAGGTTCACGAGATTGATCCCTGGGATGGCGGGACTGTCATATGAGGAAAGATTGAAAAGACTAGGCTTGTATTCACTGGAGTTTAGAAGGATGAGGGGGTTCTTATAGAAACATATAAGATTATAAAAGGGCTGGACAAGCTAGGTGCAAGAAAAATGTTCCCAATGTTGGGCGAGTCCAGAACCAGGGGCCACAGTCTTAGAATAAACGGGAGGCCATTTAAGACTGAGGTGAGAAAAAACTTTTTCACCCAGAGTTGTAGATTTGTGGAATTCGCTGCCACAGAGGGCAGTGGAGGCCAAATCACTGGATGGATTTAAGAGAGCGTTAGATAGAGCTCTAGGGGCTAGTGGAATCAAGGGATATGGGGAGAAGGCAGGCATGGGTTATTGATTGGGGACGATCAGCCATGATCACGGTGCTGGCTCGAAGGGCTGAATGGCCTCCTCCTGCACCTATTTTCTATGTTTCTAATTGTTTTTGCCTTCTTCAGTGGTGATGGATGAACAATCATCCTCTACGATAGTCATCAACACTGGTGCCCTGCAAGGATGCGTTCTCAAACCCCTTCTATACTCCTTATACACTCACGACTGTGCAGCCAAATGCCAAACCAACTCCATATGTAAATCACGGTCTGAAGAAGGGTCCCGACCCAAAATGTCGCCCATTCCTTCTCTCCAGAGAAGGGTCCTCAAAAAACTCAATCAACTTCGTAAGACACGATCTTCCACGTACAAAACTATGCTGACTCTCCCTGTCTATCCAAATGCATTCATATCCTTCCACAGAACATCTCCAGTAACTTGTTAACCACAAGTTAATTAAAACAATTTGAGACACAAGAGACTCCAGATGCTGGAATCTTGAGCAAAAAAACATACTGTGGAGACACTCGGCGGGAAAGGCATCTGTCCATTTCCCACCAGAGATGCTGCCTGTCCGGCTGAGTTACTCCAGCATTTTGTGTCTATCTTCGATTTAAACCAGCATCTGCAGTTTTTTTCCTATCCATATGTAAAATTTCCAGGCGACAGCCAACTGGAGTACAGGATGGAGATGGAGAACCGCGTAACCTGGGGCCAAGACACCAACCACTCCCTCAATGTCAGCAAGACAAAGGAGATAGTGATCAACTTCAGAAAGTGAAATGGGACACACAACTTGGTATATGTTGATGGCGGCGATGGTTGAAAGCTTCCATTTTTTAGGGATCAATATCAGTAGCAATTTGTGCTAGACCAGGCGCATCAAAGTAATGGTCAAGAAACCACACCAATGCCTCTACGTGCAAAGGCTAAGGAAGTTCAGCATGCCTCAAACAATCCTCACTAATTTCTACAGATCTGCCTTAAAGCCCTGTCCCACTGTACGAGTTCATTCCAAGAGTTCTCCCGAGTTTGCCCTGATTTGAACTCGGAGATTTACGGTAATGGCCGCTCGCAGGTACTCGGGGCTCTCGTGGACATTTTTCAACATATTGAAAAATCTTCACGAGTCTTTCCGAGCTTACCGCGTTTCCCAAGTATCTGCCGTTAGCGTTACGAGTCGGTAAGAGACGTCCCTGAGCTCCGAAGTACCCGCTACGTTCGTTCAATGTGCTTTCCACGAGTTTGATATTTTTTTTAAACTCGGGAGAGCACTTGAATGAACTCGTACAGTGGGACAGGGATTTTAGAAGGCATTCTAGCGGGACACATCACAGCATGGTTTGGGAACAACTCCATCCAAGACCGCATGAAATTGCTGAGTTGTGGACGTAGCCCAAACATTCACACAACCAACCTCCATTCCTTGGACTTCACGTATCTCACGCTGCCTCAGCAAGGCCATTGGCATAAACAAGGACCAGTCTCACCCTCGGTCACTCCCTCTTCTCCCCTCTCCCGTCAGGCAAGAGGTACAGAAATTTGAAAGCACACACCTCCAGATTCAAGAACAGCTTCATCCCAGCTGTTATCAGGCAACCAGGTAGAGTGGTCCTCTCACCAGGTAGAGTGCAGTCCTGACCTCCCATCTACCTCATTGGAGACCTCTGATCAAACTTTGATGGACTTTATCTTGCACTAAATGATATACCCTTTATCATGTATCCATACACTGTGGACGGCCTGATAGTAATCATGTATAGTCTTTGAATGACTGGGCAGCATGCAACAAAAACATGTTACTGTACCTCGATACATATGACAATGATAATAAATTAATCTAAACTATCTATGATGCCATCCACTTATTTGTCATCTGCAAAATTACTAATCATACCTTGGATATTCCTGCCCTAATTGTTGATATAGACCACAAACAGCAAAGGGCCCAGCACTGATCCTTGAGGCACATCGCTAGTCACAGACCTCCAGATCAAAAAACAACCTTCCACCATCACCCCCTGCTTCCTGCCCTGGAGCCAATTCTCTATGAAGACGCCACGTTCTCTCTGGATTGCATGCGATCTAATCTTCCAGAGCAGCGCACCATGTGGAACATTACACCACATGACTTGCTGAATTCCATATAGACAACAGCTTTGCCCTCATCAACCTTTTTAGTTGCGTCCTCAAAAGACAAAAATCGACTTCGTAAGACACGACCTCCCACGTGCAAAATTATGCTGACTCTCCCAAATCTGCCCCAGCCTATCCAAATGCATATTTAAAATCCCACAGAATATCTCCAGTAACCTGCTTACCACAAATTAATTGAAACAATTTGAAGCACGAGAGACTGCAGATGCTGGATTCTTGAGCAAAGAACATACTGTGGAGAAACTCAGCAGGAAAGGCATCTGTCCATTTCCCTCTCTAGATGCTGCCTGACCCACAGAGTTCCTCGAGCAGTTTGTTTTTTAAATTAAAAACTATTGCTTGGACTTCTATTGAATATTTCTGTGTTGCTGAAGTCCGTAGAACATCACAGTAGGAACAGGCCCTTCCACCGGCAATGTCTATGCTGAACATGATTCCAAGATAAACTAATCCCATCAGCCGGCACGTGTATCCATATCCTTTCATTCTCTGTATATCCATGTGCTTTTAGTTTTGGTTTAGTTTTAGAGATACAGCGCGGAAACAGGCCCTTCGGCCCACCGAGTCTGCACCAACCAGCGACCACACACTAAGAACCACTTTTACATTCGCACCAAGCCAATTAACCTACAAACCTGTACGTCTTTGGAGTGTGGGAGGAAAAGGAAGATCTCGGAGAAAACAAAACCCACGCAGGCCACGGGGAGAACGTACAAACTCCGCACAGACAGCGCCCGTAGTTGGGATCGAACCCGGGTCTCGGGTGCTGCAATCGCTGTAAGGCAGTAACTCTACCGCTGCGCTACCCGTGGCAGCCCTCTAGTTTCCCACTCTAGTTTCACACTATACCTCCCTTTCATACCTCTAGTTTCCCTCGTTTCACTCTCCACTGACTCACACTGAAGAAGGGTCACAAACCAAAACATCACCTATTCCTTCTATCCAGAGACGCTGCCTAGCTGACGGAGTTACTCCAGCATTTTGCGCCTATCTGAAAGCATCTTAAATGCTACCGTCGTCTCTGCCTCCACCACTGGTCTCGGGGGTGGGAGATGATTGCACAAAAGAGGGGAAGGAGCAGGGTGGCTGAGGTGTTGGTTAATGTGATAATTGTGGGCACACCAAAGGGGGGGGGGGGGGGAGGGGGGGGGGGGGGGGGGAGAGGGGGGTGGAAGGCACAGAAAAGAGAGAGATGGAGAATTCTTGAAACAGGGACAATTTAATATTCATGGGCGTAAACTACCCAAGTGGAATAGGAGACGCTGGCCTTCCAGTTCACATTTGGCCACACTCTGGTAATGGAGGAAGCAAAGGACAGAAAGGTGGGTGCGGGAGTGGTGGAGAGAGTTAAAATGGTCAGCAACAGTGACGGCATGGTGGTGAAGCAACTAGAGTTGCAGCCTCACAGTGACAGAGGCCTGGGTCTGATAGCCACATAGACAGCACCCAGCCTCGGGTGCTGCGTTTGTAGAGTTTGCATGTCAATAGACAATAGACAATAGGTGCAGTAGTAAGGCCATTCGGCCCTTCGAGCCAGCACCTCCATTCAATGTGATCATGGCTGATCATCCCCTATCAGTACCCTGTTCCTGCCTTCTTTTTTTTTTCACACAGAGAGTGGTGAATCTCTGGTTGTCTCTCTGCCACACAGGGACAATAAAATTGAGGAATCTGTTCATTGGCTCTATTCTGCCAAGAGGGTAGTTAGATGTGGCCCTTGGCTGGCCAAGGGGATCAGAGGGCCCTATGGCCAGATCAAGGCAGGTACGGGCAGGTACGGGATACTGAGTTGGATGATCAGCCATGATCATATTGAATGGCGGTGCAGGCTCGAAGTGCCGAATGGCCTACTCCTGCACCTAATTTCTATGTTTCTATGTTTCTTCCCATATCTAGCTCTCTTTTGAAAGCATCCAGAGAACCGGCCTCCACCGCCCTCTGAGGCAGAGAATTCCACAGACTCACAACTCTCTGTGAGAAAAAGTGTTTCCTCATCTCTGTTCTAAATGGCTTACTCCTTATTCTTAAACTGTGGCCCCTGGTTCTGGACTCCCCCAACATCAGGAACATGTTTCCTGCCTCTAGCGTGTCCAAACCCTTAATAATCTTATCTGTTTCAATAAGATCCTCTCTCATCTTTCTAAATTCCAGAGTATACAAGCCCAGCCACTCCATTCTATCAACATATGACAGTCCTGCCATCCCGGGAATTAACCTTGTGAACCTACGCTGCACTCCCTCAATAGCAAGAATGTCCTACCTCAAATCTGGAGACCAAAACTGCACACAATACTCCAGGTGCGGTCTCACCAGGGCCCTGTGCAACTGCAGAAGGACTTCTTCGCTCCTATACTCAACTCGTGCCCTATCACATGGTCTTGCAGCTGAGACACCACAATTTGGTTAACCTTGATTGTTCGAATGTGCACCCTAAACAAGGGAGTTTTAAAGGTAGACAAAAATGCTGGAGAAACTCAGCGGGTAAGGCAGCATCTATGGAGCGAAGGAATAGGTGGCGTTTCGGGTCGAGACCCTTCTTCAGAGTTCTAAAGGGAGTTTTCAGGGAGTTTTAAAAATTACTTGCATTGAAAATAATAAGCCCTGTAAAAGACAAATATTTTTATCTTAGTCAGAAATGTTTTAGCTATTTAGTTTTGTTTATATTTCCATAATCCACCATTGGATGAATACCAATTATTGGTCTGAAATTTACCAGAGGATTCTAATTAATTGCTTTTAATAGGCATTGCTTTCAATATGTTTGTAGCCCCAGACAATATATAAGCGATTTCATTTTGCAAAAGTGAAGCAAATTGATGAAACATATATTCAAATCTTTCAGTATGATAGGCAGCATCTGTGGAAGGAAAACTACCTAACATAACGTTTCAGCTCAAGGATCCTTCATTTTTATTTAGCTTAGTTTGGAGATTCAGCACAGAAACAGGCCCTTCGGCCCACCGAGTCTGTGCCGACCAGCATTCTCCACACATTAACACACTAGGGACAATTTACAAATTTTACCTTAGCCAATTAACCTACAAACTTGTATGTCTTTGGAGTGTGGGAGGAAACTGGAGCACCAGGAGAAAACCCACACAGGTCACAGGGTGAACGTACAACACTTCACACACACAGCACCTGTGGTCAGGATCGAACCCAGGTCTCTGGCGCTGTAAGGCAGCAACTCTACCGCTGCACCACCGTGATGCCCTACTGACATTACTAAAATTACATTACATGAAAACATGTCTGAAAGCTGGAAAACAAAAGTGGGGGCAGGAAAGAGAAGTGAGGGCTGGTCAAACGCTGGCAAGTGATAGGTGAACGTAATGAGGAGAAGGTTCGCTTGGCTGATGAGTAAGTGACAAAGGTTCGAGGTGAAAAGGAGACAAAAGCGCATCAGTTAAGGAAAGAAGAGGAGAAGTGAAAATTACAGCATGAGGGAAAGTTTGCATATAAGGGGCAGGGAGAGGGAGAATAAAAGAGGAAAGGGTTCTCGGTGATGGGGGACATGTGAATGGAGGAAGGGGAAGGGCTAGAGTGACTGGGGGTTGGGGTTGGAGAAATGTGGGTGCAGTGCGATGGTTGGGGGAACTTGAGAAACAGAGATAAACAGGGTAGGAGTGTACTACCAGGAGGTCTTATCTTTGTCGCCATGAAACATAACCATTGATAATCTCTGACACTACTCAGGTGTGCACCGGAATAGTTTTGAGGCTTAACTTCATATTAGCCATACCTTCTGAGAAATGTTTCAACTTTCCTTTTGTATGATACACTAACAATTTTCCTGCATTTTCCAGAAGCATTAATATTGGGCATGTTTAAGAAAGAACTGCTGGAAACATCGAAGGTAGACAAAAATGCTGGAGAAACTCAGCGGGTGAGGCAGCATCTATGGAGAGAAGG
This sequence comes from Leucoraja erinaceus, assembly GCF_028641065.1. Lineage (NCBI taxonomy): Eukaryota > Metazoa > Chordata > Chondrichthyes > Rajiformes > Rajidae > Leucoraja > Leucoraja erinaceus. The sequence goes on along the minus strand of NC_073384.1, from coordinate 71,212,813 downwards.
AATAGGCGATGTTTCGGGCCGAGACCCTTCTTCAGACTGAGAACTGCAGATCAGTTTGAAGAACGGTCTCGACCCGAAACGTCGCCTATTCCTTTTCTCCATGGATGCTGCCTGCCCCGCTGGGTTTCTCCAGCATTTTTGTCTACCTTTAATAGTGGGCATGAAACTTTAAATTAGTAACATCCAAACTCATCTCCACAGAGAGGATTCTAATTGTACAGTGAAACTTACTTGAGCAGATTTTGGATCATATCTTGTAAAGCACAAAAAAGTAGGAATATCATTTTCTATTCACAGATTTTAACACACGTAATGATAATTTCTTACCTGTGACCTTCCCCTTGCGATCGTTTGGATGATCCCAAGATGCAGTCACTGCCGTTCCTTTTTCACCCAGTGGCTTCACCTCAAAGTTCCCAGGAATGGCGGAAGGAACTGCATTTGCAAGTCAACAGGATTCAGAATTTCCCGCAAAGGATAAGGTAGAAAAACTTCAATTAAGTTTTATTAAAAGACAGGGCTCACAAACTTAATGCATTTTATAACTTATTTAACTTAATACAATCCATATCCAGAGCTCACTGACAGTTAATATCTTTTATGATTTATCTTGGATTGAGATGGGATCCAGGGCAATGGTAGCCAATTGTCTAGAAGGCAGAAAATCAGCGGGTGGTGGTCAAACAATGTTTTGCAGACTGGAAGCCTGAGGAAACAAGTGATGTCCCACAGGAAATCGATGTGTCGGAAGGAACTGCAGATGCAGGTTTAAACCGAAGATTGACACAAAATGCTAGAGTAACTCAGCGGGGCTTGGTTCAGCAACTTGGGCGCACAGGAGCAGTAAAGACTGCAAAAAGTTGTAAACACTATCCCAGTCCATCATCGGCTCTGACCTCCCTACCATCGAGGGGATCTATCGCAGTCGCTGCCTCAAAAAGGCTGGCAGCATCATCAAGGATCCACACCATCCTAGCCACTCACTCATCTCCCTGCTGCCTTCAGGTAGAGGGTACAGGAGCCTGAAGACTGCAACATCCAGGTTCAGGAATAGCTGCTTCCCCACAGCCATCAGGCTGTTAAACTCAACTCAAAGAAAACATTAATAGCCCATTGCACTTTATCTGAATATTTATGTGTGTATATATATTTCAATAGTATATGGACACACTGATCTGTTCTGTATTTATTTATGCCTACTATATTCTGTTGTGCTGAAGCAAAGCAAGAATTTCAATGGCCTCTCTGGGGCACATGACAATAAACTCTCTTGAATCTTGAATCTCTTGAGACAGGCAGCACCTCTGGAGAGAAGGAATGTGCGATGTTTCGGGTCGAGACCCTTCTTGAGACTGAGTGGCAGGGGAGCGGGAAATGAGAGATATGGAAGGATAAGGTGTGAAAACGACAGATCATAAGGGAGCAAAGATTATGGAAAATGTGGAATGGTTCATTGTTAGACGGGAAAGGTGACAACGTGGCATACCCAAGTACGGGGAGAAAGTGGGAATAAGACGAAGGATATGCCTTGATTGTATTGAATGACAGAGAAACAAATTATAGTCCAAATGCACCAGGATTTTTGATGTTAAATCACTAGGTAAATCTTAACACTTTTTCAGTTTGGGGCTAAAAAACTTGTCTATGCCTGAAAATGTAGTTTTTTTTCACAATAACTCATTGGGTGACTTGTATCTCCACAACACCTGGAAGCAAATAGCTTTAATGTGCAGTTATCAAGACCACACCTGTGCAATTAGTTGCATGTCACCTCAAATATTTTATGATTTTTGTGGGGGGGTTTTGTGTTTTTTTATGACTGTTGGCAGATCAATTTTCCACCTGGGATAAATAAAGTTGTATCGTATCGTAAAGAATTTTAGCAATGCATTCGGCAGTGGTGGTGGCATTCTGTTGGGTTATCTCAAATGACCTGGGTAACAAAATAGTTCCAAAATTTCAACTCGTATTGCTGAAAGCTGCATTAATAAGCTGATATTTGTCGACACTCCTCTCCTGTTCAACAGCACAGTCGCATGTGCAGGCATGCCGAGACTTTTGCCATTCACAGGCTGAACAAGCAAACAATTGACATTCCTAAGCTTGGAATTAACGTCCTCAATAGGATTTAATGATAACATCTCCCTCAGGAATACTGAAAATGCAAGTTGCCACATATACAGAGATAAAAATATCGGTGTCACTTTTAATAAAGAATGATATCATATTTCTTTAAAACCAGCAAGGTATTTGAACTCTGTGGTTTTGTCAAAGTCGTGGACACAGGCCCTTTGGGCCAACTTGTCCATGCCAAGAAGGATGCCCATATACAGTGGTCCCATTTGTCCACATTTGACCCAAATCCATCAACTCTCTCCCCATAACATCTTTATATGTCTAAATGTCTTTTAAACATTTTTATTTTGGACCAATTATGCGGCACGGTGGCGCATCGGTAGAGTTGCTGCCTGACAGCGCCAGAGACCCGGGTTCGATCCTGACTATGGGTGCTGCCTGTACGGGGTTTGCACGTTCTCCACGTGCCCTGCGTGGGTTTTCTCTGGGATCTCCGGTTTCCTCCCGCATTCCAAAGAAACATTAGAAAGTAGGTGCAGAAGTAGGCCATTCGGCCCTTCGAGCCAGCACCGCCATTCAATATGATCATGGCTGATCATACAAAATCAGTACCCCGTTCCTGCTTTCACCCCATATCCCTTAATTCCGTTAACCCTAAGAGCTATATCTAACTCTCTCTTGAAAACATCCAGTGAATTGGCCTCCACTGCCTTTGGTGGCAGAGAATTCCACTGATTCACAACTCTCTGGGTGAAAAAGTTTTTCCTTAACTCAGGCCTAAATGGCCTACCCCTTGTTCTTAAACTGTGTCCCCTGGTTGTGGACTTCCCCAACATTGGGAAAAAAAATTCCTGCATCTAGCCTGCCAAATCCCTTACTAATTTTATATGTTTCGATAAGATATCCTCTCATCCTTCTAAATTCCAGTGAATATCCCAGTCGATCCATTCTTTCATCATATGTCAAAGACATATGTAAAGACATACAGGTTTGTAGGTTAATTGGCTTGGTAAAATTGTATATTGTCCCTAGTGTGTGTAGGATGGTGTTAATGTGCGGGGATCGCTGGTCAGCACGGACTCGGTGGGCCGAAGGGCCTGTTTCCGCGCTGTTTCTCTAAACTAAACTAAAAGTATCCATTCCTGAAACCTAATTTGGGAAATTTCAATTACTAATTAATTTGGTCTTTTTTTTTTAAAGAAAACATAGAAACATAGAAACATTGAAAATAGGTGCAGGATGAGGCCATTTGGACCGCCATTCATTGTGATCATGGCTGATCGGCCCCTATCAATAGCCCATGCCTGCCTTCTCCCCATATCCCTCGACTCCACTAGCCCCTAGAGCTCTATCTAACTCTCTCTTAAATCTATCCAGTGACTTGGCCTCCACTGCCCTCTGTGGCAGGGAATTCCATAAATTCACAACTCTCTGGGTGAAAACTTTTTTTTCTCACCTCAGTCTTAAATGACCTCCCCTTTATTCTAAGAGAGTAAAACAGCAGTGAATAAGTAGACAATATAGACAATCACAGTTTAAACGTACTGCTGAATTCAGAGTGCTCTCGCGGTAGTGAGCAGAAATAGCATACCAGACTCAGGGGTTCTTTGGAAGACTGAAACACTCCATTTGCCATTTCTGTCTCCTTGAGAAGTGCGAACAGAGAATTCATGTATGGAATCTGATGTCAGCTTGTCAATCAGAACTCGCCTGTATATCTTGGATGTCTTGTATTCCCATTGGGCGGATTCTCCTCTCTCTCTGTACCGAACCGTGTAATATCTGAAACACATTAAACAAACCACATAAATGACCAGCAGACGAACAGCGAACAATGGCCCGTTTCCTTTGTCATTGGTACTTTTTTGCATATCTCTAATTCATTTGTTCTATACCGTCTATACCTCTCGTTTCCATTTCCCCTAACTTTCAGTCTGAGGAAGGGTCTCGACTCGAAACGTCACCCATTCCTTCTCTCCAGAAATGCTGCCTGTCCTGCTGAGTTACTGCAGCATTTTGTGTCTATCTTCAACATAAACGGTTTGGTCAAGCAACATTTTCAGATAGTCCACAGTTGATACACGCAGAAAATCCGGATTGAAGAAGTCATCTCAGTCCAGCATTACAATTTTATCTGGATTTTCTTCAATCATCTTTAACTACCATTATCCACCAACACTGTCTAAATTTTGGCCTGCAACCATAACGTTAAAATGGCATTATGTTGTCATCGGTGCCAGAAAAAAAGTGATTTGAGGAGGGGGGGGGGGGGGGGGGGGGGGGGGGGGGGGGGGAGGGGGAGGGGGGGGAGGTGAGAGGGGTGAGAGGGGAAAAGAGAGGCGGGGAGGGGGGGGGGAGGAGGGAGGGTGAAGGAGAGAAGGGGGAGGGAGAGGAGTGGGAGAGGAGTGGGAGAGGAGTGGGTGAGGGAGGGAGAGGGGGGGAGGGGGAGTGAAGGGGGGAGGGGGAGGTGAGGGGGAAGGGGGAGGGGGAGGAGAGGGGGGGAGGGGGGGAGAAGCGTGGGGAGATGGGGGGTGGAGAAGGAGGGGGGAGAAGGGGTGGGAGAAGGGGGAAGAAGGGGGGGGGAGAAGGGGGGAGGAGGCGGGGGGGGGGGAGAAGGGGGGGGATGTGTGGATCCCCATCTTGCACTCTACGTGGCAGGGATACAAATCAGAGCCAGGAGGCAAAAATTGTTCAGCATCAAAGCAGAAATTCTCTGCAGCATGAAAGCAGAAGAAATTGTCCAAAGATACTGTCAAGCTTGAAAGGGTTCAAAGAAGATTTACGAGGATGTTGCCAGGACTAGAGGGTATGAGCTATAGGGAGAGGTTAAGTAGGCTGGGACTATTCCTTAGTGCGCAGGAGGATGTGGGATAATCTTATAGAGGTGTATAAAATCATTGGAGGAATAGATCGGGTAGATGCACAGAGTCTCTTGCCCAGAGTAGGGGACTCTAGGACCGGAGAACATGGGTTCAAGGTGAAGGGGAAAAGATTTAATAGGAATCTGAGTGTAACTTTTTCACACAAAGGGTGGTGGGTGTATGGAACAAGCTGCCAGAGGAGGTAGTTGAGGCTGGGAATATCCCAACATTTAAGAAACAATTAGACAGGTACATGGATAGGACAACTTTGGAGGGATATGGGCCAAGCGTAGGCATGTGGGATTAGTGTAGCTGGGACATGTTGGCCGGTGTGGGCAAGTGGGGCCGAAGGGCCTGTTTCCGCACTGTATCACTCTATGACTATAATCTGCCATCTGACAACAGGACTAAGAGCCTTCATTCACATTGTTACACATTAACATCCTCCATTATGGAGCCAGATTGGCAGGACGTTGGCGGTTGAACGGCACAGTGGTAGAGTTGCTGCCTTACAGCACTGGAGACCCAAGTTCAATCCTGACTACGGGTGCTGTCTGTACGGAGTTTGTATGTTCTCCCCGTCACCGTGTGGGTTTTCTCCGAGATATTCGGTTTCCGCCCACACTCCAAAGACGTACAGGGTTCAAAGGTTCAAAGGTTCATTTACTGTCACATACACCAATTGGTGTAGTGAAATTCAAGTTGCCATTGCAGCACATTAATAAGAATACAACATAGCATTATAAAGGAATTTAACATTAAACATAAAAAAACCTTCCCCACAATGGTTCCCACTGTGGGGGAAGGCACAAAGTCCAGTCTCCATCCCCTTGCCCCCACCCATTGTCGGGCCTATTGAGACCTCCGCAGTTGCCGCTATGGGGCTCGATGTTCCAGGCCGTTCTCGCCAGGTGATGGTGCTCCGGTGTCAGGAGAACCCTCTCAGCGGCTTGGGATACCTGGAACGGCCGCTTCCTTACCGGAGACCGCGGCTTCCGAAGCCAACAGGCCACGCTGGATGGAGCTCCACCACTGGCGATCTCGGCGAGAGATCCCAGGCTCCGCGATGTCAAAATCAGCGCCGCCGCCGCTCGCGGCTGGTCGCTCCACAGACCCGTAGCTCCGCGATGTTCAATCGGCGGGCTCAGCACACCGGAGCTCCAGTGTGGCGCGGCGACCCGGGCAAGGTATCGCCCGCTCCGCGATAGCGCTCCAACGATGTGCCGAAGCCGTGGCTCTGGCCAGTCCCCTCAGGAAAAGCCGCTCCAAACCTGATGGTAAAAGCTCTGGTAGGTGATTGCAATTCACCCTGTGATAATGCTTTTGTGTTTAGTTTTTAGTTTCGGTTGTAGGTTATTTGTTTTGGTGTATGCGTATATTGTCCCTAACTTAAACAAAACTCTGAACATTAATAGCCCATTGCACTTTATCTGCTTATTTATGTGTGTGTGTATATATATTCAATGGTAATGGGCACACTGATCAGTTCTGTATATATTCATGCCTACTATGGTCTGCTGTGCTGAAGCAAAGCAAGAATTTAATTTCCTATCTTGGACACATGACAATAAGCTCTATTGAATCTTGAATCTCTTGAAGATCGCTGGTAAGTTACTTGAGGGATGATAGCAACATGAATGAACTGCAAGAAATTAATACTTTTGAATACTTGATATTACCAGCAAATATAAGTATTTAATTCTGCCAATTTGGATCATCAAATATAACAGTGCACAGAAATTGGCCACATTTGTGACTGCCTCCAGTTACAAATAAATGAATCGAGTTGCTGGAATCACTTCTATTTGATCATGCAATTTTTTAATTTTCAATTTTAATTTTAAGTATTTAAATTCATTGAAGCTGATAGATATATTTAAAATAAATTGCTAAAAGTAGGGAAAGTATAAAAATTGAATATTTAATTAATATCTTTAAGGAAATGGAATCTGCTCTCATTCATTCTGGCACAGTCCTACACATCATGAGTGGTCATCGAGTCGTAGAGCGTGGAAACAGGCCCTTCGGCCCAACTTGCCCACGCCGACCAACATGCCCCAACTACACAAGTCCCACCTGCCTGCATTTGGCTCATATCCCTCTAAAGCTATCCTTATCCACGTCGTGCCAGTCCAAATGTTTTTTACATGTTTTGATAGTACCAGCCTCAGCTGCCTCCTCCAGCAGCGTGCTCCATATACTCACTACCCGTTGTGTAAAAAAGCTGCCCTTCCCCCAGGTCCCTATTAAATTTTCCCTCACCTTGAACCTATTTCCTCAGGCTTTTGATTCCCCTGCTCTGGGTGAAAGAAACAGAGAAAAATAGGTGCAGGAGTAAGCCATTCAGCCCTTCGAGCCAGCACTCAATGTGATCATGGCTGATCATCTAAAATCAGTACCCTATTGCTCCTGCTCAGACTCAGATATATCAGGCCCAGGAGATGTGTTGACTTTCATATGCATTAGGACCTTCAACACCGCCTCGACCATAATACTGATTGTCCTCAAGACACTCCCATTGACTGCCCCAAGTTCCCCAGAGCTCAAGACTTTCTCCACGGTAAAACAGAAGTGAAATACTCTTTGAGGACCTTGCCCAGCACCTGCGGCTGCACCCACAGTTGACCAACTTGATTCCTGAGGGCCCCATTCTCTTTTTATTTACCCTTTACCCAGAGGTAGAAAAAAAATGCTGGAGAAACTTAGCGGGACAGGCAGCATCTACGGAGAGAGGAATGGGTGACGTTTTGGGTCGTGACCCTTCTTCAGACTGATGTCGGGGGGGGCGGGAAAAAGAAGGGAAGACACGGGGACAGTAGGCTTTGTGGGAGAGCTGGGAAGGAGGAGGGGAAAGGAGGAGAAAGCAAGGGCTAACTAAAATTATCGGTCAATGTTCATACCGCTGGGGTGTAAACTGCCCAAGCGAAATATGAGGTGCTGCTCCTCCAATTTATGCTGGGCCTTGTTCTGGCCAAGTAGGAGGCCCGGGACAGAAAGGTCGGATTCGGAAATGGGAGGGGGAGTTGAAGTGCTGAGACACCGGGAGATCAGGCTGGTTAATGCAAACCGAGCGGAGGTGTTGGGCGAAGCGATCGCCAAGCCTACGCTTGGTCTCACCGATGTAGAGAAGTTGACACCTGGAACAGCGGATGCAATAGATGAGGTTGGAGGAGGTACAGGTGCACCTGTGCCTCACTTGGAAAGAATGATTGGGTCCTTGGATGGAGTCGAGGGGGGAGGTAATGCGACAAGTGTAGCATTTCCTGCAAGGGAAAGTACCAGGGTAGGTTTTGGTGGGAAGGGACAAATTGACCAGGGAGCTACGGAGGGAATGGTCTCTGCGGAAAGCAGAAAGGGTTATCCTGAGTGTACTTTTAAAAAATCTGTTAGTATTATCCTTAATATTATCTGCCAGAGCTATCTCCTGTACCTTTTTTGCCCTCCTGATTTCCTTTTATAACATGGCCCCGAGTTCCCAAAACTCCTCATGGATACACTTGATCCCAGCTGTCTATACCTGCCCCATGCCTCGTCCTTATTCTTGACCAAAGTCTCAATTTCTCTCGTCATCCACACTTCCTTACACTCACCTGCCTTGCCCTCCACTCTAGCATGGCCTGGAATCTTGGCACCACACTTTTAAACACATCCCACTTTCTAGTTGGTCAAACAACCTGCTTCAATCAGCTTGAGCCCCTGTCTCACTTAGGTGATTTTTTCAGCGACTACAGGCGACTAGGCTGCCGCCACATGGTCGCGGGGTGACATCTGTATGGTCGTGAGTAGTCTCCTCAATTCGCCTAAAGAGTCGTAACGTTTTTCTGGTTGCCGCTGGATTTTGAAATGTTCAAAACTTTTCGGCGTCTGTGGGCTTGACGTAGCTTGTCTTCTCCTGTTGTAGGTGCTGTCCCGGTAGGCGGCGCGACTCTCGTCAGCAGCGGCCTCTGCAGCCTGTCCGCGTTTTTATTATTTTTTTGTCTATGTTTATATGTAGTTTTTGTTATTTTTTGTTGGGGTGTGTGTGTGGGGGGGTGGGGGTGGCGTGGGAGGGAGGGGGCAACTTTTAAATCTCTCCCTGCACTGGAGACCCGACCTTTTCTTGTCGGGTCTCAGTTGTCGTTGGGGCTGCAATGAGGAGCGGCCTCCAACAGAAGAAGCCGGGGACTCTGGTGCCGACTCACCTCACCGTCGCGGAGCTGGCCGAGTCCAGAGCGGGTGGAGCGGTGGTGGAGCGCTGCTGCTGCTGCTGCCGCTGCTGCTGCTGATGCGGAGGCTGCAACTGCGGGTCTGCGGACGGCGGCACCGGGAGCCTGCGGGTCCCTGGAGGGAGACCGCTTTTCAGGGCTCCTGCAATGGCGACTTCTCCCGCCCGAGTTGCGGGGTCGAAGAGCTCCTGGAGTGGGGCCTACATCACTGCCCCGCGCGGCTTGGAATGGCCGCGGGACTCTGCGAGCGCACGCCGGGGGCTCCAACACCAAGACCCGGTGTGCGACCTTGCACCACCCAGCGTGGCTTTAATGGCCGCGGGACAATCGCCATCGCCAGCCGGGGGCTTTGACTTTGACTCTGACATCGGGGGGGGGGGGCAGAGAGTGCAGTGGAGAGATAAGTTTTTTTTGGCCTTCCATCACAGCAATGTGATGGATGTTTATGTAAAATGTAAATTATGTTGTGTCTGGGGTCTATTTGTTTGTAATGTATGGCTGCAGAAACGGCATTTCGTTTGGACCTCCATGGGTCCAAATGACAATTAAATTGACTATTGACTATTGACTATTGTCAGATAACGATAGTGCTGACTTCGGTGAATTCCATTGGCGACTACCTACGTCAACCGGCGACAGGTACCGGCGACTGAATTGTCTTCAGTTGTCGCCGACAGGGTCATAGCTTGTCGCGGGTGGACGTGGGTTGACTTCAGTTGTCGCCTGTGTGGTCGTAGGTGGACGTCCCAATGGGTCGCCGGTTGTCGGTAGCTTGACGTCGACTCGGTGGCAGGTTGTCGTAGCTTGCAGTAGACATTGTCGTAGGGGGGATGTCCAGTCGCCGCTTGTTTGGCGACCTGGTACGACGGAGACAGTCGCCGGCAGTCGCTGTGAAAAATCGCCTAAGTGGGACAGGCCCTTAACAGAACAGTGGTTGCTGGTCCCAAAATAATAATAATAATAATAAACTTTATTTATATAGCACTTTTCAACAAAACCAGTATTTGAACCAAAGTGCTTTACAGAGATTGATTAAATTAATTGAACAGATCAAATGCCAATAAATCCATACAAAACAAAAAAGAGAAAAAAAAAGAAAAAAGACACAGAACAGTACACTATAGAAATCAACATGAAACGTCCCCCCAAAAGGCTCATCCACAAATGCTTCATCCACTTGCCGCTCAAAAATACCTAGAATAGATCCAGCATTGCCCTCTTCCATGTAGGACCCTCTACATATTGCTTGAGAAAACTATCCTGAACACATTTGACAACTTCTGTCATGTCTAAGTCTTTTGCACCACAAGATTCCCATATTAGGATAGTTTAAATCCTCTACTACCTGATTAGACCTACAGCTCATATGGTCATAAGTGATAAGAGCAGGATTGGACCATTCGGCCCATCAAGTCTACTCTGCCACTATCATGGCTGATCTATCTCTCCACCCCAACCCCATTTTCCTGCCTTCTCCCCATAACCCCTGACACCTGCATTAATCAACAATCTCTCTATCCACTGACTTGGCCTCCACAGCCTTCTGTGGCAAAGAATTCCAAAGATTCACCACCCTCTGACTAAAGAAATTCCTCATCTCCTTCCTAAAGGAACATCCTTTAATTCTGAGGCTATGACCTCTAGTCCTACACTCTCCCACTAGTGGAAACATCCTCTCCACATCCACTCTATACAAGCTGCCTGTATTCTCCTGGCATATTGGCTCATGTGATACCCGCTGACTATTGGGGGTCTGTAGTACACTCCCAACAAAGTGATCATCCCTTTCTTATTTCTCAGCTCCACCCACATAAACTCACCGGACAGGATTTAATACTCTCCAATGTGGCCCAATCACACCACGCGGTTGACAAAATGACAATAGTGGAGGAGTGGCTGAGCCTGGAGGTGACAATAGCACAGATGAAGGGTTCAGCATGAGATTGGCTCAGTTAACAATAGAGGAAGGGGTGGTTACAAGGCTGGCAGTAGGAACATCTTATGAAGCACCTGCAGCATTGCATAAGGTACCAAGCTTGCAGAAAAACCTGTTTGTGGATTATCTAGACTTGGGCGTTGAGGCACAATTTTGAGTCACCTTGCATTCAAAATATTCAAAAGCTCAAAAGAGAGTTAGATAAATCTCAAATATAGAACAGTGAAGGGATATGGGGGGAAGTCAGGAAAACATAGAAAATAGGTGCAGGAGGCCATTCAGCCCTTCGAGCCAGCACCGCCATTCATTGTGATCATGGCTGATCGTCCCCAATGAATAACCCATGCCTGCCTTCTCCCCATATCCCTTGATTCCACTAGCCCCTAGAGCTCTATCTAACTCTCTCTTAAATGCATCCAGTGACTTGGCCTCCACTGCCCTCTGTGGCAGGGAATTCCACAAATTCACAACTATCTGGGTGAAAACATTTTTTTTCTCACCTCAGTCTTAAATGGTTTCCCCTTTATTCTAAGACTGTGGCCCCTGATTCTGGACTCACCCAACATTGGGAACATTTTTCCTGCATCTAGCTTGTCCAGTCCTTTTATAATTTTATATGTTTCTATAAGACCCCCCCCCCCCCTCATCCTTCTAAACTCCAGTGAATACAAGCCTAGCCTTTTCAATCATTCCTCATATGACAGTTCCGCCATCCCAGGGATCAATCTCGTGAACCTACGCTGCACTGCCTCAATCACAAAGAACTGATTGTGGATGATCAGCTATGATCACAGTGAATGTCTCACACAAAACAAATAAAAAATACGAATGCAAGAGAGGTTACAGAGAAGATTTACGAGGAAGTTGCCAGGACTAGAGGGTCTGAGCACACGGGGATGAGGGGTGATCTTATAGATATGTGTAAAATCATGAGAGAAATAGCTTGGGTAGATGCATAGAGTCTCTTGCAAAGAGGACCAGAGGTTTAAGGTGAAGGGGAAAAGATTTAATAAGAATCCGAGGGGTACCTTTTTCACACAAAGGGTGGGGGGTGCATGGAATAAGCTGCCAGAGGTGGTACTTAAGGCAGGGACTACCCCAATATTTAAGAAAGAGTTAAGGGCCTGTCCCACTTGGGCGTTATTTGCGCATCAAGCAGGCGGCGCGCAAAGATTTTTTGAATCCCAATTTAAATCATGGGGCAACGCGTGACCACGCGTTACTGCCTAGGTCACCACGCACCATGCGCGCGTCCCATTTGGGCCTGTAAATTCTGTCGCCTAACTGACACGCAAATGACACCCAAGTGAGACAGCCCCTTTAGACAGGTACATGTATAGGACTGGGCTGGAGGGATACGGGCCAAACGCAGGCAGGTGGGTCTAGTGTAGATGGGACATGTTTGTCGGTGTGAGCAAGTTAGGCCGAATAGGCCTGTTTCCACGCTGTATCACTCTATGACTATGACAGTGTCCATTTTCACAGTTTTATATAAATAGCTCCGATATTATAAATAAATCCACACAATTCAATAACAGTAAATGTTGGAGCTTATTCAACATATACGTACCTGTCTGGGGTTGCACCAGGAGTCTTTCCATTTTCAAATGCAGGGTCGACCCACATAACAAGCACAGACTGTGGACTCATAACTCGAACTGAAATGTCTTTGGGTTCATGTAACTCATCAGTCTCTACAACAGTAATGTAAACAAAAGCTAAATCAAAGTCTGTGAACAGAAAATCTATGATACAAGTTTAAAAAAACACACAGCTCCAATTACTTGGGAATTAAGGCCCTGCCCAAGTTGGCGGATAAACTAATGCTACTTAGTTGTGGTCACAAAAGGCGCAATTGTATTTGATTAATAGTGAGTTTTTATGTAGCAGTAATTTGCGATTTTAAGCAGAAAGATTCGTTTCTGGAGGAAGAGAGAGCTGGGAGGAAGCAAATCAAGACACATAAATATTTGACAACTCTTAAAAAATATATACTGTACATCTGCTAAAAATGACTGTGCCAAAGTTACTGGGCGTGGATCAATCTTTGGAACGGATGACACCAAAGATACTAGAGGAGCATTGCCCGCTGCCTCGGCAGCGCCGACCGCTGGCAGATGCTTGAGGCTCTGCCACCGGCTGCCTTCATCTGGTATCGGGGGGAACGAGAATCAGTCCTGGATCAACTCAGGAGTGGAGGAAACGTCCTCTTCCCCCAAAGATACTAGAGGAGCCTCTAGTATCTTTGCTTTTCCCTGCGACCTGATGTAAGAGCAGATTGTATAACTGTGGAGTCCGTCCACGCTACCAAAGATGTCGCGTTTGGCATAAACAAATGGCGGCCGTGACGTTCCGTTATGTACTACACGTCAGTCCATTGGATTTCGGAGGAGTGGTCTATCTTGCTCTGCTATATAATCTTTGGGATCACCTGCATTGGACAGGCAACGACTGATCAGGATAGTCAGCACAGCTTCCTGTGTTGGAAATCGTGCCTCACAAATTTGATAGAGCTTTTGTGGTGGCGTCAGGGATGGCAGCCTCGCCAACGGTCTGTCTGTCTTTTCGTCTTTTTTTGTAATTTTTAGTGTGTTTTTAAAAGTTTGTGTTAATGTTCTCTGGTTTGTTTTATGTGGGGGGTGCGGGAGGGGGTTCTGGGGGAATTTTTCTTCAATCTCTTACCATGCCGGAGATGCGATTGTTTTCCGGATCGTATCTCCGGTTGTTCTGCGGCCTAACATCATGGAGCTGGAGGCCTTGCTCGGGACTGACTTTGAGCCCCACCGCGGGTGCGTGGACTTACCATCGGAGGTGATCCCTTGCCTGGGATCGACGCTCCAACTGCGGCCTGCGGATTTCACCATCGAGGAGCTCGCAGTCTCGGGTAGAGACCGATGTCAGGAAGCTCCAAGCCACACGAGGTTCGACCAGCTCAGAACCGGGGTCCGATCGCCCGGCGCGGGGAGCTGAGATCGCACTGACAACGGAAGGTTTGAGTGCCCCGACCACGGAAGAACAAAGAAGGGAAGAGATTGAACTTTTTTTGCCTTCCATCACAGTGAGGAATGTGGAGGAGTCACTGTGGTGGATGTTCATGTTAAAATGTGTTTTGTGTGTCTTGTTGCTTTTTATTAGTATGACTGTATGATCAAATTCCTCGTATGTTGCAAAACATACTTGGCTAATAAAGTATGATTATGATCATACAGGTGCAGGCTCGAAGGGCCGAATGGCCTACACCTGCACCTAATTTCTATGATATTGACGAGACCGCATTCGGAATATTGTGCGCTGTTCTGGTTGCCGTGCTACCGGAAGAAATGTGTGCAGAAAAAGTCTCCAGGATATTACCAGGACCTGAGGGCTTGAATTATAAGGAGAGACTGGATAAGTTGGGACTTTTTCCCTGGAGTTTGAAGACTGAAGGGTGACCTTATATGCAAAATCATGAGATGCATAGGTAAGGTGAATGGTCACAATCTTTCTCCAAGGTTAGAGGAATCCACAACTTGAGGGCATGGGTTTAAGATGAGATGGGAAAGATTTAAAAAAGACGCACAGGGAAATATCTTCATGCTTGGTGTGAATGCGGAAATGCTTCCAGGGGAAGCTACAGAGGTGGGTATAATGGTAACATTTAAAAGACATTTAGACAGGTACATGGAGTGGAAAGGTTTAAGTGAAAAGAGACAGACACAGATAAAATGAGAATATCTCAACTGTAAAACCTGGTTGGCATGGACGAAGGATCTGTTTCCAAGCCGTATCACTTTCTGACTCTTACACTTCATCATTATTTTGTTGTCGTGACCCCAATTTACATTGCAACTGCATCCCTTTGTAATCACTCTTGCCCTTCCCTTTTGTTTTTCCCTTCTCCACTGACACCACCATAACCTCTTCTGCAGTTGTATAGGGCTCTGGTCAGACCACATCTGGATGATTGTGCACAGTTTTGGTCTCCTAATTTGAGGAAGGACATCCTTGTGATTGAGGCAGTGCAGCGTAGGTTCACGCGATTGATCCCTGGGATGGCGGGACTGTCATATGAGGAAAGATTGAAAAGACTAGGCTTGTATTCACTGGTTTAGAAGGATGAGGGGGTTCTTATAGAAACATATTAAATTATAAAAGGACTGGACAAGCTAGATGCAGAGGAAAAATGTCCCCAATGTTGGACGAGTCCAGAACCAGGGGCCACAGTCTTAAAATAAAGGGGAGGTCATTTAAGACTGAGGTGAGAAAAAACTTTTTCACCCAGAGAGTTGTGAATTTATGGAATTCCCTGCCACAGAGGGCAATGGAGGCCAAATCACTGGATGGATTTAAGAGAGAGTTAGATAGAGCTCTAGGGGCTAGTGGAGTCAAGGGATATGTGGAGAAGGCAGGCACGGGTTATTAATAGGGGACGATCAGCCATGATCACAATGAATGGTGGTGCTGGCTCGAAGGGCCGAATGGCCTCCTCCTGCACCTATTTTCTATGTCTATCTTTCTATGTAACTACTCACAGGTGGATAAGATCATGAGAGGAATAGATTGGGTAGATGCACAGAGTCTTTTGCCCAGAGTAGGGGAATCGAGGACCAGAGGACATAGGTTCAAGGTGAAGGGGAAAATATTTAATAGGAATCTGAGGGGTAACTTCTTCACACATGGGTGTATGGAACAAGTTTCCAGAGGAGGTATTTGAGGCAGGGACTATCCCTAAGTTTAAGAAACAGTTAGCCAGGTACATGGATAGGCCAAGTTTAGATGGATATGGACCAAACACAGGCAAGTGGGACTGGTATAGCTGGGACATTGTTGGTTGGACTGGTGTGGGCAAGTTGGGCCGAAAGGCCTGTTTCCACACTGTATCACTCCATGACTCTAATTCAGGTCTGCCAAGGCTCTGCACTCCTTTGAAATTGTTTAACTGCCAATCCCCCCCTTCTGATTTCAGATCATTGACATGAAATGTTAATTCAATATCTCTCTGAAATTATTCAGCCATCCATCAATGAATCTGCTGGCCAGAGTGACCAGCCTCAGCAATCTGCCACAAGTTCAAATGAGAACAATAGATGAACTGAAAATCACATGGCTGCAGGGAAATCTGAAAGAACTAATTGAAATCGATCTTCGTGTGAAATACCCAAACAATGGAAGAAAAGGCACAACTACTTCCGACATCAGCAATATATCATCAATTTGGTAATAAAAATTATAATTTTGGAGCAACATATTACAATTTCTTATCAAACATATCCTTTGACATTCCCCCAGCTCCCTCTGCCTAATGAAAGCAATGCATTGATTATGTGCACAACGCATGTGTCGGAAGGAACTGCAGATGCTGGTTTACACCGAAGATAGACACAAAATGCTGGAGTAAAGGGCCTGTCCCACTTAGGAGACCTAAACAACAACTTGCCCCGCCACCCAAAAAAAAATCAAGGTCGAGGTGACCTGCAGCCTCCTACCACCTCCCACGCATATGTTGAAAACCTTCCTCGACTATGAAGAAAACCGGCTTCGACTAGACCTGCAACTAAAAAATTATCGATTTTTAAAACGGCAACCTATTTTAAGTCAAGGCTGGTTTTAATCATGATGAAAAAATAGCAGCAACTTAGATGAAGCCTCGACCACTCGGAAACCACTTTCGACCATTAGGGAGAGTGACCAAACCTCCGGTGACCTCATGGAAACCTTGGGTGGCGGGCAAGGTCACCAGAGGTTGCTGTTTAGGTCCTTAACTCAGCGGGACAGTTTAAGAATAAGGAGTAAAGCCATTTACAATGGAGACGAGGAAACACTTTTTCTCACAAAGAGTTGTGAGTCTGTGGAATTCTCTGCCTCAGACAGCTGTGGAGGCCGGTTCTCTGGATGCTTTCAAGACTGAGCTAGATAGGGCTCTTAAAAATAGGGGAGTCAGGGATATGGGGAGAAGGCAGGAACGGGGTACTGATTGGGAATGATCAGCCATGATCACATTGAATGGCGGTGCTGGCTCGAAGGGCCGAATGGCCTACTCCTGCACCTATTGTCTATTGTCTGGACAGAATGAATGGAAGGAATTCCTTCTCTCCAGAGATGCTGCCTGTCCCGCTGAGTTACTCCAGCACTTTGTGGCCATCATGACTTGCACAAATGACAGGGCCATTATAGAATGGCAATGCTTCGTATCTCTCCAATTACAATGGTAACCAAACCAAACATACCAGCTACTCCGTGTTTCGCTGGGTTTGCTCTGTAAACCGATTTCCGTTGCCCCAAAGCACTCCTTGCTCGTGAAGATATTCTTGACATTGGATTAACTGCTGAAAGACAATCACAAAAGTATATAAAATAAATTCCAGAGCAGCGCAGGAATTTAATTCAACATTTTTTAAGTACATTAGCTTCACATTTAGATCCAAGAAACAATTTTCAAAACTGAATGTCATTACATCCAGCACACACTTTAAAATGCTTTAAAACTGTCTTTACCTTGTCACTCCCTTATCATACACTGTAAATTGTAATCATGTATTGTTTTTCTGCTGACTGGATAACACGCAACAAAAGCCTTTCACTATACCTCGTTACACGTGAAAAACAAACTAAACTAAAACACTTAAGGGCCTGTCCCACTGTACGAGTTAATTCAAGAGTTCTCCCGAGTTTCCCCCGATTCGAACTCGGAGAATTACGGTAATAGCCGCTCGTAGGTACTCGGGGCTCTCGTGGACATTTTTCAACATGTTGAAAAATCTTCATGAGCTTACCGCGTTTCCCGAGTACCTGCTATTAGCGTTACGAGCCGCTAAGAGACGTCCCGAGCTCCGATGTACCCGCTACGTACATTCTACGTACTTACCACGAATTTGATTTTTTTTAAACTCGAGAAAGCTCTTGAATTACCTCGTACAGTGGCACAGGCCCATTTGAGCATTGTGGTTGAATTTCTATTCCAAGGTGTAAAATTACATTATCAAAGCTATCTCACTCTTCAAGGCCTCCCACTTGCCAGATGTCCCCTTTCCCTGAAAACAACTTACTTCAATCAACTTTTGGAAACAAATGTCATCAAAATCTGCCCTGCCCCAATTTAGAACATTAACTTGTGGGCCAGTTCTGTGCTTTTTTATATCCATAATTATTTCAATACTAATAGAACGATGGCCTCCCCATTGATATATTAGTCATTCGCTTTGCCCTACTTCCGAAGAGTATTCTAGTTTAGACCTCTTCCTTAAAGGGGCTGTCCCACTTGGGCGACCTAATTGGCGAGGTTAGAAGAGTTTACGAGAGTGAAAAAATGTCATGTTGAAGACCTCCTTCGACTATATAGAAGACCTCCTTCGACCTCCTTCACTATGTTGAAGACTAGCTTCGACTAGCTTCGGGAAAATTGGACACCGAATAGTGGAGAGTGAAGACGACCTCTTTCAACCTCTCTTCGACTGCGATGAAGACTATCTAAGACTACCCTCGATTACCTACGACTAACATGCCAACCTACTATGACCTACTACGACTAAACCTACAAGTAAAGAAAGTATCGATTTTTTCCATGGCGACCTTTTTTTACTCGTGGGCATTTTACGGCATGTTGAAAAATACGCCGCGACCTAGCTGAGGCCTCGAGTACATGGGGACTACTCTCGAGCATGAAGGAGAGTTACAAAGACCCTCTATGACCTTGTGTCGACCATGCTGTGAGTATGAGTCGAGGGCAAACTGGCCAGAACTCACGGATTAGGTCGCCCAAGTGGGACAGGCCCTTAAATCTTCTCAGACGTTACAACATTTCATGCATAAGAGGAATAAATTAAAGACGCACCAACTCTCTGTATTTCACGTCTTCTTTGTTCCTGAGGATATCGTGCATATTTCATTCTCCTGCCACTGGCTCTGTAACCAGGTGGATAGCTTCTAACTCGAAGGTTGTGGGGTGATCGTAACTGACGTGAACGTGTAACAGCAGAAGATTCCATGGGCACATTCTTTGACCTTAATGTTGCTCCCCTGTCTTAAAAAAGAAAAGTTAGACGTTGTTCAGATGAATTCCTCCCTGACGAATCTTACTTGTTTCCAGTTAAATAATTATCATCAGTCCTATAACGAACAATATTTTCTGTTGTGTTTCAAGATCAAAAGGAGAAAACAATGATACGGGTCTAACATTAAGAGATATCAAGAAATCAGTCATGTTTAAGTCAACTTTTAATGAACTGAAGACACAAAAAGGCTGGAGTAACTTAAAGGGACAGGCCGCATCTCTGGAGAAAATGACAATAGACAATAGACAATATGTGCAGGGGTAGACCATTTGGCCCTTCGAGCCAGCACCGCCATTCAATGTGATCATGGCTGATCTTCCCCAATCCGTATCCCGTTCCTGCCTTCTCCCCATTTCCCCTGACTCTGCTATTTTTAAGAGCCCTATCTAGCTCTCTCTTGAAAGCATCCAGAGAACCTGCCTCCGCCGCCTTCTGAGCAGAGAATTCCACAGACTCACAACTCTCTGTGAGAAAAAACGTTTCCTCGTCTCCGTTCAAAATGGCTTACTCCTAATTCTTGATTTGGTGACGTTTCGGGTCAAGACCTTTCTTCAGACTTCAGGGCCTGTCCCACTTGGCGATTTTTTTTCAGCGACTGCCGGCATCATTCACTGACGTATCAGGTCACTGAAAAACTCGCTGCGTGACGCGGCGTGATGCCGTATTGACGCGCGGTGTGTCCTCAAGTGTCGCAACATTTTTTTTGCCGCCGCTGGAGTTTGAAATGTTCAAAATCTTTTGGCGACCCTGATACGTAAGTCAATGACGCTGGCAGTCGTCGAAAAAAAATGACATGGGACAGGCCCTTTAGAGTCAGGGTAAAGGAAAAGGAGAGATATACATGGTAATTAGGAGAAATGAATGGAGGATATGTAAAAAGCACCAATAATCGGGGAAATGCGGGCCACACATTGGTGGGTGTGGGATTAGGTGACAACGAGTTGGAGGAACTAAACAGGATGTCAGTAAAACTAATACAACAACTAGGTATGTTACAATACCTACCTTCAGCGGTGCTGCAGTTCTTGTGTGCGCAACTTTGGCACCTTTGAGGGGGGGGGGGGGGGGGGGGGGGGGGGGGGATTAAATTGACGTTTTTCTCCTGCCTGTCCGAGATATGTTTTCTCGGGCTACTACCTGATGCTGAAAAATCGTTCCGACTTCCGTTCTCTGAAGTTTTTTTTTTAAATCGCGGGACAATTTAATGACTGGAGTAAAATAAAAAGGCTACTTCTAAATTGCAGACTTGATTTTTTTAAATCTCAAAATTTTGTAATATTGCTACAACAACTAGGGTGAGGGGGAGGAACAGATAGAGAGGGGATGAAAGGGTTACTTGGAGTTAGAGAAACCAATATTCATACCACTGAGTTGTAACCTGTCCAAGCGAAATATGAGGTGCCGTTCCACCAATTCACATTTGTCCTCACTGAGAATGGAGGAGGCCCAGGACAGAAAGGTCAGTATGGGAATGGGAGGTGGAGTTGATCTGTTTGGCAGCCTGGAGATCAGGTAGGCCTAGACGGACTGATCGTAGGTGTTCAGCGAAAAGATTGTCGCATCTGCGCTTGGTCTCGCCGATATCTAGGAGTCTACACCTGGAACAGCGGATACAGTAGATGAGGTTGGAGGAGGTGCAAGTGAACCTCTGCCTCACCTGAAATGACTGTAAGTGTCCCTGGACAGAGTCGAGGGAAGTGGTATGGGTACAGCTATTGCATCTCCTGCGGTTGAAGTGATAGTTGGGAATATAATTCCAGAATTATATTTTCGCTGACTAAAGGCATAGTTATGGCGTGGGAAGGTTCGTAAACACTGGAGAGTAGGAATGGGTGACGTTTCTTGGACTTTGAACTCGGACTTCAGACGTCAGGCTGAAGAAGTGTCTTGACCCGAAATGTCACCCATTCCTTCTCTCCAGAAATGCTGCCTGTCTCGCTGAGTTACTACAGCATTTTGTGTCTATTTTAGGTTTAAACCAGCATCTGCAGTTCCTTCCTACACAAGATTCGCAAATGTTTGGAATGCAGGAACATGGTTGCAGCCTGATCGCAACATGACACAGGGACTGCTGCAGTCAATAATATCACTGTGTGTTTAAGAAAGAACTGCAGATGCTGGAAAAATCGAAGGGAGACAAAAATGCTGGAGAAACTCAGCGGGTGAGGCGGCATCTATGGAGAGAAGGAGTAGGCGACGTTTCGGGTCGAGACCCTTCTTCAGACTGCTTATACGGGTCTTGGTTAAGACATGGTCGTAGAGGATGGCTACGTAGGATCGTCAACATGAAGATGAAATTATTCATTTGTGGAGGAGCTGTGCAGGAAGGAACTAGTTTACACCAAAGATAGACACAAAATGCTGGAGTAACTCAACAGGACAGGCAGCATCTCTGGACAGAAGGAATGGGCGTTGATTAGCAATGGCAAACTAAAAGGATGCTGCACTGGCCAAGCAGTATGTGGTGAGGGGCTAGGTACAAGTGGTAGAGTTATAGTTCACTTTAACTTTGGGATAGCAAAGGATGGAATGCCAGTCAGAAGAATACATATAACCAAGATGGGATTTTGCTAAGGTAAGATGAGTTGAAGCAATATCGGAGATTAATAATATTCCTGGTGTTTAAGAAGGAACTATAGATGCTGGAAAAATCGAAGGTAGACAAAAATGTTGGGGAAACTTAACGGGTGAGGCAGCATCTATGGAGAGAAGGAATAGGCGACATTTCGAAACATCACCTATTCCTTCTCTCTAATAATGTTACTGGGATGAATTTAACAGGATCTTAATTAGAAAGATTATAAGATTAGAATATAATTTGAGTGGTTTAGTTCATCCTAATATCCCCAGGGAAAGGGGGATGGAATTGGGTATCATTTTGTGATGATGGATCGTCTTATAACAGCATCCTTTTCTAAGACAAGATGGGTAATTTCAAACAGAAAAATATGGAAGGTAAACGTAGTTCAGAGAGCGGTTAGAGTGAAAAACTGCAGGTGCTGGAAAGATGTTTAAACAAAAACAGAAAATGCAAAACATACTTGGCTAATAAAATATGATTATGGTTATGAGGTCAAAGAGCAGAAGAGAAAAAGAGTTAACATTTCAGATCAAGGACTATTCATTACAGAAATACCAAAAAAATGTTGCAAGCCTATTTCAGAGGAAGGGTGTTTGATCGAAAAAAATGTGGCCCTTGTGGCTAAGGGGGTCAGGGGGTATGGAGAGAAGGCAGGTACGGGATACTGAGTTGGATGATCAGCCATGATCATATTGAATGGCGGTGCAGGCTCGAAGGGCCGAATGGCCTACTCCTGCACCTAATTTCTATGTTTCTATGTTTCTAAATGTTGACTCTGCCTTTCGCCCCTGCTGACTTGCTGAATGCTTCCAGCATTTTCGACTTTTCGTGATAGAAAGATAGAAAATAGGTGCAGGAGTAGGCCCAGCACCGCCATTCAATACGATCATGGCTGATCATCTAAAATCAGTACCCTGTTCCTGCTTTTTCCCCCATATCCCTTGATTCCGTTAGCCCAAGGAGCTAGATCTAACTCTCTCTTGAATACATGATGGAGAGGTCATGTTGGTTGGCTGCAAGCAAGCAAACTAAATATATGCACTTGAATTGTGCCATCAGGACAGAGTTTAAAAGAGAGTAATTTAACAAAATAAAGGAAGTTGGCATGCTCAAGGGGTAATGCAGGGATAATTGTGGAATACAGGGGCAATGATGGTAGGTGACATTGAAACAGTACCACCAAACGCAGAGAAAAGGTGAAGCCGAAAGCTTCAGAAATGGCAATGTTTCTTGATCTCACCGTCTCCATCAAAGTAGATTGACTCTCGACTGACATCTATTATAAACCCACTAACTCCCACAACTATCTAGACTTCTTCCCACCCTGCTTCCTGCAAAGACTATCCCCTACTATCAATTCCTCCGTCTACGCCGCATCTGCGCCCAAGATGAGGTGCTTCGTACCAGGACATCCGAGATGTCCTCACTCTTTAGGGAACATGTTCCCCTCTCCCATCATAGATGACGTCCTCACTAGGGTCTCCTCCATATCTCCCACAGTTCCACTTGCTCCCGCTCCCCATAGTCACAACAGGGACAGAGTCTCCCTCGTCCTCACCTTTCACCCCATCAGCTGTCGCATACAGCAACATCATCCTCTGACATTTTCACCACCTCCAACGGGATTCCACCACGAGCCACATCTTCCCATCTCCACTCCTTTCCACTTTTTGGAGAAACCGTTCCCTCCGCAACCTCCTGGTCAACGCGTCCCTTCCCACTCAAACCACCCCCTCCCCAGGTACCTTCCCCTGCAACCGCAGGAGATGCAACACCTGTCCCTATACCCTATACCTTTGACTCCGTCCAAGGACCCAACAGTCCTTTCAGGTGAGACAAAGGTTCACTTGCACCTCCTACAACCTCATCTGCTGTCTCTGCTGCTCCAGGTGTCAACTCCTATATAGCGGCGAGACCAAGCGCAGGCTTGGCGATCATTTCACTGAACACGTCCACTCAGTTCGCCTTGGCCTATGTGATCACCTGGTTGCTCATCATTTTACCTCTCCTTCCCATTCCCATTCTGACCCTTCTGTCCTGGGCCTCCTCCATTGCCATAGTGAGGCCCAGTGCAAATGAGAGGAACAGCACCTCATATTTCACTTGGGCAGCTTACACCTCAGCGGTATGAACATTGACTTCCCCAACTCCAAGTAACCATTGCTTTCCCTCTCTCTCTGTCACTCCCTCGTTGTCCGACTAGTTTCACTGTCCTCCTGATGATATTTTACTATTTGTTTGCCTCCTTGACTGATGAAGTCCAATATGCCAAAAGCCTTCTTGACCACCCTATCTACCAGTGATGCCAATTTCAAGGAACTATATACCTACAGTCCTAGACCCCTCTGCTCTACAACACTCCCCAGAGCCCTACCATTCACTGTTTAAGTCTGTCCTTGTAAGGCTGCCCAAAATGCAACACCTCGCACTTCTGAATGAATGAATGGTTTATGAATGAATACGTCTCTGTATTAAATTCCATCAACCATTCCTCAGTCCACCAGCCCAACCTATCCTGCTGCAATTTTTGACAATCATCTTCACTTTCTACAATACCCACGCACTTTAGTGTCATCTGAAAACTTGCTAATCATGTCTTGTACGTTCTCATCCAAATCATTTATATAGATGACAAACAGCAATGGGCCCAGCACAGGACGCTGAGGCCCACCACTAGTCACAGACCTCCAGTCCAAAGAGTAACCTTCCACCAATACCCTCAGCTTCCTTCCATGAAGCCAATTTTCTATCCAGTCAGCTATCTCTCCTTGGATCCCATGTGATCTAATCTTCTAGAGCCTTGCTGAAATCCATATGTCCAATGCCTACAGCTTTGCCCTCATTAACCTTTTCAGTCACATCTTCAAAAAAACTCAATCAAAGACCCTTCATCACAAAGACTCCAATACTTTGGGAAGACTGCTCACCAGCACCAACCCAAGCATAGTTAGGATGAACATTAATGCTGACCCTGGCAGAAAATCCACAGACGAAATACACAAAATATTTCAGAGAAACTCAGCGGGTCAGGCAGCATTTATGGAGCAAAGGAACAGGCAACGTTTCGGGTCGAGACCCTTCTTCAAACCAAAACGTTGCCTATTCCTTCGCTCCATAGATGCTGCCTCACCCCGCTGAGTTTCTCCGGCATTTTTTTCACCATCTGCAGTTCCTTCTGAAGCACAAAACATTTCCCTAATTTATCAAATGAAACCTGAGTACATGTGATCATTTAATAATCAATACTTGTGTCTTCAAGGAATTCCATTTGAGCCCAGTGATTAAACTGATATTAATTTGACCTTAAACTATTTCTCCCCTTCGTTACCTCATTACTCATACAGTTCTGCTTTAATTCTCTTATATTGGCACTTAAAATACAATAGCATTAAATAACGCAGCATACTGGGATGAACCATTGCAATATTAAGTAGGAAAAATAATTTTGGATTTGAAAATTTGATTTGAAATTTTGGATAGGAAAATTTGAAAAATGGCGGGACTGTCATGTGAGGAAAGATTGGAATGAGTGGGCTTGTTTTCACTGGAGTTTAGAAGGATGAGAGGAGATCTTATAGAAACGTATAAAATTATAAAAGGACTGAACAAGCTAGATGCTGGAAAAATGTTCCCAATGTTGGGCGAGTCCAGAACCAGGGGCCACAGTCTAAGAATAAAACCATTTAAAACTGAGATGAGAAAAAAACTTTCTCACCCAGAGAGTTGTGAATTTGTGGAATTCTCTGCCACAGAGGGCAGTGGAGGCCAAATCACTGGATGGATTTAAGTGAGAGTTAGATAGAGCTCTAGGGGCTAGCGGAATCAAGGGATATGGGAAGGGAGGCACGGGATTGTGAATGATCAGCCATGATCACAATGAATGGCGGTGTAGGCTCAAAAGGGCCAAATGGCCTCCTCCTGCACCTATTTTGTATGTTTCTATGAAAAAAGAGTCCATATAATGCACGTATTTTGTAAATAAATATTTCAGTGGTATGTTATCAGCAAAGCGGGGCGGGACAGTGAGTGAATAAGAACTGTGGAACAAAATCATGAACAGATTTTTGAAGAATGTGGTTATGATTATACACACAGCACAGTGTAAACTATTCCCATACTGTATAAAAACTGAAAACAGATGAGCTGTTTCTGACCTTATGCTTTTACTAATCCAAAATGTACAAGAATGGTGATTTCTGTACAAATTTTGAGAGCAGCCTTGAAAAAATTGAATTTAGTTTGAATATTAAATGCCTTTCCATTGTAACATGACCATTGTAACATGACCTTCACAAGTTAATTTCTGTACATGCCAAATCCCACTAAACAAAATTACACTCATGAAATTCACCACAAAACGTGCAATTCCACTAAAAAAATATCATCTTATTTTGCTTGTGCTACTTTAAAAACGATATATTCTTCTTCTTCTCTAACTGTATAGTGTCCGAAATGGCCATTCACCCTCTTTTCAATACAGGCTCCAGTTTCTCATCTTACAATTCTTTTTATTGCAATGTTACACCATTAACAACTGTGACATCCACTATCAAAGGTCAATGCTCGAATGGACTTTCTCCAAAACCTACTACTTCTCTATTTTCCTTTAAAGATGCTTCTCAACTCTTGCAGCAGGCTCACAGTCATCTACTTTAACGTCTCCTTATGGAGATCATCAAATTTTATTTTATAATGCTCTTCAGAGAACCAGTCACACAGCACGTAAGCAGGCCGTTCTGCCCAACTTGCCCATGCTAACAAAGATGCCCCATCTACACTGGTCCCACGTCCCAGCATTGGGCTCATATCCCTCTAAACCTTTCCTATCCATGAACCTGTCCGAATGTCTTTTAAGTGTTGTTGTAATACATGCCTCAACTACCTACTCTTGGCAGCTCCTTCCATATACCCACAATCCTCTGTGTGAAAAGTTGACCCTCAGGTTCCTATTAAATCTTTCCCCTCGCCCCTTAAACACATGTCCCCTGGTTCTTGATTTTTGTATTCTGGTGCATTTACCCTGTCTCCGGACTGTCAAAGCTGCCACAACCAGACATAAAAACAGTTTTTATCCACGAGTAGTTGCTCTACTCAACAGCCAAAAATCTGTAGCCTCCCTTTGATCTGGTATTTTGTTGGTTCACATGCTTGATCAATGGTGTTTTATCATTAATGTTTTATTATTATTGTTTAGTGTTTTCTGAGTCACTCGTAACTGTCACTGTATGTCATGTTGTTACTTGTGGGCGGAGCACCAAGGCAAATTTCTTGTATGTGAATACTTGGCCAATATACTTACTTACTTACTCTATTCCCTTCATAATCTTATACACAGATATAAGATCACCACCTATCCTGCTGTGCTGTAAAGAATAAAATCCTAGGCTGTCCAACCTCTCCTTGAAGCTCTGGGATTCAAGTCCTGCAACATCCTTGTAAATCCTCTCTGCACTCTTACCAGCTTGACAACATCCTTCCTATAGCATGATGGCCTAATCTGCACACTACACTCCAAATGCAGCCTTACCAACGTTTTGTACAACTGCAAAGTTAACAACACCACACCTGTACACAATGTGTAAGAAGGAATGGCAGGTGCTGGTTTAAACCAAAACACAAAAAACTGGAGTAACTCTTCACCAGCCCGTTATGCAGGCGGGGGACAGGGCAAGCGGGGGAAGTGCTGTCTGAGTGAAATTCGCACGGTGCAAAGCCAATGGTGATACAGACACACACCGCGATGAACAGGAAGGTTGGCGCTGTAATTAAGATGGCTAAAGCACAGTGTACGGTGAGTAATTTAAAAGAAGGGGGGAGAGGGAGGGGATAGGTGGGGGGGGATAGGGGGGGAAAAAGGAGTGGAGACACTTTTAAGAAGCCAGAGATACACGGCTGTGAAGCTCGGCGGACATTTAACATTACCAGTCGGTTATCCTTGGTTCTCAAAACTACTGCTTACGGTTTTTTTTCCCAATGAGCCAATGAAATTCACCGTTCAGCACCGGCTACAACCTACGAGAACCTCCAAGAACATTCGACCTCCCAGCAACCCACCTACGGCACGAGAATTCTCGCTACTCTCCATGGCGGCTTCATTCTCATTGCCGCTAATTTTTCAACATGTTGAAAGATTCACGGTGACCATAATGAGGCCGCGACTAGTTCCCAGAATGCGGGCACTCCTCACGACCGTGAAGGCGACTCCCCGGCAACCACCGCGAACATGTGGTGATTGCAGAGTCTCCTGTGGTAGACAAAAATGCCGGAGATAGTGAGGTCTAGAAACGGTAGGGAGATGTCGGAAATGGTCCAGGTGTATTTGAGTGCCGGATGGAAGGTAGTGGTGAAATGGATGAAGTCAGTGAGTTCTGTATGGGTGCAGGAGGTAGCACCTATGCAGTCGTCAATGCACATCCAAACCAGGGCATCGGACCAAGTGTAGGCTTGTCGATCGCTTCGCCCAACACCTCCGCTCAGTTCGCAATAACCAACCTGATCTCCTGGTGGCTCAGTATTTCAACTGCCTCTCCCATTCTGAATCCAACCTTTCTGTCCTGGGCCTCTTCCATAGCCAGTGAGGCCCACCGTAAATTGGAGGAGCAGCACCTCATATTTTGCTTGGGTAGTTTACACCCCAGCGGTATGAACATTGACTTCTCCAATTTCAGGTAACCCCTGATTTCTCCTTCTTTCCCCTCCCCTTCCCAGCTCTCCCACAGCCCACTGTCTCCGCCTCTTCCTTTCTTCTTCCTGCCCCCCCCCACCCCCACTTCCACATCAGTCTGAAGAAGGGTCGTGACCCGAAACATCACCTATTCCTTCGCTCCATAGATCCTGCCTCACCCGCTGAGTTTCTCCAGCATTTTTGTTTACCTCTGATGATTCATGTATTCTTATGAAATGCCATCTTGTGTAATGTCATCATAACAGATTTAGAATTATTATTATACCTAGGGGTCAGAGTCGGGGTCGGATAGACAAGAAATCAAGGAGTCGGAGTCGGGTGTTTTGGGTATCGACTCCACAGCCCTGCACCCCATCACCACAAAATAGTCGTGTCTATGAACCAACAAGGCCACAGTATTTAAGCATGGAATCAGGAAAGGCTACTGCAATCATGAGCCAATATACACCAAAACAAGTAACCATGACACAAAATGCTGGAGTAACGCAGCGGGAGAGGCAGCATCTCGGGATAGAAGGAATGGGTCACGTTTGACCTGGGGGTGGTGAGCTTCTGTTTTGTGACTGGACAATACACAAGTCTGCCGAACCAGAATTCCGCATCCTTCCTTTTCAATATTCACCTAGATTGTTAACAAAAACTTTTCTTCAACGTGACTAAACATTTTTTAGATTAAAATTTAATACAATTCCAATGTTTGATTAGAGAGAGAAAAGCTGCCTCAAAAGATACCGAAATAAATGAGAGGGGTGAACTTTATGCAAAAATAAAATAGTAATTGGAATTTATAGTAAATGCAACACAGCATCTGTGAAAATCTCCTCAACTGGGTGCAATGGTTAAGGGCCTGTCCCACTTTCACAACCTAATTCACGACCTCTGCCGAGTTTGCCCTTGACTCATACGCAGCATGATCGTCACAAGGTCGTAGGAGGTCGTAGGTAGGTCGTAGCAGGCCGTGATGCTTGTCGTAGGTACTCGTGGCATCAAGTAGGTCGGGGCGTTTTATAGCCGGATGAAAAATGTCCACGAGTAAAAAAGGTTGTGAATTAGGTCGTGAAAGTGGGACAGGCCCTTTAGACTTGTGCCTATCACACGTGCCTATAGCTCACTGAAATTGTAACATCAATCACTCGCACTTCGATTATTGACTTAAATTATCACTCTTAGCTTCATCCAACATAAAACAAATATCTTACTGTCATCAGATATCTGGAAAAATCTAAGTTCCAATCATAAACAAAAGCAACTTTGATATTAGTTGGTAACTCAGACATCTCACAAAGGCAGCAAAAAACATAAAACGTCAGCAAATTACTAAATTGTCAACGTTTTTAGGGCCGCCCAAAGTAGAAAAACATACTTCATACTTATTGTTTCAAATAGTTTCAACATTGTTATGACTTTTGGCCACGAAGGTCTTTTAGTCTTTTTTATGTGGGGGGATGGGTCTTCTCAGTCACTTCCTGGTCGAGAATGCGTCTTTTTCTCTGAGCCGCATCTTAGCCCCCCCCCCTCGCGGCCTACCATCTGGATTGGCGCGGCCTTTCCTGCCGGAGACCGGCCACAGTTTCAGCAGTGGTGCAGCATTGGATTACCATGGCGGAGCGGGCGATGCGGTGGTAATCCTTGCATTAACATTATTCCTTTATTATGTACCAGTACACTGTAAATGGCTCGATTGGAATGATTTATTGTCCATCCGCTTGCTGGATAGCACGCAACAAAAGATTTCCTCTGTACCTTGGCACACGTGGCAATAAACTAAACTGATCTGAAGATGCCCAGCTAAGCTATTCTCATTTGTGTGCATTTGACCCATTTCCCTCTAAACCTTTCCCACCCATCTATCCGCCCAAATTCTTTCCCGACTAATATAAGCCACTGATTTTCAAATTCCTTTATAAAAATTGAAGTTTTTGGAACTGAACAGTTCACAGTTAACAGGACAAATTGTGGAATGTATGCGTTGGCTTAGTCATTATTTAAAGAGATGGATTAATGTTTTGAATGAAAACTTCACTAAGATTCCTTTCCTCAGATCCCGATGTCGAGTTTATTGAATTTCCAGCCAATTGGGCTAGAATCATAACTAACGAGGAAAAAGTCAAATCGCGGACTGACCACCCAGGATATAACCAGCAGAGAGGTTACCAGCCCCAAGTACAAAGGCAAGGAGTTAAGTGTGTGTTCAGGGACTACTTGTCACAAGACCCTTTAAACAGTGGCGAGGACACCAACAAGCCTCAGTTTCGACTACCCTTCATTTGCACGATATTGAAAGCAAATCATGATATTGAAGAAAGTTGACAACATGGTAGCTTGATTCTCCAACGTGAAATGTTTTTCAACATTGCTTTTTACAGGAGTGATGAACCCATCATTCAAATCTTAATTAAATTTCACCTTTTGTTCAGTACTGTGCTGGTAGTAGGCCCCCCTCGGTTATGACTGACCATGGGTGATGCATCTTACTTTGCAGGTGATGTGTGGTCGGATGCAAGCCTGGGCGATTTCATGTCATTTCTGGAGGACAGGCTGTTGCCCATTTTTGTTTTGCACATTTATTGACATTTGATCCCCCCCCCCCCCCCCCCCCCCCTCTAAAGCACTTTGGTCACTGGTTTGATCCAAAGGAACATAAACATTATTAGGGCCGTTTACAGTTTGGCACCAGCACCATCGCAGGAGCTGCCAGTGCGAGGTTGTAGATACAATGACGAACTGCCTTAGGGGCTCCGGATTTTCTTGAGGTTTACTCCTGGAGCCTTTTCCATGACTGGATACGGCCACAAGGCAGTGGAGGTTTTAAATCAGAGTTTCCCCGCTCCTAGATGGACTGCCTTCCCAGGCTGACGAGCCCCATCTGCCCGAGACTGGTGGGGGCGGGAGCGTCTACCTTCCCGTGCAGGTCTATAGCACCTGCCCACTGCCCAGGTACTGTGCAGATGCAACAAAAAAAGGTCAGCCTCAGTAAATATTCCAATTATGAACCTTAATTGACGACATGAGAAATAATCCAAGCTAAACTGGAACATTATTATACCAAACTATTAAATGATCATATCTGAATGCTAGTCAGAAAATGGCATGCCATGCAGCAGTCAAAACAAAAACATCGAAGATTTTGTTTTATAGACGATTGCTATCTCAGCTGAGATTGAATGTAGACTAACAATGAGAAGAATTTATTAATATTTTTTTCTGGCTATCAACCAAGGAAACTGGATCAAAACCTCTTCAAGCCCTGCCACAAGCGGTTATGACAGATGTACATAATTAGATAGCTAACATGAGACAGTGATCTCATTTTGATTCTAAAGTTGGGGTCCAGCAGGTGAGTGCCACTCAACATGTTGAAACTCTACAGACCATGTGCTAAGTGGATGTTTTTTTAATGACCTCCCCCTCCATCCGCAAAGCCAGCTTTTGGACTATTGAGAAGATAGACGTAAATGCTGGAGTAACTCAGCGGGTCAGGCAGCATCTCCGGTGAGAAGGAATGGGTGACGTTTCGGGTCGAGACCCTTCTTTATTCAGTTCACCCCATGTGAAGCCAAGGAATACCTTCTTTCACAGCATATCTCCTGGTGAGGCCACTTTCAGGGAGCTATCGATTTGCACCCCAAGATCCCTCTGTACATCAGCCCTGCCATTTATTCCATACTTTCCGCTTTAATCTGATGTTACAAATGTAGCACCAATCTGGAATCAAACACCAACGATTCCATATGTGATTTCACCACTCATAGAGGGATGCAGTGTGGAAACAGGCCCTTCGGCCCAACTCGCCCACACCAGCCAACAATGTCCCAGCTCCACTAGTCGCACTTGCCTGTGCTTGGTCCATATCCCTCCAAACCTGTCCTATCCATGTACCTGTCTAACTGTTTGTTAAACAATGGGATAGTCCCAGCCTCAACTACCCCCTCTGGCAGCTTGTTCCATCCTTTGTGTGAAAAGGTTAGCCTTCGGATTCCTATTAAATCTTTTCCCCTTCACCTTGTACCTATGTCCTCTGGTCCTCGATTCCTCTACTCTGGGCAAAAGACTCTGCCCGATCTATTCCTCTCTCTATAAGATCTCCCCTCATCCTCCTGTGCTCCATAGAATAGAGACCCAGCCTATTCAACCTATTTCTAACTGATCTATATTCTGACTTTGACAATCTCCCTCACTATCTGTGGGCATAGAAGCAGCTGGCCTCTATCATGCTGAGGAAAGACACAAAAAGCTGAAGTAACTCAGTGGGTCAGACAGTATCACTGGAGGAAAAGAATAGGACTTTTCTGGTCGAGACCTTTCTTCAGACTGAGAGTCAGGGGAACGGGAAAGGAGAGATATAGACGGTGATTGAGAGAGATGTAGAACAAATGAATGAGAGATGTGCAAAAAAAGTTACGATGATAAAGAGAACAGGACTTTGTCAGCTGTGTGCTAGGTGAAAACGAGTTGTAGACAATGAGGCTCAACAAGACGACTATGAAGCTGGTGCAGTAACTTGAGTGGGAGAGATACAATGGATAAAGTTAGAGAAATCAATATTCATACCATGGGGGTGTAAGCTACCCAAGCAAAATATGAGGTGCTGTTCCTCCAATTTGCATGTGGCCTCACTCTGACAATGGAGGAGACACTGCAGTATGAATATTGAAGGTAGACACAAAATCAGATTCAGATTCAGATTCAATTTATTGTCATTGTCAGGTAGACACAACGAAATGCATTTAGCTGGAGTACGTCAGCGGGTCAGGCAGAATATTGAAGGCAGCAGGTACGAATATTGATTTCTGTAACTTCAAGTAACTCTTGTATCCCTTGCTCCTTCTTTTCTCCAGAGATGCTGTCTGACCCCTATCACCCATCACACCACATCTTCTCCAGTCTGCCATCTGGGAAGAGGTACAGGAGCATCAGCTGCAAAACCAGCAGGATGCTACACAGCTTCTTCCCACAGGCAACAAGACTGGTTTACGGGACTGTGTCCCCCTCCCCATATATCATACACCAACACATCTAACCTGGTCCATACTTTGACAGCTAGGCACCAGTCAAAGCAAAGCCACTGTTCGGTCTGAATGTGCGTTTTTATTTCAATTTTTAGGCCTATTTTAGATATGGTAATTTTAATTTTTAAAGCTATATGTATTTATTCTGTTTTTATTAACCGCGCTGATGGGAACTGATTGAGAAACAATGTTTTCGTTTCATCTGTGTACGTAAGTACTCAGTTAAAATGACATTAAGATAAACACTGAATACTGACCCGCTGAGTTACTCCAGCTTTTTGTGTCTATCTTCAGTTTAAACTGGCATCTGCATGGGATTCATTATGAAACTGGAAAGAGGATAGGGAAGATTTGCCAGGATTTTGCCACGACAAGAGGGGCTGAGCAACTGGGAGAGGTCGGGCAGGTTAGGACTTTATTCCTTGGAGTGCAAGAGGATGAGGGGTGATCTTATAGAGGTGTGCATAATCATGAGAGGAACAGATCGGGTGAATACACAGTCTTTTATCCAGGGTAGAGGACATCAAAAACCAGAGGATAGAGGTTTAGGTTGCAAGGGGCAAGAAGGGGCAAGAGGTTTAGGTTGCAAGGGGCAATGTTGCTGAGGGGCAACATTTTCACATAGAGGATGGTAGATCTACCAGAGGAGGGCATATGGACAATGTTTAAAAGACACTTGGACGGGTACATGGATAGGAAAGGTTTAGAGGGTAAATGGGACTAGCTTAGAAGGGGCATCTTGGTCAGCATGTACGAGTTAGGCTGAAGGGCCTGGTTCTGCAGTGTATGGTTCTAATGAATTCAGTAAAGCCCTCTTATAATGCAATCTAGAACTCTGGAATCACAGGAGGTATCCGATTCATGTTCCTCAAGGATGGAATTCTGCAGCCCCATTTCCTAAGGATTCTCTACTTTTGCAATGACACAATGTTAATGGTCTCTGGCCATTCCTAACGAATATCTTGTCAAGATAGACACAAAAAGCTGGAGTAGCTCAGTGGGAGAGGAAGCATCTCTGGAGAGAAGGAATGGGTGATGTTTCGGGTCGAGACCCTTCTTCAAACTGGTTAGAGATAAGGGAAACAAGAGATATAAACAATGATGTCAAGATATAAACGACAATGAATGAAAGAGATGTCAAAAACTATTTTGCCGAGCTCTGTTTTGCACAGACCAACAGCCTTCACAGTTACTTTGTAAACGGCTTATTTTTCTGCCAATAACCTTTTAACCTCATCAATGCCCCTCAAGGATGAAGTGTTTGAATTGTGGGCTTTGTTGGACTTGGACAATGTTCTTTAAATACACTGAAGGACCACATGCCCACTGTGGATAAACAGAGAATAGAGAATATCGCCACTGTTTAAGTGCTTTTATTGACTGGCCTATTGGCAGGAACTAAACAACTGAAACCATCTGCTTTGCTGGGCTCCTTTCTCACAGCCTAATTTCATCACTGAAACATTAATTGATTTAGGAAGAGTTCCAGCAGCTCCAGGTGCTGGGCAGAAGAGTTCTGTAAGTGGCAGATGACTTCTAGTATAAGTAAATATCAGAGCGGTGAACTATGAAAGGCACAGCGCCAAGCATGAACATACACAGATGGTTGCATTCTCAATTAGTTTAGAGATTCAAGATTCAAGAGAGTTTATTGTCATGTGTCCCAGATAGGACAATGAAATTCTTGCTTTGCTTCAGCACAACAGAATATAGTAGGCATGAATACAGAACAGATCAGTGTGTCCATATACCATTATATAAATATATACCCACATGAATAAATAAAACAGATAAAGTGCAAATAAACAGACAATGGGCTACTAATGTTCAGAGTTTAGTTTGAGTTGAGTTTAATAGCCTGATGGCTGTGGGGAATTAGTTATTCCTGAACCTGGACGTTGCAGTCTTCAGGCTCCTGTACCTTCTTCCTGAAGGTAGCGGGGAGATGAGTGTGTGGCCGGGATGGTGTGGGTCCTTGATGATGCTGCCAGCCTTTTTGAGGCAGTGACTGCGATAGATCCCCTCGATGGACGGGAGGTCAGAGCCGATGATGGACTGGGCAGTGGTTACTACTTTTTGTAGTCTTTTCTGCTCCTGGGCGCTCAAGTTGCTGAACCAAGCCACGATGCAACTGGTCAGCATGCTCTCTACTGTGCACTTGTAGAAATTCGAGAGAGTCCTCCTTGACATACCGACTCTCCGTAATCTTCTCAGGAAGTAGAGGCGCTGATGTGCTTTCTTTATAATTGCATCCGTGTTCTCGGACCAGGATAGATCTTCAGAGATGGATACAGCGTGGAAACAGGCCCTTCACAGCGTGGAAACGGTCCCTGCACATTAACATTATCCATCCTGGAGACAATTTTTACATTTAAACCAAGCCAAGTAACTTACAAACCTGGACGTCTTTGGAGTGTGGGAGGAAACTGAAGTTCTCGGAGAAAACCCACGCCGGTCACGGGGAGAATGTGCTAACTCCCGATAGACAAGCACACGTAGCCAGGATTGAACCCAGGTCTCCGGGGCTGCATTCACTGCAAGGCAGCTATTCTACCATGCATTATTCCACCATTAATTATGTGGAAGAACAATGTCCATAACAATAAACAATAGACTTATCATTAATGTTTTATTATTATTAATGTTTAGTGTTTTCAGAGTCATTCGTAACTGTCACTGTATGTCATGTTGTTACTTGTGGGCGGAGCGCCAAGGCAAATTCCTTGTATGTGAATACTTGGCCAATAAACTTACTTACTTATTGTTCTACCTTGGAGAAGAATACCAAATTGAGTGGAATGTTGGGACTCTTAAATACAGAGGCAGCAAATATTATATTTTCTTTCCTAAGGGTCTCCTGTCAAACACTGGGTCCAGTTTTATTTCCCATGTCTGAGAAAATATTTAACTTGGCAAATGATTTGGAGCACATCGCCTCAAATCTTGGTAGATGTAAATTCAAGAATAACTTTCAAAACAGTACTGGATAAAACGATCCACTCAACAGAGGAGTGGAACTAATTCCACAGCTCTTTCAAGGTCATATATTGGTACAAAGGACCAAGCTGGATCTCTCTAGGGCTTTCTGGGTCCAGCAGGCAATGCAAACTATTCTTGTTATACCTCAAAAACTCATAGGAGCTAGGACAAGCAACAAGTCTTACCACAAAGATTAAGGAATTTTACAAGATTAGTTTAGTTTAGAGGTACAGTGTAGAAACCGACCCTTCGGCCCACCGAGTCCGCGCCAACCAGCGATTCCTGCACATTAATACTATCCTACACACAGGGCGGTCACGGTGGCGCAGTGGTAGAGTTGCTGTCTTACAGCGAATACAGTGCCGGAGACCCGGGTTCGATCCCGACTACGGGTGCTGTCTGTACGGAGTTTGTACGTTCTCCCCGTGACCTGCGTGGGTTTTCTCTGGTTCCCTCCCACACTCCAAAGTCGTGCAGGCCTGTAGGTTAATTGGCTTAGTGAAATGTAAAAATTGTCCCTCGTTGGCGCAGGATGGTGTTAATGTGCGGGGATCGCTGTTCAGCGTGGACCCGGTGGGCCGAAGGGCCTGTTTCTGCACTGTATCTCTAAACACACTCGGGACTATTTAAATTTATACCAAGCAAGTAACCTACAAACCTGAGCGTCTTTGAAGGGTGGGCAGAAACCGAAGATCTCGGAGAAAACCCCACGCGGTCACGGGGAAAACGTACAAACACCGTACAAACAAGCACCGGTAGTAAGGATCAACAACTGCCAACAACTACCATTCATTAAGCACCATTAACATAACAAAATGCCCTAAATGTGGTTTCATTAAAGTGTCATCACACAAATATTGTCAGCAAGACATTTTAGAGCATTCAATCCAAGCATTCAATGGCCGTGATGTTCAAACAGAAAATTCCAGAGCTTAAGATCAGTGCTGTTGAAAGTGTGGCCATTAGCATTGGAGTAATTAATTTTGGAGGTGGCAATGGGCCATAATTGGTGCAGATGCATTGAAAAGTTCTGCAGGAGATTCATGATCGAGGGCTGCGACCATAACGATATTTGAAGGAATGGAGGTATAAACAAGAGGATTAAGTGCTTAACATTGGCTGAGAAACATTAACTGGTTTAAATAGCCAAGGCTGGTTTATTTTAGCATCATAACTTAATTTAAACTTTGGTCATAATTAATCAGGCAATGACACAGATATGTGCACTGGGGGCACGTAACATCATGGAACATTAATCAACATGAGCTGATGCTTTCAGGATAGAAGGAAAAGTAGAGTTTCACTAAGCGTACTGTGCTCCGTGGATTGTCGCCTTGTCGTGGTGGAGAAGCTTGTGTGGTCCTGAGATCCTGAGAGCGATGCCGTACGGAGCTATGCTCCTGGTAGGGCCACTCATGGCGGTAAAGTCGAGGGGGAGGTCTCTGACAAAGAGCAATCCAACCGATTGATTATTAGTTGCAAGGGTACCTGTACACTGAGAAAGACAGAGCTGGGAAAAAAAATGCCTACACCAACTCTGATTAGATAGCCACCAATGGCATTCACCAATTCCAACAAAATTTGAGGGAAAAGGGGCACCGTATAGCATATGATGAGCGTTTGACAGCACTGGGCTGATACTCGCTGGAGTTTAGAAAGTTCAGGGGGGACCTCATTGAAACTTACGGAATAATGAAAGGCATAGATAGAGTGGATGTGGAAAGAATGTTTCCACTGGTGGGAGTGTCTAGGACCAGAGGTCATAGCAATAGACAATAGGTGCAGGAGTAGGCCATTCGGCCCTTTGATCCAGCACCGCCATTCAATATGATCATGGCTGATCATCCACAATCAGTACCCCATTCCTGCCTTCTCACCATATTCTCTGAATCCTCTATCATTAAGAACCCTATCTAACTCAGAATTAAAGGGTGCTCTTTTAGAAAGGAGGTGAGGAAGAACTTCTTTAGTCGGAGGGTAGTTAATCTGTGGGAGTCATTGCCACAGGGGGCTGTGGAGGTCAAGTCAGTGGATATTTTTAAGGCAGAGATAGACAAATTATTGATTAGAACGGGTGTCAAGGGTTATGGGGGGAAGGCAGGAAACTGGGATTTGGAGGCAGAGATCAGCCATGATTGAATGGCGGAGTGAACTTGATGGGCCAAATGGCCGAATTCTACTCCTATAACTTGTGAATTCAATTGATCTGGGTTTTAGACCAGCTCACAGCCTCACTTTGCGAGTTAGGACAGGAATGCTCTGTGAAATTTCAGCAGCATGCATTTCAAGCCAATGTATTGTGAAGTATTTGTACATTGGATTAAATTACAGCATTTCTCTGAAAGAAAAAATTGGAATAAATGTAAGCACAATAGTTGAAAGGAAACTATTTCGCTCTGCAACAATTGGATATGAAATAAAATCCACTTAACTGCCAAAAGTAACTGTATATGTTGCGGTGGCTATAACAGTAGCTACTTTAGGAATGCCCAGAAATATGCTGCACAGTGGCAGTTTAATTTAGTTTAGTTTAGTTTAGAGCTACAGCACAAAACAAAACAGGTCCTTCAGCCCACCAAATCCGCACTGACCAGCGATCCCCGCACACAAAAGGGCCTGTCCCACTTTCACGACTAATTCAATAGACAATAGACAAAAGGTGCAGGAGTAGGCCATTTGGCCCTTCGAGCCAGCACTGCCATTCAATGTGATCATGGCTGATCATCCACAATCAGTACCCCGTTCCTGCCTTCCCCCCCATATCCCCTGACTCGGCTATTTTTAACAGCCCTATCTAGCTCTCTCTTGAAAGCATCCAGAGAACTGGCCTCCACTGCCCTCTGAGGCAGAGAATTCCACAGACTCACCACTCTCTGTGAGAAAAAGTGTTTCCTCATCTCCGTTCTAAATGGCTTACTCCTTATTCTTAAACTGTAGCCCCTGGTTCTGGACTCCCCCAACATCGGGAACATGTTTCCTGCCTCTAGCGTGTCCAAACCCTTAACAATCTTATATGTTTCAATGCGATAGCCTCTCATCCTTCTAAACTCCAGAATGTACAAGCCCAGCTGCTCCATTCTCTCAGCATATGACAGTCCTGCCATCCCGGGAATGAATATTTGTAAACCTACGCTGCACTCCCTCAATAGCACGAATGTCCTTCCTCAAATTAACGACCTCTGCCGAGTTTGCCCATGACTCATACTCGCAGCATGGTCGTAGGAGGTCGTAGGTAGGTCGTAGGTAGGTCGTAGGAGGTCGTAGGAGGTCGTAGGTAGGTCGTAGGTAGGTCGTGACGCTAGTGGTGGGTACTCGTGGTATCAAGTAGGTTGTGGGCGTTTTTTCTAGCATGATGAAAAATGTCCACGAGTAAAAAAGGTCGTGAATTAGGTTGTGAAAGTGGGACAGGCCCTTAACACTATCCTACACACACTAGTGACAATTTACACTTACACGAGTCAATTTACCTGCAATCCTGTACGTCTTTGGAGAGTGGGAGGAAACTAGAACATTCGGGGAAAACCCACACTGGTCACGGGGAGAACGTACAAACTCCGTGCAGACAGCAGCCGTAGACGGGATCGAACCCGGGTCTCTGGCGCAGCAACTCTACCGCTGTGTCACTGTGCCGCCCGTAACGGTAACTTAAGGGTCACCAGGTTGACTGTGAGGCATTGCATGAGGAGAGCTTGCTTTGTGAGCTCCATGACTTCCCTGCAGTAATCTCTCTGTCACCACTATTGTTTTTGGAGCCAGGTTGAAGGAGATGAGAGAGCAGCAGCTCCAACAGTCAACCGCATGGATGACATGTATATCCTTGGAGACACATGGGACTGCAGATGTTGGTTTGCAAGCAAAACACACAAAGGGCTGGTTTAAAGGGGCTGTCCCACTTGGGCAACCTAATTGGCGAGTTTAGAAGAGTTTAGGAGAGTTTGAAAAAGTGTCATGTTGAATACCTCCTTCAACTATGTAGAAGACCAGCTTCGACCTCCTTCGACTATGTTGAAGACCAGCTTTGACTAGCTTCAGGAAAATTGGACACCGAATAGTGGAGAGTGAAGACGATCTCCGTCAATCTCCATCAACCTCCCTTCGACCTCCCTTCGACTATGATGAAGATTATCTACGACTACCTTCGACTACCCTCGATTACCTACGACTAACATGCTGACCTATTACGACCTACTACTACGAGTAAAAAAAAGTATCGATTTTTTCCATGGCAACCTTCTTTTACTCACGGGCATTTTTCAACATGTTGAAAAATACGCCGCGGCCTAGCTGAGGCCTCGAGTGCACGGGGGCTATTCTCGAGCATGAAGGAGAGCTACAAAGACCTCCTACGACCTCGTGTCCACCATGTTGCGAGTACGAGTCGAGGGCAAACTTGCCAGAACTCGCGGATTAGGTCGCCCAAGTGGGACAGGCCCTTAAGTCAGCGGGTCAGGCAACACCAGTGGAGGTCATGGAATGGCGACGTTTCGGGTTGACAGTCTAACAGATGGCCTTGTCGGGGTCGGGACTTGGGGAAATGATGGGGAGGGGGGTGGTGTTGCCATGTGGGTGCTGGTTGTGACAAGATTAAGGCCCAAATAATTTTGTCAAGGAAGCAACCTTGTTGATGTTTTTTCCCCAACCTGCATATTCCCCATCACATCTTTCAAGGGAGTGCATCTTTCGAACCCACTGAAATTACCCACAACGATAAGTTTGCATCCAGCTTAGAAACTGACCAAACTTCCCCCTGCCTCCAATTGTTAAGATCAACAACAAGTTTACCAGTCCAAACATAAACTGCCGGTCCAAGTACATGGATGAGTTCTCTCTCAGCCCCCTACTCTTGCCCTTCTCACCCTCATGACTGTGCAGCCAAATGCCGACCCAACTGGTCCACAGCTCTACTGGTCACAGAACTCCAGCCAGAACATCTTTCTTCCACCACAACCCTCCTCTGTCTTCTTTGGATAAGCTTGTTGTAAATCCATGCATCCAAGTCACCGTGAATCAGATGCATCTTAACGTACAAGTCCGCAGATGACACCACTGCAGTGGGCCGGATATCAAATAATGACGAAACCCCGTAACCTGGTGTCAAGACAAGACAACAACCACTCCCTCCATGTCAGCAAGGCAAAATAGATTGTGATTGACCTCTGGAAGCGAGGGGGCATACACACACACACACACACACACACACACACACACACACACACACACACACACACACCCGTATCATTGATTGCAACAAAGTAGAGATGGTCAAAAGTTTCAAATTCTTTGGAATGAATAACGCCAACAATTTGTCCTGGACACGCCACATCGAAGCTATGCCCAAGAAAGCTCACCAACGCCTCTTCTTCCTTAGAAGGCTTAAGAAGTTCTGCGTATCCCTAACAACTCACGCCAACTTCGACAGATGTGCGTTAGAAAGTATTTGATCAGGATGCAGCTCCTTTCAAGTCTGCAAGAAACTGCAGAGAGTTGTGGATGCAGCCCAGACCATCATGCAAACTATCCCTCCCTCCATTGATATCTTCATTTTACCAGCATCTGCAGTTCCTTCCTACACAAACTACCTTCCATTGACTCCATTTACACCTCAGCAAGCCCACCAGTATAATCAAGGGCCTCTCTCACCCTCTTCTCCCCTCTCCCGTCAAGCAAGAGGTACAGAAGTTTTAAAAACACATCCCTCCAGATTCAGAGGCCGTGTCTTCCCACCTGTTATCAGGCAACTGAGGCATCTTCTGATCAGCTAAAGTGCAGTCAAGGCCTCCCGTCTACCACGTTGAAGACCTTTGAACTATCTTGAACAGACCGATGGGTGGCGCTGCGAGCTGGCAGCCTCGCCTGCAGTTGTTCGTCCTTTCCACTTTTTAATTTGTTTTTAGTATGTGTGTTTTAGTGTGGGGGGGTGGGGGGTGGGGACAGGAATTGGG
The DNA here is from genome assembly GCF_028641065.1 of Leucoraja erinaceus. Classification (NCBI taxonomy): domain Eukaryota; kingdom Metazoa; phylum Chordata; class Chondrichthyes; order Rajiformes; family Rajidae; genus Leucoraja; species Leucoraja erinaceus. The sequence goes on along the minus strand of NC_073384.1, from coordinate 71,170,509 downwards.
GGGAACTGTTTTTTTAGTCACTTACCTCGGTGGAATGCGACTTTTCTCCTAGTTGCATTTCGCTTTCCCTCGCTGCCTAACAGCTTGGATTGGTGCGGCCTCTTCCGGAGTCGGGCCCAGAGCTTCAGCAGTGGGCGCAGTGTGGACTTTCAATCACGGAGCAGAGCGATCCCTCGCCGGGGGTCACTAGAAGAAGTGCTCCGATCGCTGGCCCGCGGACTACGACATCCTGAAGCCCCAGTCTGCGGAGCTTCTAGCCGCGGGCGCGGCGCGGACTTTCAATAGCGGAGCAGGGCGATCCCTCGCTGGGGGTCGTCAGAAGAAGTGCTCCGACCACCGGCCTGCGGCCTATAACATCGTGAATCCCCGGTCTCCGGTAGGAAGTGACCGATTCGAGACCTCCCAGCCGTGGAGTGCCCGTCCGTCCCGGCGTCGGAGTTCCGAGCATCCCGGCGAGAGGGCCTGTACATTGGTCCATCCGTAACGGCGACTGCGGAGGGTTCATGGCCCCGATCACGGATGAACAAAAGAGGAGGACTGACTGAGCGTTATATACTTCCACCACAGTGAAGAATGTTGATTCCACTGTGGTGGATGTTCATATTATATTCTATTGTGTATTGGGTTATTTTGTTTGTATGGCTGCAAGGCAAGTCAAATTCCACTGTACCTTAATTGGTGCATGTGGCAATAATGTTAACTTGAACTTTAATTGGACGTTATCTTGCACTAAATGTTGTCCCCTTTATCCTGTGACCTGATTGTAATCATACCTGCGTGTGTTTTCTCTGGGATTTCCAGTTTCCTCCCACATTTGAAAGACATCCAGGTTTGTAGGTTAATTGGCTTAGTTTAATAGTAACTTGTCCCTAGTATGTGTAGGATAGTGTTCATGTGCGGGGATCGCTGGTTGCCACAGAACGGGTCGGTCGAAGGGCCTGTTTCCATGCTGTATCTCTAGACTTAACAGTAGTTTAGTTTAGAGAAACAGCGGGGAAACATGCCCTTCGGATTCAGATTCAGATTCAGATTCAATTTAATTGTCATTGTCAGTGTACAGTACAGAGACAACGAAATGCATTTAGCATCTCCCTTGAAGAGCGACATAGCAAACGATTTGAATAAAAAAAAATAATAAGTGCCCTTCGGGGGTGGCCCGCCGAGTTCACGCCAACCAGCGATCCCCGCATATTAACACTATCCTACACATACTACGGACAATTTACAATTATACCAATCCAATTAACCTACAAACCTGTACGTCATTGGAGTGTGGGAGGAAACCGAAGATCTCGGAGAAAACCCACGCGGTCACGGGGAGAACATACAAACTCCGTACAGACAGCACCCGTAGTCGGGATCGAACCCGGGTCTCCGGCGCTGTAAGTGCTGTTGTTACTGTGCAAGTATTTACACAAACCACATCGTGAATGGGATGACCAGAGCCAATGGATGATTGCTCACACATTGAGTTTCCTCCAGTACCACAACCCTGGATCAAAGATGAGTGTGAATTCAAGTTCTATCTAAAAGAACTTCGTGTTCATGTTTACATCTTTTCCAGCCTCATGTGTTCTTTGTTAAGACTGTGTTATGATTGCAAACTCACTCTTCTATGGGCACAAGCAACCAATACCGCAAAAACAAATGGCACCGCAGATGCTGGTTTATACCAAAGATAGACACAAAATGGCAGTGTAACTCAGCGGGTCTGATGACATCTCTGGAGAAAATGGATAGGTCACATTTTGGGTCGGGACCCTTCTTCGGGACCTTGATTGCAAGGGAGTGGGGGGGGGGGGGGGGGGGGAGGATCTGAGAGCATGAAATAAAACAGGACAAATCCAGGTCAGCACCAGAAGACCTCAGCAAGGAGGTTCCCTGATACGCCGACTGGTGGTGTGATCCCAACAGAGTCATAGTCATAGAGTGATACAGTGTGGAAACAGGCCCTTCGGCCCAACTCGCCCACACCGGCCAACAATGTCCCAGGTATACTAGTCCCACTTGCCTGCGCTTGGTCCATAACCCTCCAGACCTGTCCTATCCATGTACCCGTCCAACCGTTTCTTAAACAAAGGGATAGTCCCTGCCTCAACTACCTCCTCTGGCAGCTTGTTCCATACAACCACCACCCTTTGCGTGAAAAAGTTACCCCTCGGATTCCTATGAAATCTTTTCCCCTTCACCTTAAACCTATGTCCTCGGGTCCTCGATTCCCCTACTCTGGATAAAAACCTCTACCCGATCTGTGTGAACTTCTGTTGTGAACTGTGGAACTGGTTAATGCACTTTTAGCAGAGGAAGGGGGAAAAAAAAGGGGGGGGGGGGGGGGGGGGGGGGGAAGTGTTTTGGGAAAGTTTCCTAAAACTAGTGAATGCAACGTTCATACCCCAGGGTTATAAGCTACCCTGAACGTTTTTTCTTCCAATATTTAATATGTAAAAGAATATGTGTGTGTTTATGATTGTGTTTATAGTTTGTTTGTTTGTCTTTTTGCACAAAGTCCGCGAGCATTGCCACTTTCATTTCACTGCACATCTCGTATGTGTATGTGACGAATAAACTTGACTTGATTTGACTACCCAAGTGAAATAAGAGGTTCTGTTCCTCTAATGTGCATGTGGCCTCACTCTGGCAATGGAGGAGGCCCAGGACAGAAAGATCAGAATGGGAAGGAGTTAAAATGGTTAGCAACCAGGATATCCTGTTGGTCTTGGCTGGCCGAACGCAAGTGTCCAGTGAAACGGTTGTCGAGTCTAGGCTTTATCGAGCCAAGGTACAGGAGCCAACATCAGGATGGGGTTATAGGAAGTCTTTGTGCACCCCTGTCTCACCTGGAAGGACTCTTTGGGTCCCTGGATGGAGGCAAGGGAGGAGGTATAGGGACAGGCTTGCACTTATATAGTCCAAAGAAGTTTAACTGGAGAAATTTTAACATGAGGCAAATGAACATAGACTATGTTTGAAGGGATTTTACCAAGTAACCTTAAGGTGTACAGAAAAATAGATGTTTATGGAGCTAATCGCAGAACTGAGGTCCATAACAGCTCAAGATGGAGTTGCCATGATGAACACACAATCAAAGATGTCCAGGCAGCCTTAGCTGGAGGAGAGCAGAGATGATAGCGTTGTCAGGCTGAGGGAATATACAGAGACGTGGTGAAGCAAGGTTGTGATATAATTTTAAAACAAGGCTTTTTATTTTTACACACAGCCTCTGCAACACTGGGAACCAGTGGAAACTGAGGCCGGTTGAGTGAGTGGGATTCGTGGAAGCTAGGATTTCAGCAGCAAAGTTTAGGATCAACTCGAGGTGATGATGGAAGGCCAGCCAGGACAGCATGTAATAGTTGAGTCTGGCAGGTCCGAAATACATTAGCTGAAGGTTGAGCTGGAGATAGCAATGAAAAAGTTACAGATGCAGAGGTTTTTATGACTTTCTGTAAATAAACCATAAAGTCGGTATTGAATAGCAAAAGCGTTCCTGAATCATGCCTCATTCTTTTCATTAAATACCAAAATTACAGCTTGCAGAGTTACTCAAGCACTGTGTTCTTTTTGTCTATTTGAATAGACAAGCCATGGTAGGACTTAAAGTGGGCAAACTGAATGAATGCAGATAGGTTAAAAAAAGGTCAGCCTTAACCTGATGGACCAAACGGCCTGTTTTTCTGCTGTACAACTAACGCCCCTGTCCCACTTAGGAAACCATAACGGAAACCTCTGGAGACTTTGTGCCCCTCCCAAGGTTTCCGTGCGGTCCCCGGAGTTTTCTGTCAGTCTCCCTACCTGCTTCCACTACCTGCAACCTCCGGCAACCACCTGCAACCTCCGGAAACCTTGGGTGGGGGCACAAAGTCTCCAGAGGTTTCCGTTCAGGTTTCCTAAGTGGGACAGGGGCATTAGTCTCTCCATATGTCTGGAACTGTAAAAACCTGCAGTTCTGGATCAGTTCCCCTGGATAATATTTATTTTACTCACAATTGAGCGAATCATACCAGGTCATTGTTTGAACACATTAAATAATTTGCTCTTTCTGCAAACTGCAACTTTGTAATTTGTCATTCCTGCTTTTTATGTTGGCAGTGGCAATGATCCATGCTTAACGTTTAACATTAGTCCTCATAAAAATGTGTGTTATGTAGCCATACAAATAAACCACCAGTGTTGCAGTGCCAGCTGTGGATATGCATCACGTTGCGACTGCTTTTACAAGAATTTCTTCATCATTTTCTCTTTACAACTTCAAGGTTCAATTTGTGTGGTGTCCCATGAAGAAACATGTGGGGTTTTCAGAGATTCCCTGGTAATCCACTTCTGGTTGCATTAATTACACCTCTCATGCTGGACTTCACATGGAATAAGGGTAGTAGGCCCCTCTCGGTCAAGAGGGACCATGGCTGATGCATCCTGGTTGGATGCAAGCCTGGGCGATGTCATATGGAAGACAGGCTGTTGCCCATGCAGCAAGTCTCCCCTCTCCACGTCGCTGATCGATCCAAAGGAACAGCAGGGCCGTTACAGTTTGGCACCAGCGCCGTCGCAGGAGCTGCCAGAGTGAGGTTGTAGACAACGACGAACTGCCTTAGGGGCTCCGACTCTGGATTTTCTTGAGGTTTCCTCCTGGAGCCTTTTCCATGACTGGATACGGCCACAAGGCAGTGGAGGTTTTAAATCAGAGTTTTCCCTCTCCTAGATGGACTGCCTTCCCAGGCTGACGAGCCCCATCTGCCCGAGACTGGCGGGGGGCGGGAGCGTCTACCTTCCCGTGCAGGTCTATAGCACCTGCCCACTGCCCACGGAATAAGGGTAGTGGGAAGAAAAATACCAGCAGTACAAACCAATAATTTTTTCCTTCTTTCCAAAGAGTTTGCTAAATTCCTTTCTAAACTAAATATTCCAGAGATGGGAACCTCAGTGGAGAACAGCAACTCAATTTACATGCCAGACCCTCGTCTGGGCTCCAAGTATTCCCAAACTGTTCGAAACTACTGTGGCTAGTTAAAACACCCACATTTGAGTTAGCCTGCCTATAATTAAGTTCCCACCAACGTCAAGAATTTCTCTGACTTCAAGGACTCTGAAAACTCTCCAGAGAAAGGCAATTCCTTTTATTTCAACTGGAGGCACATTCGTGGGTTTACAAAAGAAAATCCAAGGGGTTTTGTGGTTCAATGTGGTTCCAGCACCTCATGCTCCAGGGCAGGAACTTTATCTTTCTTTGCCCTGGATTGGCAACGGCAGATCTTGTGGGAAAGAAATTGTGCTCATGAAAGAAATGAAAGGTAACGACAGGATTGAAAACTCTTCTCCTTTCCATGTGAAGCATCTTGGGGGGAATTGGGCTTCGTGCCTGGGATGATTCAATGAGATTGTTTTTCAATGCCAGAAATAATGTCAATTATTGAGGTCTGTATCTATTTGAGACTAGTGTAATATTTCGCAATGTACCTCAACATTTATTAGGTTATGGTGAATGTAAGTATCTAACACCATCTCCCTAGTTAAGAAGGCACAGCAACGCCTCCATTGAGGAGAGCTGACCTCCCCCCCCTGCTCATGAAGGGAAGCATGAAAGGTAATGGCAGTTGCGACCAGGATTGAGAAATCACTCTTCTTATACCTTTCCATGTGAAGAGAGCATCTTGGGGTTCACCCTCCTACCTTCCGGTAAGCACTACCGCAGCATGGGGAGCAAAAACCACCAGATTCGTGCCTGGGATGATTCAATGAGATTATTTTTCAATGCCAGAAATAATGTCAATTATTGAGGTCTGTATCTATTTGAGACTAGTGTAATATTTCACAATGTACCTCAACATTTATTAGGTTATGGTGAATGTAAGTATCTTTGGCAGGCAATATTCCTAGTCATACAGCGTGGAAACAGGCCCTTCAGTCCAACCTGTCCACATCAGCCAACATATCCTAGCTACACTAGTCTCACCTGCCTGTGTTTGGTCCATATCCCTCCAAACCTGTCCTATCCATGTACCTGTCTAACTGTTTCTTAAACGTTGGAATAGTCCCTGCCTCAACTACCTCCTCTGGCAGCTTGTTAAAGAAGGAACTGCAGATGCTGGAAAATCGAAGATACACAACAATGCTGGAGAATCTCAGCGGGTGCAGCAGCATCTATGGAGCAAAGGAGGTAGGCAACGTTTCGAGGCAAAACCCTTCTTCAGACTGATAGGGAAGTAGGGGGAGGCGGGGAGAAGAAAGGAAAAAGGAGGAGGAGGAGGAGGAGGAGCCCGAGGGCTGAGGTAGACGTGGGAAGCAGAGGAGACAGCAAGGGTTAACTGAATTGTGAGAATTCAACATTCATGCCGCCTGGATGCAGACTACCCAAGCGGAATATGAGGTGCTGTTCCTCCAATTTACGGTGTTGCTCACTCTGGCCATGGAGGAGGCCCAGGACAGAGAGGTCGGATACGGAATGGGAGGGGGAGTTGCAGTGCTGAGCCACCGGGAGGTCAGGTTGGTTATTGTGGACCGAGCGGAGGTGTTCGGCGAAACGACCGCCAAGCCTGCGCTTGGTCTCACCGATATAGATCAGCTGACATCTAGGGCAGCGGATGCAATAGATGAGGTTGGAGGAGGTGCAGGTGAACCTCTGTCGCACCTGGAACGACTGCTTGGGTCCTTGAATGGAGTCTCCTCTGGTAGCTTGTTCCATACACCCACCACCCTTTGAGTGAAAACGTTACCCATCAGATTCCTATTAAATCACACCCTCTAGCCCTGGCAACATGCTCGTAAATCTTCCCTGTACTCTTTCCAGCTTGACAAGATTCAAGATTAAATTTAATTGTCACATGTACCAACTAAAGCACAGTAAAATTTGAGTTACCATACTAAGTAAAAAGCAGTCAAAATACACACAGCACATTAAGTTTAACATAAATATTCACCACAGTGGAATCCACATTCCTCACTGTGATGGAAGGCAATAAAGTTCACTCATCTTCCTCCTTTGTTCACCCGTGGTCGGGGCCTTTGAACGGGGCCGTTGCTGACAGTCCACTGTTCAAGACCTCTCGTCGGGATAATTGAAACTCCGGCGTCGGGATGGATCGGAACAGTCTGCAGCGTGGAGCTCCCGAGTCGGCCTCTTCTTACCAGAGACCGCTGCTTCACAGTGTTAAAGTCCACAGGCCTCGCGATCTGAGCTCCAACACCAACCATCCTCAGCAAAGGATCCCAGGCACTGCAATGGTAAGTCCGCACCACACACACGGCTTGAAGCTCCGGGCTGGTCGCCAGGAAAGGCCGCACCACTCCACGTTGTAGGCCACAAAGGGGTGGCAGAGATGTGACACGGAGAAAAATCGCATCTCCGTTGAGGTATGTGACTGGAAAAGGTTTCCCCCGATCCCCCCCCCCAATCGCCCACATAAAACATACCAAGAGACATTAAAACAAACGTTTAAGACATACTCAAAATAAAAAAACAGAGAAGGGACAAGACAGACTGCTGGCGAGGCGGATATTACAGGTGGTCTTTCCTATAATATGGTGCCCAGAATTGAACACGATACTCTAAATGCGGTTTCACCAACGTCTTATACAATTGCAACGTGACCTCCCAACTTCTATACTCCCTAATGTTGCTTAGAATCATTGACATCATGACTAATGTCGACAAGTTTAACAAACTGCATGTCCCAGGTAAAGAATGAATGGAGTTATTTTGTGTGAATACCATGCTATACATTTTAAGAAACTACGAACAAGCAAGGTTGCAATTGAGCAGGCACAGGAAAAGAAAGCTTTCATTCAGTTGTGGATGCAACTATTACCTTGTATCTCTTGGTTCCTCTTTCTCAATAGAGCTGTTATCATTTTCAAAAACAAATAGGTGTAATTCAAACTAAATCTGGGCATCAGAAATGCAAAAGGGGGTAGGGAAGGGGAGTAAGATTCGGTCATCAGATATATTTCTTAGTCTCTGACAACTGACTTAATTCTGAGCTATAAACAGAATTAATTTACAAGTGCCAGTGAATACAAATTAACACTGATAACAGCCATATCCCACATCTGGCATATAGTACACCATTCATTCCATGTGCTAAGGGCAACTTTAACTGTTCTGCACCTGCAGGAAGCCAGTCCAAGCTGCGGCTTTACCATAACAGCTGCAAAGAGTGGAAACAGACAGATTCTTGTGAAACATCAAATTAGCCAAGATTCTCATCAGGAAATCATGGGGCAAAATGCTTTCTACATTGAACGATCATGCCATTAACATGTTCACTGCCAAGTTTTATTTTTCACGATTGGACATTACCCGAGTATACTCGGAGATGGCACTGAACAGGTTAACAAGGATTGTGCTGGAAATCTGACGTCGCTCTTTGATGCATATGGTATAATTATCACATACTTTTTTATCAAGTGATGGTCTCTGAGGCAAGACAATGAAACATATCACTCAGGGAGATGATGAAACAGCTATTTGTAGCCTCCTTCGACTATGTTGAAGACTAGCTACGACTAGCTACGACTAACTTCGGGAAAATTGGACACCGAATTGGAGAGTGAAGACGACCTCCTTCGATCTCCTTCAACCTCCCTTCGACTGTTGAAGACTATCTCCGACTACCTTCGACTACCCTCGATTACCTACAACTAACATGCCGACCTACTACGACTAAACCTACGGGTAAAAAAATTATCAATTTTTTCCATGGCGACCTTTTTTTACTCGCGGGCATTTTTTAACATATTGAAAAAAACGCCGCGACTTAGCTAAGGCCTTGAATACACGGAGACCACTCTTGAGCTTGAAGGAGAGTTACAAAGACCTCCTACGACATCGTGTCGACCATGCTGCGAGTATGAGTCGAGGGCAAACTCGCCAGAACTCGCGGATTAGGTCGCCCAAGTGGGACAGGCCCTTATGAGTACCGAGAACTTCACACTGTGGCAATTATGCTGAAGTGGAGATGGTTCATAGGTGTAAATATCACTTTGGCCACTAATTCCTCTACTTCATCAGAAAACTCAACATTATCAAGTCACCAAAGACTCTTGCCAATTTCTACTAATGCACAACAGAAAGCATCCTATCGAGATGCATCACAGCTTGGTATAGCAACTGCCCTAACCAAGAACGCAAGAGTATTGTGAACCAGTCCAATCCACCATCCAAACCAGCCTCCCCAGCCCCATCCCAACACACACCAACCGACACCATCTACACTTCACTCAGTCGGAAGCAGCCAACATAACCAAGGGGCATTCACACTCCCCTCTTCCATCAGGCAGAAGATGCAAAAACCTTGAATGCGCATACCTTCAGAATCAAATGCAGTTTCTTCCCCACTTTTATCAGACTCTTGAATGGAGTCAAGTAAACATGCAGGTACAGCAGGCAGTGAAGAAAGCAAATGGCATGTTGGCCTTCATAACAAGAGGAGTTGAGTATTGGAGCAAAGAGGTCCTTCTGCAGTTGTACAGGGCCCTAGTGAGACCACAAATGGAGTATTGTGTGCAGTTTTGGTCCACTAATTTGAGGAAGAACATTCTTGCTATTGAGGGAATCCAGCGTAGGTTTACAAGGTTAATTCCCGGGATGGCGGGACTGTCATATGTTAATAGAATGGAGTGGCTGAGCTTGTGTACTCTGGAATTTTGAAGGATGAGGGGGAATATTATTGAAACATAAGATTATTAAGGGATTGGACACGCTAGAGGCAGGAAACATGTTCCCGATGTTGGGGGAGTCCAGAACCAGGGGCCCCAGTTTATGAATAAGGGGTAAGCCATTTAGAACGGAGATGAGGAAATACTTTTTCACACAGAGAGTTGTGAGTCTGTGGAATTCTCTTCCCCAGAAGGCAGAAGAGGCCAGTTCTCTGGATGCTTTCAAGAGAGAGTTAGATGGAGCTTTTAAAGATAGTGGAGTCGGGGGATATGAGGAGACGGCAAGAACGGGGTACTAATTGTGGATGATCAGCCACGATCATATTGAATGGCGGTGCTAGCTCGAAGGACCAAATGGCCTACTCCTGCACCTATTGTCTATTGACCTCTCATAGGCTAAGGATAAATTCCCGATCTCCGAATCCACCTCGTTAGGGCACTTGCACTTTGTTTTTCTATAACATTTGCATTGTCCCTGGCTGTCTATACAGTTATTTGCCTGCAAACAACCTACTCCAATCAACTTAAGCACATTCCTGTCTAATACCATTGAAGTTAGCTTTGCCCCAACTCAGAATTTTAACTTGTGGGCCCACCCAGTCTTTAATCATAACGATTTTAAAGCTAATACAACAGCGATCGCTGGTCTCAATAGGCTCACCCACAGACATTTGTCACTTTCCCTTCCCTATTTCCTACGAGTAGATCAAGCTTTGCTTCCTCCCATGTAGGTCCCCCTGCCTATTGCCCAAGGAAACTTTCCTGAACACATATAAATTCCACCCCATCTAAGCCCTTGGCACAATGACAGTCCCAGTCTATATTAGGAAAGAGATAAACCTCTACAATGACAACCCTATTTGTCTTGCAACTGCCTGAAAATGTGTGCTTCTAATTACAGGCGGCACTGTAGAGCTGCTGATACACTGTGCCAGATAACCGGGTTCAATCCTGACTACAGGTTTGCAGTTTGCAGTTTGTACGATCTCCCTGTAACCACGTGGATTTTGTCCGGATGCTCCGTTTCCTCCTACATTCCAAAGATGCACAGGTTTATAGGTTAATTGACTTCAGTAACTTGCCCCTAGTGTGTAAGATGCAAACTAGTGTATGGATGGTTGATGGCTGGCATGGGCTCGACAGACTGAAGGCCTGTTTCCACACTATTTCTCCAAAGCTAAAAATTTCCATGGACTATTTAGAGTCCTATGGTACATTCCCAGGTGATCATCACCTTTTTATTTCTCAGCTTCACCCATATAGACTCACTGGGTGACCCATATAACCATATAACCATATAACCATATAACAATTACAGCACGGAAACAGGCCATCTCGGCCCTACAAGTCCGTGCCGAACAAATTTTTTTTCCCCTTAGTCCCACCTGCCTGCACTCATACCATAACCCTCCATTCCCTTCTCATCCATATGCCTATCCAATTTATTTTTAAATGATACCAATGAACCTGCCTCCACCACTTCCACTGGGAGCTCATTCCACACCGCTACCACTCTCTGCGTAAAGAAGTTCCCCCTCATATTACCCCTAAACTTCTGTCCCTTAATTCTGAAGTCATGTCCTCTTGTTTGAATCTTCCCTATTCTCAAAGGGAAAAGCTTGTCCACATCAACTCTGTCTATCCCTCTCATCATTTTAAAGACCTCTATCAGGTCCCCCCTTAACCTTCTGCGCTCCAGAGAATAAAGACCTAACTTATTCAACCTATCTCTGTAACTTAGTTGTTGAAACCCAGGCAACATTCTAGTAAATCTCCTCTGTACTCTCTCTATTTTGTTGACATCTTTCCTATAATTGGGCGACCAAAATTGTACACCATACTCCAGATTTGGTCTCACCAATGCTTTGTACAATTTTAACATTACATCCCAGCTTCAGTAATGTCATCTCAGAATACTTCTGTGGTGTTCGCCTTTAGCCCCTGTCCCACTGTACGAGGTAATTCACGGGTTCTCCCGCGTTTTGCCCTGATTCGAACTCGGAGAATGTCCGTAGCGGTTCCGTAGGAGTTCGTGGATGTCTCGTAGCGGCTCGTACCAGTAAAAAGTAACCATTTTTTTCATCACGAGTAGTTTTTTTTACTCGTGGACATTTTTTACGGGGATGAGCAAACGTCCCAAGTTTACCGGATTTCCCGGTTACCTACCGTTAACATTACGAGCCGCTAAGAGACATCCACGAACTCCTACGGACCCGCTACGGGCATTCTCCGAGTTTGAATCAGGGGAAAACTCGGGTGAACTCTTGAATTACCTCGTACAGTGGGACAGGGGCTTTAATCAATAAAGCAACACTTCCTCCTCTTTTACCCCCCCCCCCCCCCCACCTCCCTCTCCCCTCCTGTACCTGTACACTGGAACAATAAGCAGCCAGCCCTTTCCCTCTCTTAACCAGGTTTCCATGACGATTACGACATCCCAACATCCCTATCTAAACCAAGCCCCGAGTTCACCCTCCTTACTTCTCAGGCCCTCTTGCATTAAAATACATGCCATTAAACCCAGCAGTCCTTCCTTGTTCCCTGCCTTGCTCCTGCTTATCCTGTCTACTGAATTTTCCTTTATTACCTTCCATACCAACTTCCAGCCTCCCATAGAGTCACAGTGTGGAAGCAGGCCCTTCGGCCCAACTTGCTTACACCAGCCAACTTGTCCCATCTACACAAGTCCTACCTGCCCGCGTTTGGTCCACATCCCTCCTATAGACAATAGACAACATACAATAGGTGCAGGAGTAGGCCATTCGGCCCTTCGAGCCAGCACCGCCATTCAATGTGATCATGGCTGATCATCCATAATCAGTAACTCGTTCCTGCCTTCTCACCATATCCCCTGACTCTGCTATCTTTAAGAAGCTCTATCTAACTCTCTCTTGAAAGCATCCAGAGAATTGGCCTCCACTGCCTTCTGAGGCAGAGAATTCCACAGATTTACAACTCTCAGTGTGAAAAAGTTTTTCCTCATCTCCGTTCTAAATGGCTTACCCCTTATACTTAATCGGTGGCCCCTGGTTCTGGACTCTCCCAACATCGGGAACGTATTTCCTGCCACTAGCGTGTCCAATCCCTTAATAATCTTATATGTTTCAATGATCCCCTCTCAGCCTTCTAAATTCCAGAGTATACAAGCCCAGTCGCTCCATTCTATCAACATATGACAATCCCGCCATCCCAGGAATTAACCTCGTGAACCTTCGCTGCACTCCCTCAATAGCAAGAATGTTCTTCCTCAAACTTGCAGACCAAAACTGCACACAATACTCCAGGTGTGGGTCTCACTAGGGCCCTGTACAATTGCAGAAGGACCTCTTTGCTCCTATACTCAATTCCTCGTGTTATGAAGGCCAACATGCCATTAGCTTTCTTCACTGCTCGCTGTACCAGCATGTTTACTTTCAGTGACTGATGTACAAGGACCCCTAGATCTCTTTATACTCCCCCTTTTCCCAACTTGACAGCATTCAGATAATAATCTGCCTTCCTGTTTTTGCCACCAAAGTGGATAACCTCACATTTATCCACATTAAACTGCATCCACATTAAACTGCAAACCTGTCCTATCCATGTGACCCACCTGACTCAGCCCTGCATTACATACCACCCCTTGCCAATCTAGTTTAAACCCACCCGGGTAGCACGAGCAAACCTGCCTAGTTTCAAATAAGGATAAAAAGAGCAAACTTTCAAATGAATTCACATTTCTGGAATGTCGATAAAAGGGAGCCAGCCAGGAAAACATTGGAATTGTCAAGTCCAGAGGTAATAAGTATTCGGACTGAGGCCAGTCCAAATAATGTAATCAGAAACAGAACTGTAGTGACAAAATAGAACTAATTGTTTTTGTCAGAGTTGCCATCACTCAGCTCATTTGAAACAAACTAACATGAATCAATCCAAAACTATTGAAAAAACACATACAATTTTTGCCACCATTCTTCATTGTATGAAAAAAAACTGCCCTGTAATTTGCAACATTTCATTGTGATACATTTTGTCTGCATATTTGAAGTATAATTACTTGGTTCAAAGTCTGTCATGCATGCAGAAATACAAATTGGTGTAAAATGCGATTAATGGGGCGTGTTAGATTTCTGACAATGACCCGGTAAGATTTCTGAACCCTCGTTATAACAAACCATAGGGTGGGAGAATGGTCCGCGTTATTGCCGACTGTCTGTTACAACCAAATACGTTCTTATTGTTGTTTGTAGTTGAAACAGAGAACTGCAGATGATAATTAATATACGAAAGGACACAAATTGCTGGAGGAACTCAGCCGGTCAGGCACCATCGCTGGAGAGAACATGGGTACATACCTTTAATTGTTTGCTCTATAAAACCCTGGGGGGTGGTGATATTGGGACCCTTCTCAGACTGATATTCAGTCGGCCAAGTTAGTAGAACCAGCGGCCTTATATTCTCACGCACGATGTTGTTGCGGCTCAGTTTGGAACTGGGACAGCAACTCGGGTCACCAATGGGGCTCCCTCCCTATAACTGCTGCCGCTCGAAGTTGGATTAACTCAAAGTTATGACCAGGGGGGTTTCATACTCGGAAATTAGCATCTTGTGATTCAGTCGGCCAAGTTAGAGCGATACAGTGTGGAAACAGGCCCTTCAGCTCAACTTGCTTGAGTTACTCCAGAACTTTGTGTCGGTTCACCTTAAATCTAGGCGCCAATGCTGCGGGTCTGCACCAGCGAACCTTTCTTCACCATTCACGCAGCTGTTGTTGCGGCTCATGTTGTAGCCACTGGTGACAGCACTGCCTGGGACAGGAAGCACTCGGGTCACCATGGGGCTCCCTCCCCTCTCACCTGCTGCCGCTTCTAAGGTGGAGAATGTCAGCCACTCCGGAGGAGGCGGTGATGGGGTTGGGTGAGGGGAGGGGGGGGAGAGAGAAGGGAACAGAGGCCGAGTGGACAGAGGAAGCAGCGGTGACGGTCAAGTGGATAGCAGGCAAAGCCACTGCTGACAGCAAGAAGCGGCAGCTGGTACGAGGCAAGGGAGCTCCATGGAGACAGATTCCTGGTGGGTGCGGCCTGAAGACAGTGCTGTCACCAGAAGCTACAACGCGAGCCGCCACAACCGCCAGGTCTACTGGACCATGCGATGGGTTCAGAGGGGCTCCCCGATGCACCGTGCAAGTCGGGAGTGGTGTCGAAAGCCGGGAGTGTAAGCGGCCAGAGAGAAAGGCAGGAGCCAGGGTGGTATTGACAGGTCCTTCCGCCATACGGGGTCCACTAAAACAAGGGCTTACTGTACTTCAAATACTCCACAAGCTAACACGTTCAGAAGTTTAAGAATAAGGGGTAGGACATTTAGCACTAAGATAATAATAATAATAATAATAATAATAACTTTATTTGTTAAGCACCTTAAAAAAAACAACCAAAGCTGACCAAAGTGCTGTACAGAAAAAAGAAAACAAGCAAGACATCATAAAACAGGCAGAACAACAGAATATACAACTAACACGAGGCGCATAAATTACATACGAAAATCCAAACAATAAATTAAAATACATAAAACACGAGTACGAAAGCAAACCTTTTCACCAACAGAGAGCTGTGGCCACGGAGAATCTGTGGAACTTCAGCTAGCAAAAACTTTTCACCCAGAAGGAATTTGTGGAATTCTCTGCCTCAGGCCAATTCACTGGATGTTTTCAGTTAGATTTTGAGAGATTTAGCTTTTAGTGCTAAAGGAATCAAGAGATATGGGGGAAAAAGCAGGAATGGGGTACTGATTTTGGATGATCAGCTATGATCATAGTGAATGGCGGTGCTGGCTCGAAGGGCCGAATAGCCTACTCCTGCACCTATTTTTCTATGTTTCTAAAAGGCCTGTCCCACTTTCACGACCTAATTCACGACCATTTTTACTCGTGGCCATATTTCATCATGCTAGAAAAACGCCCCGATGCCACGGGTATCTACGATTAGCATCACGGCCTGCTACGACCTACCTACGACCTTGTGACAACCATGCTGCGAGTATGAGTCAAGTGCAAACTCGGCAGAGGGCGTGAATTAGGTCGTGAAAGTGGGACAGGCCCTTTAGAATGACTTCAATCGCTCCAATTTCTGCAGAATCAGTTAACTGGAGATTATTTAACTATTTTAAAGCAAAGACTGGATGAATCAGAGTGGTTCTATTAAAATAGCTCTTGACAAGTCTGGTAAGCGTTGTCTGGTAAAAGTGTGATTATTTGCTTATTCCTGTTTTCTACAATTAATGGATGAGCAGATTCCGCAACTTACCAGTGGCACTCCGGTCTCGGGGCATTGGCTGCCTCTCTCTGACTTGGCCTTCTGCCGTCACCATCAGAAAATGCAATTCCCCTGGCTCTGGAACACATGTCTTACATCAGTGAATTATCCCAACTTCTGGAAGTTAAGTCAGACTTAACAGCCACATTATTTAAATTAAAATGCAAATAAAGCTGATAGATCTGTGGAATTCTAAATCATATCTGGCTGGCTGTTCTAATTCACATAACATAGATGCCAGTGACATACTTACTAATGTCCTCCACAACACAAGAATCGGTATCTTTCCCCACTTTGATGAAGTTGATGTTTTCCAGTGTTTTACCATAACCAATTTTGTAATAATTCACAGGCCCCTTGGATACATCCTGTGGTAGCTCCCAGAGGATTTTCAGTCCCTTTTCATGAGGCAAAACCTTTACATTCTTCAACCTCAAGGTGGAACCAACTGTTGAGATAAGAACAAAAATATCTGTTAGTTTTCAAGCACAAAATCGTGCCAAAATATTTTGATTGGTTGCAAATCTGTATCAGAAATAAATGATTCCTGATTTGTGTTTTTAAGAAATGCTGGAAAAATCGAAGGTAGACAAAAATGCGATAGAGAAACTCAGCGGGTGAGGCGGCATCTATGGAGAGAAGGAATAGGTGACGTTTCGGGTCGAGACCCTTCTTCAGACTGACGTGGGGATGGGGGGGGGGGGGGGGGAGAAGAGAGGCGGAGACAGTGGGCCGTGTGAGTTTAGAGTCGGAGGGAAGGTGGAATCACAAAGGGGGGCAGTGAGAGTGGAGGCTGTTAAACTGTCTTCGGAGAGAGGAGGAGAAGGCATACCTTGAGGAGATTTCACATTTAAGAAAGAACTGCAGATGTTGGAAAAATCGAAGGTAGACAAAAACACTCCCCTGCGAAATCTCCTCAAGGTATGCCTCCATTGAAGAAGTTCTCCTCCTCTCTGGTCATAAGGAATAGGAATAGAAACGTCACCTATCTCTTTGCTCCATAGATGCTGCCTCACCCGCTGAGTTTCTCCAGCATTTTTGTCTACCCCCAATTTGTATTTGGTCAGCAGCTAAAGAGCCTAACTTTGAGAAAGTTTGCATCAAAATAATCTCATGCAACTTGTATTACCATGCAGAATACCATGGCAATTACGATATCCAGGACTTTATCCTTGATTAATTTGGGCGACAGAGGTTATGGGGAGAAGGCAGGAGAATGGGGTGAGGAGGGAGAGATAGATCAGCTATGATTGAATGGCAGAGTAGATTTGATGGGCCGAGTGGCCTAATTCTACTCCTATTCCTTATGACCTTCATGCCATTGTACAATTTGCTGGCCCAAGTCAATGGCAAACTGGCATCCAAGCGGGAGGTGGAGGAGCTGGCGGGTGAAGCATGAGAGATAGCAACAAATACAAAGCAATCTGGAAGATACAGGTGTCCATTTCCAAATCAAAGATGTACTTCCTCATAAGTTTAAGTTTCAACCTTAATATACGTAATGAACTTCATCAGGCAGGATTAAGGCAACCCAGATAATTTGATTCCACAATGTTTAGTTAAAAATCCAAGGACAGATTGGAATAATGCCCAAACCAACTCTGGGTGTAGTGAAGGCCTGATGCAATGCCACCTAAACTTGGTACAATTAAAAGGTAAAGCCCCTGTCCCACTTAGGAGACCTAAACAGCAACCTCTGGTGACCTTGCCCGCCACCCAAGGTTTCCATGAGGTCACCGGAGGTTTTGGTCACTCTCCCTAATGGTCGAAAGCAATTTTTTCATCATGATTAAAACCGGCCTCGACTAAAAATAGGTTGCCGTTTTAAAAATCGATAATTTTTTAGTCGCCGGTCTAGTCGAAGCCGGTTTTCTTCATAGTCGAGGAAGGTTTTCAACATATTTGTGGGAGGTGGTAGGAGGTTGCAGGTCACCTCAACCTTGATTTTTTTTGGGGTGGCGGGCAAGGTCACCAGAGGTTGCTGTTTAGGTCTCCTAAGTGGGACAGGGGCTCAACAGCACAAATCAAGCTTGTTTTATCCTGGTAGGCAGGTATTGCTAGAACAATGGAGATGTAGCTGAACAAAAGCATGGCAAGAGATGGTCCCAGAGGTGACAAGGTATTTAGCAATTTTCTCCAATTTTATCCATCTTACACATTTCCATCTCTTTCTTTGCTGATGAACGTAATGGACTACATTGACTTGGACGAACCAGACCATGTGTATGGCGTAGATAGCTGGTTGCAATACTTTACTGTCAAGAGAATGGAAGTAGGCAATGTGATTGTAACTTGCTAGGAGACTAAAGTGGGAGGAAGCGTAGATTGTCATCAGGATCATGGGCAACTGGGAAAGTGGGTTAAAGAACAGTTAACAGAGTGCAATGCAGAGAAGTGCGAGGTGTTGCATTCTGAGAAGTCAAACCAGGTCAGGACCTTCAATGAATTGCACTACTCTGGGTATGCTATAGAGCAGGGATCTATGAATACAAATACATTGGTCCTTGAAAGTGGTATTATAGGTAGATAGGGTGATATAGGTGGCTTTTGGTACTTTGGCCAGGGTATTGAATTTCAAAGTTGGGATATTATGTTAAAACCCACCCATACTGAAGCAACGACCAACAAAGCACACCAACGTCTCTACTTCCTTAGAAGAGTTAGGAAGTTTGCCATGTTCCCAACTCTCACCAACTTCTACAGATGCACTTCTACATACCCCCCCCCCCCCCCCCCCCCTCCCCCCTGCAGGAGCTATACATCAGAAGGTGCAGATCCAGAGCCGGTAATATTATGGGGGACCCCTACCACCCCAGCAATGGACTGTCCCATCTGCTACAGTCAGGCAAATGCCTCCGCTGTCATGCTGTGAAAACAGAGTGGATGAGACAGAGTTTCTTCCCACAGGCCGTCAGGACTGTAAACTCTTATCTCACCAGGGACTAAGTTACTGTTGCGTTGTGTCTTTTTAAAATTGCTTTTTTTCGAACATGTAAATACTGATTCTGGTCTATTCTGTTCTGTAGTTTTTGCACAATCCGCAGGCATTGCCACTTTCATTGCACTGCACATCTTGTATGTGTATGTGACAAATAAACTTGACTTGACTGGATAGAAAGCATTTTATCAGGATGCATCACAGCTTGGTTTGGGAACATCTCCATCCAAGACCGCAAGAAATTGCAGAGAATTGTGGGAGCAGCCCAGACTGTCACACAAACCAACCTCCCTTCCATTGACTCCATTTACACCTCACGCTGCCTCGGCAAGGCCAGCAGCATAATCACGGACAAGTCGCACGCTAGCCACTCCCTCTTCTCCCATAAAGCAAAACGTATAGAAGTGTGAAAACTTCTGTACGATCCGAAATGCCACCTGTTCCTTCTCTCCATAGATGCTGCCTCAGCCGCCGAGTTCCTCCAGCTTCAGGGACAGTTTCTTCCCAGCTGTTATCAGGCAACTGAATCATCCTGCCACAACCAGAGAGCAGTGCTGAACTACTATCTACCTCATTGGCGACCCTTGGACTATCCTTGATCGGAATTTACTGGCTTTACCTTGCACTAAACGTTATTCTCTTATCATGTATCTATACACTGTAAATGGATTGATTGTAATCATGGATTATCTATCCGCTGACTGGATAGCACATAACAAAAGCTATTCTCTGTACAAATACAAATAGCCTTTATTGTCATTCAAACAGACAGAGTTTTGAACGAAATTTCGTTCCCTGCAGTCATAACAATAAAATAAACATAACATAGTTAGTACAGTATCACACAAACATCCATCACAGTGAACCTCCAAACACCTCCTCACTGTGATGGAAGGCAAAAGTCTTATCTCTTCCCTGTTTCTTTATTCTTCTCCCGCGTCGAGGCGATCGAGGCTCTTGATGTTAAAGCCCCCGGCGGGCGTTGGTAAGTCCCGTGGCCGATTAAGCTGCACCGGGCGATGGAAGGCCCTGCTCCGGGCCGATTCAAACCCCTCGATTCGGGACAGGTGAAGTTGCCGTGGCGGGAGCTCCTGGAAAATCGGTCTCCCACCAGGGACCTGCAAGCTCCCGATTTTACCTTCCACAGGGCCTGCGGCCGAGGCCTCCAAAGCTCCGCAGTCGGGTCGCCGCCGCCGCCGCGCCACCTCAGCCTCCGTGCCAGCCAGCTCCGCGATGGTGAGGCCTCCGAGGCTCCACGATGTTAGGCCCCAGCAAACGGAGACACGGCAAGGAAAACGTCGTCTCCGTTCAGGAAGAGATTAAATAGGGTCTCCAAACTAAACTAAAGATGTACCGAGAGTTGGGAATCTGTCCACCTTCAGCTCCTCGGAGGGAGGGGATGGTGTGGCCGTGAGAGAGCGATTCGGAATGAGCTTACTCCATTTGGCTGGGATCGCTCATTGTATCCGAGCCCTGGGATCTTGAGCCGGCTCTCGGCATTGCCATCTATAACCTGCCACGGTGCAGGGAAATGTTTTATATAGACTGCTCTCGCACGCTCTCTTCTTCCTCGCCCTCATCTGCCATCCAGACACTCCCTGGCAATCTGTCTCACCATCCGGTAGCGAGCGGGGTCCCGCGTGGCAGTTCCTGTACACGGGAGTACGTGTCCCACCCTTCTGAACTTTGGGCACCTGGGGCGGAGGGGTGTGGGTTGTTCGAGGGATCTTTGATCACTCTGTAGCTGAGCCTGGCCAAGCTGGCCAAGCATGGGTCGTGGCAGCCGGCAGCTGAGGGCTGTACCCAGGCCAACTGCCTGCCTGCCCACCCACCCCGCTTTTGAGCTTATATGTCCAGAGGTCACTGAATAAGGAGCTCGTGGTGTCCTTGGGCACGTTGGCAGCTTACTGGGACCACTGAGCACCACAGAGACTCCAGTGCTACTTGCATGAAAGTAACAACATTTTAGTTGGATACCTCTTTATTTTATATTGACAACCCCTTAGATTATTATTTTAATTGTGATTAGTACCTGTAAATAAACTTACCTTTGCAAAAATGTGCAGTTTCATCAATGCTGACTGGTTAGCATGCAACAAAAGCTTTTTGTGACAATATACTAAACTCAAACTGAAAGACTTGTCAAGCTCGGAGGCTCCAGCCGCAGGTCCGGTGGACGGTGACATTGGGAGCTCGCGGGTCCCTGTTGGGAGACCGCTTTCCGGAGCTCCCGCAACGGCAACTTCTCCCGCCCGAGTTGCGGGGTTGAGGGAGACCCGGAACAGGGCTTTGCATCGCCCAGCGTGGCTTTAACGGCCGTGGGACTTACCATCGCCCGCCGGGGGCTTTAACATCGGGAGAAGAATGGAACACAGGGGAGAGACAAGACTTTGCTTTCCATCACAGTGACGAGGAGATTCACTGTGATGGATGTTTGTGTAAATTGTGTTGGTTGTGTGTCTTGGTTCTTTTCTTGTTGTATGACTGCAGAAACCAAATTTCGTTTGAACTTCTTTTGAGGTTCAAATGACAATAGATTTGTATTGTATTGTATTGATGTGCCAACGTTTGTACTCGGTACCCTTCCCAATGAAACCAAGCCGCCAAGTGGCCTCTTCACCACACGATCCTTCCGGCACACCACTTACTGGTAATCACGCACCAGTACTCCAAGATCTCATTGTCCTATAGACTAATTTTGCTCCGTTTGATTATAGTATTTGTCGCAATTTGTCATCTGTCTCCTCCCTGCTCTGGAGGCCTGCACCTTGCCAAATTAGTTTAAACTCTCCTGTGTGGCACCAGCTAATCTCTCCCCCAGGATATTGCTCCCCCTCCAGTTCAGGTGCAAAAACCTGAATCCCTGCCCCTCAGACACGTATTCATCTGGTTTATCATTCCATTCCTGGCCTCACTACCACTTGCCACTAAAGCAACCCAAATATTACTCCCCTCGAGGCCTTGCTTTTTATCTCATCCCCATCTCCTTACATTCACTCTGCAGGACCTCATTCCTTTCCCTACCAACGCCATTGCTACCAAAGGGCAGACTCATGGCTGCTCACCGTCCCCTTTGAGAATGTTCTGCAGCCATTCTGAAACATCCTTGACCCTGGCAATACGCCAGCTTGGAGCCACAGAATCTCCTGCCCATCCCACAAGCTATCAAGTCTTCTAGCACCATAGCCCTATCTGACCGCACTGTGCTCTACACTGCCTCAGAGTCAGAAACCTGGCAGCTGCAGCCTTCTTCTCCATGGTCATCCCCCCCAACAGTATCCAATGGAAAAACCTGGAGACTTTATAATGTTATAAATGCAGACTCTGCAACCATAAGAAACATCTTATTTTGATGATGTGTGTGCGCTGTTGTATTCATCACGCAACAAATTTCTAAAGTCCGCATAGATAAATAAGACCCTCTGCAGGCGCCCAAGGACTCCACGATGCCATTCAGCGCCGCCCGCGTTGGAAGCTCTCCGCACCAGAGCTCCACGATGTTGGAGCAACGGCCCAACGCTCATAATATATCGACTCAGTAAGCCACCCGCTAGTGAGTAGTTTGCAGAAACAAGGAACAGCAGATGGTGGTTTACAAGAAAAAACACCAAGTGATGAAGTAACAAGGCAGCAGATTATTAGCTCAATGGGGCTAGGTTGGGTAAGGGGGAGGTGCAACAAGACCTGGGCGTCCTTGTACACCGGTCACTGAAAGTTGGCGTGCAGGTACAGCAGGCAGTGAAGGAAGCTAATGGAATGTTGGCCTTCATAACAAGAGGATTTCAGTATAGGAGTAGAGAGGTTCTTCTGCAGTTGTATAGGGCTCTGGTAAGACCACATCTGAAATATTGCGTACAGTTAATTAATAACCAGGCAGGCACGGGTTATTGATTGGGGACGATCAGCCATGATCGCAACGAATGGCGGTGCTGGTTCGAAGGGCCGAATGGCCTCCTCCTGCAACTATTTTCTATGTTTCTATGTTTCTATGTAACTCAGTGGACCAATCAGCCTCTCTAGAAAACATGGATTTGTGACCTTTCGGGTCAGGATTCTTCATCAGACGGATTACTGGGGGTGGGGGGGGGAGGCTGGTTGATAGAGGGCAAGGGTTTTATTTGTTATGTGTATGTTGGACAAAGGCCCGAGATGATAAGACAGAAGGTAGGAGACAAAAGAGAAAAGGGGGCAGGGAGATGATGGGGTTGGAGGAAAAGGGAGCAAGGGTGGGTGGAGGATTTCATAGTTACCTAAAATGGGAGAAGTCAATGTTCATACAGTTGGGATGTCGGACACCCAAGCGGTAGACGAGGTGCTTTTCCTCCAGTTTGCTTGTGGCCTCACTCTGGCAATGGTGGAGGCCCAGTACAGAAAGGTCAATATTGGAATGGGAAGTGTTTTAAAGTGCTTAACAGCCAGAAGATCCAGCAGGCCTTGGCAGACCAAGCACAAGTGGTCAGCGTAACGGTCGCCAAGTCTACGTTTGGTCTCGCCAATGTACAGGAGGCCACGTCGAGAACGCCGATTGTAATAGATGAGGTTAGATGAGATACATGTGATCCTCTGTCTCACCCGGAGGGACTGCTGGAGCAACTGGATGGAGGAGAGAAAGGAGGTATCGAAACACGTGTTAAATCCCTTGCAGTTGCAGGGAAAAGTACCTGGGGAGGGTGTGGTTTGGGTGGGAAGGGATGAGTGAAGCAGGAGTTGCGGACGGAGCGGTCTTTGGGGAAGGTGTGAAGGGGTGGGGAAGGGATGATCTGACTGGTGGTGGGATCCCGGTGGAGGTAACGGAAATGTCAGAGAATTATGTTTTCGAATGTGGTGAAAGGAAAGGATCAAAGTAGCTCTATCCTTGTTGCATCTCGGGAGGGGGGGGGGGGGGGGGGGGGGGAAATGGGGGGGGGGCTACAGGGAGGAGGTCCAGCACTTAGCAGCATGGTGCGCTGACAACAACCTGGCCCTTAACTCCAAGAAGACCAAGGAGCTCATTGTAGACTTCAGGAAGTCCAGGGGCGGCACGCACACCCCCATCCACATTAACGGGACGGAGGTGGAACGTGTTTCTAGCTTCAGGTTCCTGGGAGTCAACATCTCCGATGACCTCTCATGGACCCACAATACCTCAACTCTGATCAAGAAGGCTCATCAGCGTCTCTTCTTCCTGAGAAGACTGAAGAAGGTCCATCTGTCTCCTCAGATCCTGGTGAACTTCTACCGCTGCACCATCGAGAGCATCCTTACCAACTGTATCACAGTATGGTATGGCAACTGCTCTGTCTCCGACCGGAAGGCATTGCAGAGGGTGGTGAAAATTGCCCAACGCATCACCGGTTCCTCGCTCCCCTCCATTGAGTCTGTCCAAAGCAAGCGTTGTCTGCGGAGGGCGCTCAGCATCGCCAAGGACTGCTCTCACCCCAACCATGGACTGTTTACCCTCCTACCATCCGGGAGACGCTACAGGTCTCTCCGTTGCCGGACCAGCAGGTCCAGGAACAGCTTCTTCCCGGCGGCTGTCACTCTACTCAACAACGTACCTCGGTGACTGCCAATCACCCCCCCCCCCCCCCCGGACACTCCTCCCACAGGAAAAACCCTATGTCTGTATATATGCTAATGTAAATATTTATTCAAATCATATGCTATGTCGCTCTTCGAGGGAGATGCTAAATGCATTTCGTTGTCTCTGTACTATACACTGACAATGACAATTAAAGTTGAATCTGAATCTGAATCTGAGAGAGCACAACCATGGAATTCAAAGGATACATGGGTAAAGGATCCATCTATGACAGAGGGGAAAACGAGTTTTCTAAAGAACAAATTCATTTCCAAAGGTAGACACGAAATACTGGAGTAGCAGAGTGGGTCAGGCAGCATCTCTGGAGAGAAGGAATTTCGGGTCGAGACCCTTCTTCAGACTGATGTCAGGGGAGTGGATGGGACAGAGATAGAAGTAGTCGGAGACAGTAAGACTAGTAGGAGAACTGGGAAGTGGAAGGGGGTGGAGAGGGAAAGCAAGGGCTATCTATCTGAAGTTAGAGAAGTCAATATTCATGCCGCTGGGGTGTAAACTACCCAAGCGAAATATGAGGTGCTGTTCCTCAAATTTGTGCTGGGCCTCACTCTGACAATGGAGGAGGCCCAGGGCAGAAAGGTCAGATTGGGAATGGGTGGGGGAATTGAAGTGCTGAGCAACCAGGAGATCAGGTAGGTTAAGAGAAACTGAGCAGAGGTGTTCAGTGAAATGATCGTCGAGCCTGCGCTTGGTCTCGCCGATGTAGAGATGCTGGCACCTGGAACAGTGAAATAAATTTTACCGATGGCCTAGAATGGAAAGAGGTATCTTTGGAGCAGATGAGGGGGAAACCAAGAAATTGAGAGGATGGTATAGCGTCTTTGCCAGCGCATGGGTGGGTGAATGTGTGGTCCTGGTAATTGTGGGAGCCCCAGTCAGTCAATAGTCTGTGCCCTGTGATGGAGATAAGAGCGATCAAGAAAGGGGAGCGAGGGGTCAGAGATAGTTCAAGTGAATTTGAGGGCAGGGTGGAAGTTAGAAGCAAAGTTAGTGACATCAATGTTTTGAGGTGGTCATCAATGTAGCAGAGAAAGTTTGGGGGCGTTGCAAGTGTACATTTGGAATGGGGACTGTTCAACAAAACCAACAAAAAGGCAGGCATAGCTGGGCCCTAATGTGAGTGCCCATGGCTATACCCATAACTTGGAGGAAGTGAGAGGAAAAAAGAGAAGTTATTGAGGCCAAGGGCCAAATTCTGCATGGCGGAGAAGAGGAAATTGAGTAGGGGGCCTCTGTTCAAGGACAAACATGAGGGTCTTGAAACATTCCTGATAGGGGATGAAAGTGCAAATGAACCGAACGTCCGTAGTAATGATGAGGCGCTGGAGGCCTGGAAATTGAACGTTGTTGACGATTTGAAGGGCGCGTGAGCTGTTTCGGACGTAGGTCGGAAGGGACTGGAGAAGGGGGTATAGGATGGATGCAAGGTATTTGGAGATGTGTTCTGTGGGGCAGGAGCAGGCAGAAACAACGAGTCTGCCAGGGCATTCCCATTTGTGGATTTTGGGAAGGAGATAAGAGCAGGTAGTGCAGGGCTGGGGAACAACAAGGGTGGAGGTTGTAGAGGGGAGATGGCCAGACGTGATGAGATTGAAAACAGTCTGGGAGATAATGGGTTGGTGTCATTGTTAGTGGGCTTGGTCTGGGAGCGGCCAGGGGTGCGATGAGAGTCTGTAGGCCCGGCCATGCAGTGGTTGGAAAGGTTGTGAGGTCCAGAGTTGGCATCAGTGTCAATGGGCCAGGCCTGAGGATGGTGACGGTTGGTAGGCCCGGCTTGGGATGCCGTGAAGGTCTGTATTCCCGGCTCAGGATGCGGTGAAAGTTCCCATTCCCATCTTAGGAGCAGCTGAGAAAGACGAGCGGTCCATATCCCAGTCCAGGCCTGTGGGGCTGATCGTGGTTGGCCCATATTACACCCTGGAATAGTCTGTCAATTTTAGTTTCATAAAGAAAATGTTTGGCATCGCTGTCTTAATACACTCTTGAATCCTAATGGAGAAATAAAGAACTGCAGATGCTGACTTACCAAGAAAGACACAAAGTGCTGGAGTAATTCGGCAGGTCAGGCAGCATCTCTGGAGAAAATGGACAGCTGACATTTCAAGTCGAGATCCTTCTTCAGACTGTTGAAGAATCCTGAACCGAGACGTCACCTATCCATTTTTTCCAGAGATGCTGCCTGCCCTGCTAAGTTACTCCAGCATTTTGTGTAAGGTAATGGATTTTGTTGCAATAAATAACTACTTACGTGGTGATCTAATTTTAAACACATGCAGAACTGTGGAAGTCCACAGACCTCAGGCTCCAGGGAATGACAAAATGATTTGGGCAACAGGGACTTTGTGGATCATATTTACTTCAAAGGTATTTTATTGTTGTGTACCAATTAATGTACAGTGAAACTCGATTTACCATACAGCCATGCTAAAAAAAAAGCAACAAGACACATAACTACATAAAACTTAATATAAACATCCACCACAGTGGATTCCCCACAGTCCTCACTGTGATGGAAGGCAAAAAAGTCCAATCTCCTTCCCTCTTTATTCCCCCGTGATCGGGGTAGTCGAACCATCTGCAGTCAGGGTGATCGAAGCCCCCGCGTCGGGGCAGTCGAAACTCCCGCGGCTTGGAGCTCCCGAAGTTGGTCCCTCACCAAGGGACCGCGAGCTCCACGATGTTAAGTCCTCCAGGCTCCCGCAGTTGGAATTTCCCTACAAGAGGCCGCCAGCTCTTCGGTGTTAGGCCGCAGTGTGGACGGAGAATGGGAGAAAATCGAACAACACATAGAGCATGGAAAAAGCCCATTGAGTCTACACATGACCATCAAGCAGCCTCATGAGAAGACTAGATCGGGTAGATGCACAGAGTCTCTTGCCCCGATTAGAACCAGAGTACAAAGGTTCAAGGTGAATGGGAAAAGATTTAATAGGAATCTGAGGGGTAACTATTTCACACAAAGGGTGGTGGGTGTATGGAACGAGCTGCCAGAGGAGGTAGTTGAGGCAGGGACTATACCGACCTTTAAGAAACAGTTAGACAGGTACATGGATAGGACAGGTTTGGAGGGATATGGGCCCAACGCAGGCAGGTGGGACTGGTGTAGCTGGGACTACCTAGCTGGGACATGTTAGTCTGTCAGTGCAAGTTGGGTCGAAGGGCCTGTTTCCACACTGTATCCCTCTATAACACTATGCACCCATTTACACAAATCCCATTTAACTATCCAAACATTCCCATCGACTCCCACACATAACCCTAACTGCATCCCTGGCCGACGTTCTCTCTCCCCTAACCATTTTCAAATGAAATGTATTTAAAAAACGGAACATTCTGCCAGGCACAGAGTGCTGATGTTTCAAGAGAATAACTGATATTTACCCAGAGGGGATTCTAAGAGTTCATTGCACAGCTTTCATTTTCAACATTGGGTATGCTATATACACCCCTGCCATGGAGATGATGTCATGCACTCTTACTTTCAATTTATTGCACATTATTTTTTTGCTTCAGTTTGCATCTTTGCACTGTCCTGCACAAACCATTGTCGTTATTGACAAGGTAGAGGAGTAGAATTAGGCCCTTCGGCCCATTGAGTCCACTCCGCCATTCAATCATGGCTGATCTCTGCCTCCTAACCCCAGGTCCCTGCCTTCACCCCATAACGCTGTCGGCACCCGTTCTAATCAAGAATTTGGCTATCTCCCCCTTGTAAACATCCACTGACTTGGCCTCCACTGCCCTCTGTGGCAATGAGTCCCACAATGTTATGTTCATCATTAATGTATATATACTGTTTACTCTGAGCATGACACACAAACATGGTGTTTAATTGAGCCCTGGTGTAAACTAATCCGAACAAACTGATCTGAATCTCAATTATGAATTATAACCCTTAATCTATGGCACGTGTGGATTTGCAAGCCAAAAATGAAAATATGTGTTCTGTTGATACAGAGAATGAAGCCAAATCATATTCTGTCAAGAAATAAATGATACACCTTGAAAACAACAAGACATTTGTGATAATGCAACTCCATCTTGCTGTCATTTTATACTTTAGTCGTCTAGTGATGTGACCTCCGTTGCCGTGCTGTGAGAACGGAGAGGTTGAGAAGGAGTTTCTTCCCAGAGGTAATTAAGACTGTAAACTCCTATCTCACCAGGGACTAACTTTACTGCACCACTCTACTGCTTTTTTTTTAAATTGCGTTTTTTTCTCCCTTTTTCCTTCAGCCCACAATATTTAATATGTAAAAGAATATGTGATTCTGTTCCATTCTGTTTGTAGTTTTTTTTGCTTGTTTGTTTGTTTGTCTTTTTGCACAAAGTCCGCGAGCATTGCCATTTTTCATTTCACTGCACATCTCGTATGTGTATGTGACGAATAAACTTGACTTGACCGAACAAATAACAGGAGCAAAACTGATTTTCAAAGATATAATAGAATGCGTTTGATTTGCAAATGTCATGCTGTAGTTATGTGTTGCACATTTTAGTTAAATGGGATTAGGTTAGGCAAGGGGGAGGTGCAACGAGACCTGGGCGTCCTTGTACACCAGTCACTGAAAGTTGGCGTGCAGGTACAGCAGGCTGTGAAGAAAGCTAATGGAATGTTGGCCTTCGTAACAAGAGGATTTCAGTATAGGAGTAAAGAGGTTCTTCTGCAGTTGTATAGGGCTCTGGTAAACACCACATCTGGAGTATTGTGTCGGATTGTTTACCTTGTAATGAAGAGGCTTGCGTTTCCCCACGATTCCGTGAGATTCCATGATTTGGAAGCATCAGCTTCAGAGGGCGGTGGAAGCCAGCAGATACTTTCAAGAGAGAGCTAGATAGGGCTCTTAAAGATAGTGGAGTCAGGGGATATGGGGAGAAGGCAGGCACGGGTTATTGATTGGGGGCGATCAGCCATGATCACAATGAATGGCGGTGCTGGCTCGAAGGGCCGAATGGCCTTCTCCTGCACCTATTTTCTATGTTTCTATGTAATATACACTGAGCCCTTTGAGGAACATAAAGCAAGGAGGAAAGAACTCGAGTGGGCAATTAGAAGGGACAAAAAGGGGCTTTGGTGAGATGGATTAAAGAAAATCCCAAGGCTTTTTCTACCAACATTAAAAACAAGAGGGTGACCAGGGAGATGACAGGACTACTAAAGGATAAAGAAAATAATTTGTGCCTGGAGTCTGGGGATGTAGGTGAAGTATTGAACAAGTATTCTGCATCTGTTTTCACCAAGGAGAAGGACATGGAGGACAGTGAGATTAATACAGGGAAAACTAATGTGCAAGGGCAATTTGAGATTCACAAGGAAGTGGCCTTGGGTCTCTTGAAGAGCATTAAGGTGGATAGATCCTCAGAGCTTGATGGTTCTATCCCAGGTTATAGAGAGAGGCAAGAGAGATTGCAGGAGTATTGATGAAGATCCTTGCATGCTGTATAGCCACAGGGGAGGTCCCAGAAGACTCGAGATTGGCCAATGTTGTTTCTTTGCTTAAGAAGCAAGGTACGGAATAATAAGTCAGTGAGCCTCACGTCAGTGGTAGGGGAACTATTGGAGAGAATTCTTTGGGCTAGGGCAGCACGGCGGTAGAGTTGCTGCCTTACAACGCCAGAGACCCGGGTTCGATCCGGACCACGGGTGCTGTCTGTACAGAGTTTGCACGTTCTCCCCGTGGCCTGCGTGGGTTTTCTCCAGGATCTCCGGTTTCCTACCACACTCAAAGAGATTCAATTTTGTAGGTAAATTGGCTCGGTATCATTGTAAATTGTCCCTGGTGTGGTGTGGGATAGATAGTAAGTAAGAGTGCAAGTAGAGCTTGTCGGCACGGATTTGGTGGGCCGAAGGGCCTGTTCCCACGCTGTAAACCAAACCAAGGAACTGACAGCATGAAGCATCCTATACCTTCTCCTCAATCCACACGTTCCTGGTTGTTTCATGAGCCTTTTTAAACTCTCCAGTTGATTGCTAATGACAGCAACAGACAATTCTTACAAAGTCATACTTTTTCACTAATGAGGCAATATATGGTTTATTCTTACAAAAATACAGATTGACGTATGTCTGACTGGCTTCCAAACAGACACAAACACTAAGAAACTGGCAAAGGAAGACCTCGGGAAAATTAGTGAGCAGGAAAGAAAGGGATGGAAGTGATTGCTGCTTCAAGCCAAGCACAAATTCTGCTTCTGCTGCAGTATGTTCACACAAAAGTCATACCTTTAGATTACTCTTCTAGCTTTATAATCTTCCAGAGACATTTTTCAAATGGCTGTGTCAGAGAATTATGAATTGAGTCGAGTTTAGTTTCGGGACACAGCTAAGAAACTGGCCCTTCGGCCAACTGAGCCCATGCTAATCACTGATCTCCTGTTCACACTTGTTCAATGTTATCTCAGTTCAGTTTTTTTTTGTCAGATGGAGGTTAACACAGGGTCAACGGTACAATGAAATGTGTTCGACAAGACATCGGGTCACCTCAGCAATGATATTAAAAAAAGATAAGATAAAAGTGACACAGTGACACAGATAAAAGATAATAATAAATAAAAATAATAGGAGAAGATACCAATTTAAATAAAGATCAAAATGTTTTTTTTTAATTATGGGTTAATAATTGGAAAGAAATTGATACTTAAATTTTGGAAAAATACAACCACACCAACTGTTAAAATGTGGATTAGGAATATGATGGACATAGCACGCCTTGAAGAAATGAGACTCCGACTAATAGATAAATATGACCAATTCTTAAAGAGTTGGTCTCCTTTCGTCGACTTTTTGGAATCATGTGATGCAGCGGTGCCGTAAGGATTGCTAATTTCAGTTCATGACGCGGATAGAGCTACATCTCCGAATACAGATTTGAAAAATTCTCTTTTAAGGGGCCTTCTCTTCTATTTCTACTTTCCTCTTTCTCTCTTCCTTTTTTTATTTTTTATATACACACTTCACGTTTTTCTACTCTCTACCATCTATTTTTCCACTTTTTCCCCTTTCTATTGCTTTCTTTTTCTTGTTCTGCTTACTTCTTTCTTATAACATAAAACTAGAGGTTGTACATAGAATGGATTACGGTATTACATAGTTGGCACCTAAAATTAGGTGCCACTGTACTGTTTTGTGCTGTATTAACTTCTAATAAAATAAACAAAAAAAATAAAAAATAAATAAAAAATAAAATAAAATAATCTACATATACGATGTGCTTATGAGTTCAGAACCCTGATGGCATGATGGTAAAACCTGTTCTTAAGTCTGGTGGTACATGCAGCCTGGCTCCTGTATCGCCTGCCTGACGGTAACAAGGAGAACAGTCTGCGTGCTGGGTGGCTGTGGTCCTTGATAATGTTGTGTGCCTTCCGCAGGCACCGCCTGTGGAAAATGTCCTGAATGGCCGGGAGACAGTTGCCAGTGATGTGCTGTGCCACCTTCACCACTCACTTCCATATCCATTCCCTGCACACAGGGGCAATTAACCTACAAGCCCACACGTATTTGGGATGTGGGTGGAAACCAGAGCACCCGGAGGAAACCAACGTGGTCACAGAGAGCAACGTGCAAACTCCACACGGCCTGCACTCCAAAGTCAGGTTGGAAATTGGGTCTCTGGCGCAGCAGCTGTGCCACCCTAAAGAGGTGCAGAGGGTTGTGAGAGTATAAAAACTCCTCATTAAAAAGCAATTTGATTTTATTACACTTGCATCAGACTGAGCCAGTTGCCGACGTGTTTAAAATGACATGGAGACATTGGAGAAGGTGCGGAGGTTTTGCTGTGATACTTTGACCCCAGCAAGAATTTACAAACAGGATTCGTGTCTACCCACTTGAAAAAAAAGTTCGATGATTGAATGAATCATGAGTTATGGGCCCGCCCCTCTTAGGCGACTGCAGGAGACTATGCAGTCGCCACATGTTCGCGGGTGGTTGCCAGGGAGTCGCCTTCATGGTGGCGAGGAGTTCCCGCAAACTGGGAACTAGTCGCGGCCTCATTATGGCCACCGTGAATCTTTCAACATGTTGAAAAATTGGCCGCGACTAGAATGAAGCCGCCGTGGAGAGCAGCGAGAATTCACGTGCCGTAGGCGGGTCGCCAGGAGGTCAAAGGTTCTCGTAGGTTGGAGCCGGTGCTGACCGGTGAATTTCATTGGCTCATTGGGATAAAAATGTAAGCAGTAGTTTTCAGAACCAAGGATAACCGACCGGTAAAGTTAAATGTCCGCCGAGCTTCACAGCCATGTATCTCTGGCTTCTTAAAAGTTGTCTCCACTCCTTCTCCCTCCTCTCTCCCCCTCCCCTCTTTTAAAGGACTTACCGTACACTGTGCTTTAGCCATCTTAATTACAGCGCCAACCTTCCTGTTCATCGTGGTATCACATTGGCTTTGCACCGTGTGAATTTCACTCAGACAGCGCTCCCCGCTGGCGAGGGAGGAAGGTGTGTGTGCGTCTGTATGTATGTGTCTGTGTGTCTGTGCATGTGTGTGTGTGTGTCTGTGTGTGCGTGTGCGTTTGCGTGCGTGTTCCACTCTGACAGTCGCCGTTCCAGTTGTTGGTTTTTCAGGCGAGTGCTGGCAACTTGACATTCACTGGCAGTCGCTTGAAAAATCACCTAAGTGGGACAGGCCCTTAAGGCAGGTTAGTTTCAACAGGGTGCAAAACTCAGAGATTTTAAAAAATGGCCATTAGTTTGCAGCAGTGAAAGTCAGTGGTGGCATAGGAAAGGACAAGAGGCACATAAGGTCATAAGAGATAAGAGCAGAATTAGGCCATTCGGCCCATCAATTCTACTCCGCCATTCAATCATGGCTGATCTATCTCTCCCTCCTAACCCCATTCTCCTGCCTTCTCCTTATAAGCCCTGACATCATATTAATCAAAAATCTATCTAACTGATTCAATACCCTCTGACTAAAGATATCCCTCCTCATCTCCTTCCTAAAAGAACGCCCTATAATTCTGGGCCTATGACCCCTAGTCCCCTACTGGCGCTACTGGAGCAGCCATTTTAAAGCAGTAGGTTTTGAGAGTGGCTATGCACGAGGTCAAATGCTGTGATTGGGACTAAGTGCGGAGGCTTAGGTTTGCGAGCTTTGATGAGGAAGCTGAGCAGAGGATGAAGTAAGATAAGTTGAGGTCCAGTGCAGTCAGAATGACAGTGAGGACAGTGGTGTGCTCCTCCAGCAGGTTGTGGGATGTTGGGGAATTTTCCTGCACCCATGGAGACTACAGCCATGGGAAATGCGCTCAGCTGCAGCTCCTGGCTGATCGTGTAAAGGGCCTGTCCCACTTGGGCGTCATTTGCACGGCATTTTCGTGACATCCTAAAAATTGGTTGGCACGTAGTTTCGTGCGTATGGCGCATGCAGTGATGCACGGTAACGCGCGGCACCCCAGGATTTTGGGATGCTCAAAACCCTTGCTCGCTACCTGCGTGACGTATCCCTTGCGCACGCTGACGTACTGATGGCATACGCTGGCGTACTGACGGCATACGTGTAGCACGTGGTGGCGCATAGGTACGCGCGAACATTTCCTACGCTAATTTATTATGCGTCACCGTGCGTCAACGTCCATAACCATGCGCCGCCCGTAAGCCCTCGGCGCTCCACTTGATTTGAGTGCCGCACCACGTGACCACACGGGTTTAAAGCGCGCGTAGTTTTGAATTTTTTTCACTGGGAAAATCCTTGCCACGGAGATCGGACCAAGTACGAACGACATTGCAAATGGCTCCCAAACGAAGCAGGGCCCTCAAGCACACTTGGCGCACGACTGTCGAAATGCTAGACGATTTTCACAAGACAGTCACTACCGGCTGCAGCTGGTCGGCCTCAGAATCACAGGTGGTTTAGCAAGGTGGCCAGATCCATGGTGCCGGGGTGACTACCTGGAAAGGTAAAGGGAGTCGGCAGAGAGTGCAGGAATTCCCTTCAAAACCAACTACATGCACCTCGCATTTTACCCGCGTTTGATTTGTGTGTTTTTAGAATAACGCTCTTGTTCATTCATTTCAAAGCTTGATTTAAGATAGGTACAAAAAGCTGCAGTAACTCCGCGGATCAGGCAGCATCTCTGGAGAAAAGGAATGGGTGATGTTTCGGGTCGATACCCTTCTTCAGACTGAGAGTCAGGGGAGAGGGAAACAAGAGGTATGTAAAGGCACACAGGACAAATGAATGAAAGGTATGCAACAAGCAACAAAGATCAAGGAAAGTTGGAGCCGACATGGTCTATTGTTGGCTGTGGGAATGGTGAAACGAGTGATACAAAGAGTGAAACTCAGCAGGACAACAGTGAATTGATACGATGACTAGGGTGGGGGAGGGATGGAGAGAGAGGGGATGCAAGGGTTACTTGAAGTTAGAGAAATCAATATTCATACCACTGGGGTGTAAGCTGCCCAAGCGAAATATGAGGTGCTGTTCCTTCAATTTGCGTTGGGCCTCACTCTGACAGTGGAGGAGGCCCAGGACAGGGAGGTCAGTGTGGGAACGGGAGGGGGAGTTAAAGTGCTTAGCAACCGAGAGATCAGGTAGGCCCAGGTGGACTGAGCAAAGCTGTTCAGCAAAATGGGAATGTGATTCTTTCTGTCGTATCCCCCTTCTCTGCCTCCCGTCTGCGCTGAGGCCTAATGGCGGAGCTGGCGGCCTCCAACTGCGACCTACCTCGAGGCTCTGGACACAGAGCCAGCCAGGACTCACCAGCGCGAGGCTTGCCGTCATCAGGCTGCGGCGGAGTTCCGGCGGCAGCGGCCCGGTGCGGGGCTGAGACGGCGCTCCAGTGGCAGCGGCACGACTCGGGGCTGGGACGGCGTTCCGGCGGCGGCGACCTGAATCCGGGGCTCGGCTGCGGGCGAGTGGACGACATCGTCGGGAGCTCGCAGGTCACAGGCTGGTGCCCGTTTTCCAGAGTTCCCACGGCAACAGCTGCATCCGCTGGACTGGAGCTTCGGCCACCCCGGGCCGCGGAGCTTGAACCAGCCCGTTCGCGGAGCTCGGTTGAGCCGCGGGACTGACTACCATCGCCCGGTGGGGTAACAACATATCGCTTCAGCACAGAGGGAGAATGAGGAGGGAAGAGCCAGTAACTTTAAGATTTTGCCTCCATCACAGTGAGGAGGTGCCTGGTGAACTCACTGTGGTGGATGTTAATTTGTGTTTATTGTGTGTTTTGTTGTTTATTATTATATGTATGGCTGCAGGCAACGACATTTTGTTCAGACCAAAAGGTCTGAATGACAAATAAAGGATCTAATCTAATTTAATCTAATCAGTGTTGGAAATAGGAATATCCAAAGAAGGTAGAAGGCTGGGAGGGGAAGTCCAGGAGGAGGAGGAGGAAGATAGGAAATGGGAGTAGGGTTAGGGTTAGGGAGTAGGAGGCGAGGACTCCTTCCAAGTGAATAAAGCCCAGAGACCAATGTGTCAGGAGAAGAGCTCAACATCATTGATGATCAGCCATGATCACATTGATTGGCGGTGCTGGCTCGAAGGGCTGAATGGCCTACTCCTGCACCTATTGTCTATGTTTCTTGCGTGCTCGGAACCTGTTGAGGTATGGAAGAAGTTTGAAAAAGGGTCCCAGCCCGAAACATCACAATCAGTTTGAAGAAGAAACTTGACCTCATGTGTCACCCCAGGTAGACAAATGTCACCAGTCTACATTCTCCTGAGATGCTGCCTGACCCTCTAAGTTACTCCAGCTCTGTGTCATTTTATTATATGAATCAGCATCTGCAGTTCCTTTTTTCTGTCCTGAAATGTCTACTTCATTTCTCTTTCCCGGGATGGTGGGCGGCACGACTCGCGTCGCAGTGGCCTCTGCAGTCCATCTGTCTTTTTTTGGTCTGTTTGAGTGTAGTTTGAGTGTAGTTTATAGTGTTTTTTTTAACTGGGTATGTGTGTGGGGAGGGCGGGGGAAGCTTTTTAAATCTCTTCCCTGCGCGGCAGACCCAACCTTTTTTCTGTCGGGTCTCCGTTGTCGTTGGGGCCTAGCACTGTGGAGCGGCCTCCAACCGGAACGACCTGGGAGCCCCAGTCGCGGAGCCTGTGGACTACTTACCATCGCGGAGCTGGCCAAGGCCGGAGCGGGAGGAGCTGTGGTGGCTCGCTGCTGTGGCCCGACCACAGAGATTCGGAGGCTCCAGCCGCCGGCCCGGTGGACGGTAACACTAGGAGCTCGCGGGTCCCTAGTGGGAGACCGCTTTTCGAGGCTTCCGCAACGGCAACTTCTCCCGCCCGAGTTGCGGGGTTGAGGATGACCTGGAGCAGGGCCTTACATCGCCCGGCGCGGCTTTAAATGGCCGCGGGAATTGCTAGCACTCGCCGGGGACTCCATCATCAAGACCCGGAGCAGGGCCTTACATCGCCCGGCACGGCTTTAATGGCCGCAGAACGTATTTACCATCGCCCGCCAGGGGCTTTGACTTTGACATCGGGAGGAGAATGAGGAGTGCAGGGGAGAGATAAGACTTTGCCTTCCATCACAGAGAGGAGGAGGTTCTCTGTGATGGATGTTTGTGTAAATTGTGTTGTGTCTTGGTTCTTCTACTTGTTTGTATGACTGCAGAAACCAAATTTTGTTTGAACCTGAATGAGGTTCAAATGACAACAAATAAATTGCATCATCATTGTATCATTTCCACAAATGCTGTCTGATTTATGGAAGTGCTCCCTGATTTCCAGTGTTTTCTGTTTCTATTTTGAATATCCAGCTTGTATTTCTAGCTGTGACTTTCTCTGTGATTTCCTGCACGACTTTGAGATGCACCATTGCCAGATCCTCCAATTAGTCCGTTTGAACGAATCCAAGAAAAACCAAGTGCTGACGATGCTTTGGCAAAAGGCTGCACTCCAAATTTTGTTCATGGACTGAGATGAAGGCATGAGGTTTGGCTTAATTGCCAGCTCTTGCGATCGAGTCAAAAAATTGCAACCTCTGGTCTCGCTCCACACAATGAAGCACAGAAACATGGGCCATCATTTCAGTCCAGAGCTGGAGAAATGGTGCACTGTTGAATGTGCCTAATATGGGCAAGATGTTAAAGGGCCTGTCCCACATGCAATTTTTTCGGCAACTTGCCGGCACCCGTCATAGTCGCAGCAGGTCTCCGAAAATTTTCAACGTTGAAAATCCAGCGGCGACCAGAAAAAGGTGCAACTCTTTGGGCGACTACTCACGACCATACAGGCGTCACCCCGCGACATGAAGGATGTAAAAGATCCTGTGGCACTGATTTAAAGAACAAGCAAGAGCTGCACTGTGTCCTAACAATTTTTAATGAGTAATATTATTCTGTTCCCTTTTAAACAGCAGCACACGCTCCCTGATCATCATTACATCTTCATTTCTAGATGTTTGCCAATAGGATGGCAAGTTACCTACACTTGTGAATATATTTCCCCCGTAACATGACTGTAATAAATGTGAAAGATAATAAACATATCCAGTCTGAAGAAGGGTCTCGACACAAAACGTCACCTATTCCTTCGTTCCATAGATGCTGCCTCACCCGCTGAGTTTCTCCAGCATTTATGTCTTCCAAGCATATCTAGACAATTTCCTTTATGCACATGACTGAGCAGCAATCCCTCTGATATGCTTAAAATATTAAAAGGATTCAACAGGTTTGATAAAGAGAAAGAATTTATACCGGTACGGAAAGCATGAATTAAATCCTGAAAAAGACCACCTGGGTGGTAGATCCTGGAGATAATTATTCCTACAAGGGTGGAATTTTCATCAAGGGCAATTAAGAAAACTCAATAGGAATATATCATCAATATTTCCATGGCTTGAATGGTTCGAAAACTGCTTTATATGGGAGCACGTTTAGATTTAGTTTGGAGATACAGGGAGGAAACAGACCCTTCAGCCCACCGGGCCTGCACCGACCAGCGATCCCCGCACATTCACACTATCGTACACACATTAGGGCAATTTACATTTACATTAACTTACAAACCTGTACGTCTTTGGAGTGTGGGAGGAAACCGAAGATCTTGGAGAAAACCCACGCAGGTCACGGGGAGAACGAACAAACTCTGTACACACAGCACCCATAGTCGGGATCGAACCCGGTCACCAACGCTGTAAGGCAGCAACTCTACCACTGCGCAACCACGCCACCCTTAAAAAAATCACCCTATTCCACCTCCCTGTTCCAAACATCAATTTAATATATGATCTCTAGATAAGGGATGCATCAGATATAATGCAGAAACACTTTTTCCATATATTAGATGAAGATATTAATGCAGCTCTTGAGCACATAATGTAAGGTCACAGTTTATTTTACAGAGGGAGCTCTGCCCTGGAAAAGAGGTGTAATCATGGATTTGTTTAATGATTCGTGGAAAAGTAAGATCCCACAGCATTATTCAGAGAAGTAACAATGCCTTGGCCAATATTTTTTTAAATGCCGATCATTTAAAACTTGAACTTGCATATCTACAGAGATGCTATGAAAGGGGAGTTTCTTTGAATTGTCAAAAAAAACCTTCTCCTTTAGAAGCATTCCACTATAATATGGCAAGGCTAAGTGTTCACATACCATAGCCTCTCAGAGAAGCAATGAAAAATATACAATCATAACCCAATTGAGCCGTGCCAACTCTAAACCATCATCTGAAAAGTTAGCAACAAATTTGATGGACACTTTGCGGGCCGGTAGAAAGGTGAACCGGGGTCATGCCTCCAGCGCCTTGAAGGCCGGTCTTTGGACTTTGAGTAATGGGGGCAAAATATGGCGACGCCCGCTTGTGTAATAGATGCAAAAAGAATTTCACTGTGCGGTTGCATATGTAACTAAAGGGCCGGTCCCACCAGCATGCGACTCCATGCGGCAAGCGCGACCTAACGTGGTCGCTTGAGCTGTACCGCCTAGCGAGGCCGGTCCCACTTCGATCGCCGGAGCCGTATGGAGTTGTGCGGAGCTGGTCCCGACATCGCACGGGGCTCCGAAAAACTGAAACTGTTCAAAAATTCCACGCGGCAACGGCCTTTCGGTCCGCAGCCGCCTCGAAGCAGCGTCTTGACGCCATACGTCACGCTCGGACTTCGCTCGAACTTCACGTCACTCACTCGACCTCCGGGCGGCCCCCGCTTCCTGTTTGGTCGCGCTTGCCACATGCAGTCGCATGCTCGTGGGACAGGCCCCTTATAATGCACTATTGAACTTCTTTGACATAAAATAATGGCCTAGCAGGAAGTTCCATCCATTGACTACAGGTAGGAACAAAGTCATCATCTTCATTTCCAATCATAAAGCCCGTCGCTCCCTGGAGCAAAATACTTTTGTGGGCGGTATTATCA
The DNA here is from genome assembly GCF_028641065.1 of Leucoraja erinaceus. Classification (NCBI taxonomy): domain Eukaryota; kingdom Metazoa; phylum Chordata; class Chondrichthyes; order Rajiformes; family Rajidae; genus Leucoraja; species Leucoraja erinaceus. The sequence continues at coordinate 71,130,734 of NC_073384.1, read as the reverse complement.
GTGTTGTCAAGTGGCACTCACCAATAATCTGTTCACTGCAGATACCTTAAGTGTCACCAGAACCCGTTTCAAACTTCTTCTCAGCCCAAGTCCAAAGGGCACCACAGTGGCATAGCGGTAGAGTTGCTGCTTTACAAAGCCAGAGCCCCGAGTTCCATCCTGACCATGGGTTCTGTCTGTAAGAGGCTGTCCCACTGTACGAGCTAATTCAAGAGTTCTCCCCAGTTTCCCCTGATTCGAACTCGGAGAATTACGGTAACAGCTCTAGGTACTTGGGGCTCTCGTGGACATTTTTCAACATGTTGAAAAATCTTCACGAGTCTACCACGTTTCCCGAGTGCCTGCCATTAGCGTTACAAGCCGCTAAGAGACGTCCCGAGCTCCGACTTTTTTTTTTTTTTACTCAGGAGAGCTCTTGAATTAGCTCATACAGTGGGACAGCCCCTTAAGGAATTTGTATGGTTTCCTCGTGACCCGCGTGGGTTTTCTCCGGGATCTTCGGTTTCCCCCCACTCTCCAAAGACGTACAGGTTTATAGGTTAATTGGCTTGTAAATTGTCCCGAGTGGGTGTAGGATAGTGTTAATGTGCGGGGATCGCTGGTCGGCGCGGACTCGGTGGGCCAAAGGTCCTGTTTCCAGGCTGTATCTCTAAACTAAACTCGACAAAGAGGTTACCTTGAATGGCACCTCATCAACCGCAAACGCACATTCAGTCCGCTTCAATTCCTTGACCTCCATTGCCTCATATTTACCATTGTAGTCCAGTCCTGCTATACACCCATTCCACACCAGGGAGGCCTCAAGATCCTCCAGTAATTCCTTGAGCAGACAAACCCCCGATCAGTTCCCTTCTACTAACATTTTACACCACAGGATGGAACGTCGTCACCCTCAACAACTCTCTTTTGATTCTTTACTTTGGACTTTAGAGATACAGTGGGCCACAGAGTCGAAGCCAACCAGCGATCACCCCATACACCAAGATCACTCCATACACCGGCACCATCCATCCTACACACTAGGAACCATTTACAATGTTTTACATTAGCCAATTAACCTGCAAACCCATACTCTTTGGAGTGTGGGGGAAACCGGAGCACTTGGGGAAAACCCATTCAGTCACAGGGAGAACATGCAAACTCCGTACAGACAGCACCCGTAGTCAGGATCAAACCCGGATCTCTGGCGCTGTAAGGCAGCAACTCTACTGCTGTGCCACCGTAAGCTTAAGGAGAGAAAGTTATCACTTGCATGGCCTTGTCTCTTCCAGCTTTCACCCCCCTATTACAATTAGTCCGAGTAGTGTTCCCATCTTGAAATGTCACCTATCCATGTTCTCCACAGATGCTGCCTGACACGCTGAGTTACTCCAGCACTCTGTGAAACGTCACCTATCCATGTTCTCCACAGATGCTGCCTGACCCGCTGAGTTACTCCAATACTCTGTGAAACGTCACCTATCCATGTTCTCCACAGATGCTGCCTGACCCGCTGAGTTACTCCAGCACTCTGTGAAACGTCACCTATCCATGTTCTCCACAGATGCTGCCTGACCCGTTGAGTTACTCCAGCACTCTGTGAAACGTCACCTATCCATGTTCTCCACAGATGCTGCCTGACCCGCTGAGTTACTCCAGCACTCTGTGAAACGTCACCTATCCATGTTCTCCACAGATGCTGCCTGGCCCGCTGAGTTACTCCAGCACTCTGTGAAACGTCACCTATCCATGTTCTCCACAGATGCTGCCTGACCCGCTGAGTTATTCCAGCACTCCGTGAAACGTCACCTATCCATGTTCTCCACAGATACTGCCTCACCCGCTGAGTTACTCCAGCACTTTGTGAGTTTTTCTGTAAACTAGCTTCTGCAGTTCCAGCTGCCTTCATTCAGTCCATCATTGATATAGCATGCACCAGGTAAGAAAGACACCACAATCACTCACCCAGGTTAATTCACGGCACCTCCCACACCCACCAAGGGTCACAAACCCTTAAGTTCCAGCAACAATGACATGGGGAGCTGGCACATAGGATCGCTCTCAGCTCCAGGTTCCGAGCTAAATCACTGACCATCCTGAATTGTAATTGTAATTGATTTTATTAGCCAAGTATGAAAACAAAACAAATGTGTGAATCATACGAGGAATTTGATTTGCCATACAGTCATACCAAAAAAGCAGCAAAACACGCAACCACATTAAAAATGTAACATAAACATCCACCACAGCGACTTCTCCACATTCCTCACTGTGATGGAAGGCAATAAAGTCTTATCTTCTTTCCTCCTTCTTCTCCCATGGTCAGGGGAGTGGAACCATCCACAGTCAGGGCGATTGAAGCTCCCGTGATCGGGGCGTTCGAAGCTCCCGTGATCGGGGCGGTCGAAGCTCCTGCGGCCTGGAGCTCTCGAAGCCGGTCCCTAACCGGGGACCGCCAGCTCCGAGATGTTAAATCCGCAGGCTCCCTGCGGTTGGAGCTCCCACGGTCAATCCCCAGCAAGAGGCCGCAAGTTCCTCGATGTTAGGCCACAGTTCAGACAGAGATACAATAAATAAAAAGTCACATATCCGTCGAGGAAAGAGCAAAAAAAGTCTCCCCCCACCCCCCACATAATGAAAAACTGAAGATGCACTAAAACAACATTTAACTACTGACTAAAGAGCAGACTGTTGGCGAGGCAGCCAATGTACAGCGCCACCTGGTGGAATTGCAAGTACATCGTTGTTTCTTTTTTTTTAATTTTTTTTTTTTTTTTTTTTAATATTTTGTTCATCGTTGTTTCTTCAATGTCATTAGGCCTCCACCTGTACTGGGAATTCCTTATCCAACAGTGTTGCATCGCCACCAGATGGACTGCACGCAGTTCAAGGAAACAATTCACCACCACCTACCTCCTCATAGATAATTTATGATTAGTAATAAATGCTCAGTTCCCAAAAAATAAATTAAAAAAAATAATAAATAAGAAGATAGAACAAAGAAAAGTACAGCACAGGAACAGGCCATTCGGCCCACAATGTCTGTGCCAAACATATGCCAAGATAAACTGTCACCTGCCTGCACATGATCTGTATCCCTCTATTCTCTGCGTAGCCATGTGCCCATCTAAGTCTCTTAAATGCCATGATCATATTACCCCCAGCTGCATGTTCCAGCAAACAGCATGCTCTGTGTAAAAACACTTGCCCCACACATCTACCCCTTTCACCTTAAAGCTATGCCCACTAGCGTTTAATATACCATGCCAGGAAAATGGTCTTTACTGTCCAACTTCTCACACATAATTATTTGAAGTCCCCCCCCCCCCCCCCCCCCCCCCCCCCCCCCCCCCTTCCACCTTCACCCCCCCCCCCCCCCAACTTCATGCGTTCCAGATCAGAAACACTCTTCAGGTGTGGATTTATCAATGACCATTGTCCACAGGAGACTTGATGAACAAAAATACAGAGGCTACACTGCAAGATGCAAACCACTGGTTAGCTGCAAAAATAGGATGGCCAGGTTACAGTTTGCCAAGAAGCACTTAAAAGAGCAACCACAGTTCTGGAAAGAGAGAGAGAGAGGGGGAGAGAGAGAGAGGGAGAGGGAGAGGGAGAGAGAGTGAGAGGAGGGAGACAGGGAGAGAGAGAGGGGGGAGGAGAGAACTGAGGGAGAGAGGAGAGAGGGAGGAGGGGGGAGATAGAGGGGGAGGGAGAGAGAGAGGGGTTGAGAGGAGAGAGAGCGGAAGAGAGGGGGGAGAGAGAGAGAGAGAGTCTCTGTGCCGAATTCGCCCAGGTGACCGGCATGGATCAGGCTGCGGCTCGGTGTGTCCTGGAGGACAACCAGTGGCTGCTGGAAGTAAGTACCAAGCACTGGGTAGAAACGGTGGAAGATAGTGGACTTCAAATGGGGGTGGTTGGTAAAAGCATCCTGCTTGCCTGCTAGATTTTCACTTACTGTAACTGCAGTTCCTACCCTGGGAGGGGGGACACCCTTCTTCCACACCCTCGCCCCACTCGGTTGCTCCACTCCCTCACCGGGTATCCCCAAGGCCAATGATCAGTGATCGCACAGCCTCCCCCTTTTCAAACCGCTCCAAACCAATTTAAAGCATATATATTGCATTCAAGTGTCAGTTAAAAGACTCGCTACTGTATGCACCATATTGCACAATTTCAAGCTGAAAAATGCAAATTCCCCCCCCCCCCCGGGCTTGGTCTCTCGCAATTTCTTACTCCCAACTCTCACCCAATGTTGGCAGCCCTGGGGTATTATGGCCTGGGCATGTATGGCTGCTGAAGGTACTGGCTCACTTATCTTCATTGATGATACAACTGCTGATGGTAGTAGCAAAATGAATTCTGAAGTGTATAGACACATCCTATCTGCTCAAGCCTCAAAACGCATTGGCCGGCGGTTCATTCTACAGCAAGACAATGATCCCAAACATACTGCTAACGCAACAAAGGAGATTGTCAAAGCTAAAAAAGTAAATTCTTGAGTGGCCAAGTCAATCACCCGATCTGAACCCAATTGAGCATGCCTTTTATATGCTGAAGAGAAAACTGAAGGGAACTAGCCCCCAAAACAAGCATAAGCTAAAGATGGCTGTAATACAGGCCTGGCAGAGCATCACCAGAGAAGACACCCAGCAACTGGTGATGTCCATGAATCGCAGACTTCAAACAGTCATTACATGCAAAGGATATGCAACAAAATACTAAACACGACTACTTTCATTGGCATGACATTGCTGTGTCCCAAACATGATGGTGCCCTGAAATGGGGGGACTATATATAAACACTGTTGTCATTTCTACATGGTAAAACCAAAATGTATAAAAATGGCCTTTATTAAAATCTAACAATGTGCACTTTAACCACATGTGATTTTTTTTCTATTACAAATTTTAAATTGTGGAGAACAGAGGCAAATAAATAAATGATGGGTCTTTGTCCCAAGCATTATAGAGGGCACTGTAGATCGGCACACAACACTCCAAATGCACCCAGACCAAAGTTATATCAAGATGCATCATGACTTCCTGACTCGTATATAGTTTGAGAGGGAGAAAATGAAATCAGATGTGTCAGTATTACAGCTGAGTAAAGGTAACTACAGGGGTATGAGGGAGGAGTTGGCTAAAGTTGATTGGAAAAATACCCTGGCAGGAATGATAATGGGGCGGCAATAGCAGGAGTTTCCGGGAGTAATTCTGAAGACGCAGGATCTCTTCATCCATAAGAAACAGAAAAGTTCTAAGGAGGGTTGATTCTAAGATCACTAAATCTATTTATTGGATGTGTATGGAATACAAAGCCTCTATTCAGTCATTACAAAACGGGTTCTTCAGATAAAGCAACAATGTTGCAAGTGTATACATCGTCACTTCTAATTTTGAAGTGATATTTCATTCTGTGGAGATTTTGCATGTTAAAGTGCTGACGGCTCTCTTAATCTTATTTGATATTGAGTTGGAATTAAACGTTATTCTTGCATCAAGCTAAAGCTGGTGACTTCAAGTCAATCGCCTTAAATTCAACAGGTGTTAGATTTGTGCATACAGTATATTAAACTGTATTGTAAACTCCTATTTGGCAAACAAATCAATAAGTAGCAGTTTCAATGAGTTGTATTGTATGTTTTTCTAATTATCCTTTGGGCAGTATTTTTTTTTTTTAATTCCCCTTATTAAAAACAGCTGAAGTTTTAAAACACTGTAGCACCGAACAATAATGTATAAATAGAACTGGACACCAAGCAATCTCCAGCCATCAGATCAGACATTTGTTTCAATGAAACTGAACTGGATCCAACAAATGTTAGTACTCACTATACAAAGACAAACCACCGTCATCTACATTGTATAAGTCTGACCAACGCATATCGGCAACTCCCAGTCTCATCCACTTTTGGCTAAAACTCAACGACCAACCAATATTTACCGCAAAGGGCTCACGTTACATTCAACATCGTGAAAACATGTGAAATATATTCTCAAGGTTATTTCTTCCAAGTTTGGTTCAGGCAACGCGAAGTCTGAAAGTGAACCTTTTTAACCGAAAAAAAGTGTTTTGACAACTTTCCCCAGTTTGAGTCCCAAAATGTAAAAACCAAAAAAAAAAAAGCATTCTCCAAATCAACATCACAGATGCGATTCGCAGGAATAAGACCGAATGCAAGAACTATATACGAAAATAGCAGGCAGCAACTAATTGGGAAAGACAGCTCAGTCAGCAAACTCCTTAAGTACAAATATATTGCATGCGGTATAGTGATGAGCGATTGTAACCAGACCCAGCTCGCTCCCTAAAGCACGACAGGCAAAGTCTTTCACAGAAAAACACATTATGTTTAAATAGCTCAAAATAATAATCGATAATAACAATTCAAATTACTAAAGTTTAAGCATTCAAAGAGAAAACGAATTTTTGCATTGTCCACTTTTTGCTAATTGACGAGTTGTTTTTAAAGCTGCTCACACAACTGTTTGTAAAACTGGTTTTGCTTTAATTGCATGCATGCATGCAGTGCTGACCTTGTTGCGGTCCCACACAGAAGATGATGGTGGAGAGGGCGAGGTAGGTTGCCGCTGAGGGCATCTTTGGGTCTGGGTGCTCCACGCTGCAACTCCGAGCTGGAACGGGAACTCTCCCCTCAGCCTTCAGCGTCTCCCCCGCCCGCCCACACACACACTCGCCAGCTAACTCTCCGCCTGCCTGCACCAGTAACCTCTCCCTCTCTCCCTCCTGGCTCCACTGTCTCCCCCCTCCGACGAGCGGTGGCAGCGCAAGCCCCCCTCCCTCCCCGACCACTTTGACCACCATGTGGCTGAAATTAAGATGCACCAGGCAATACTCCTGTACATTGGGAGCCCCAACACATTACAACACAGGTCACTGGTGTGGGAAAGTGCAATAGACAAATATCATACACACTGCTTTACCTAAATCATGTAATATGATCAGAATTTAGCCATCAAGCCTGCTCCACCATTCAATCATGGCTAATCTGATTTAATGTCACTGTATGTCATGTTGTCACATGCGGGCAGAGCACCAAGGTAAATTCCTTGTATGTGAATACTTGGCCAATAACCTTATTCATTCATTCATTCATTCATTCATTCATCTATCTCTCCCTTCTAACCCCATTCTCCTGCCTTCTCCCCACAGCATGTGTATGAAGAAGGGTCGCGACCCAAAACATCACGAATTTTTGCTGTGCTTACAACAGTACTCACATCCTACATCTAAAGTTTAGGGGCAAGGTCTAGCTTGTCAGTAGCAATGTCGTTTCCAAGTCAGAAGAAGTCCATTTAATCTTTTTTAATGATGGTTGGCAGATGCCACCACTGTGGCGGGTCGGATCACAAGCAATGACTAGACAGTACAGGAAGGAGATAGAGAATTTAGTGGCGGTGTCAGGACAATAACCTCTTCCTTAATGACAGCAAGGCAAAGAAACTAGTTAAGGGGCTGTCCCACTTGGGCGACCTAATGGTGAGTTTAGGAGAGTTTGAAAAGGCGTCATGTTGAAGACCTCCTTCGACTATGTAGAAGACCTCCTTCGACTAGCTTCGGGAAAATTGGACACCGATAAGTGGAGAGTGTAGAAGACCTCCTTCGACCTCCTTCGACTATGTTGAAGACTATCTACGACTACCTTCGATTACCTTCGACTACCCTCGATTACCTTTGACTAACATGCCGACCTACTATGACCTACTTCGACTAAACCTACGAGTAAAAAAGATATCGATTTTTTCCGTGGTGACCTTTTTTTACTCGCGGGCATTTTTCAGCATGTTGAAAAATACGCCGCGACCTAGCTGAGGCCTCGAGTACACGGGGACTACTCTCGAGCATGATGGAGAGTTACAAAGACCTTCTAAGACCTCGTGTCGACCATGCTGCGAGTATGAGTCAAGGGCCAACTCTTCTAAACTCGCCAATTAGGTCGCGGCAGTGGGACAGGCCCTTTATTGACTGTCATGTACCAACCACATCAATATGACAGCCAAGAAGGAACTCTGTATCTTCCCATTTGCTGTTTATTGTACCTAAGCTTACTGATTATATTTATGTATGGTATCTTTGATCTGTTTGGATAGCATGCAAAACAAAGCTTTTCATTGTACATCGGACCATGGGACAATATTAAACCTAAACCTAGTCACAAGGTTTATTTTTTCATTCTGAATGCTGAATGTGGCGATCACAGCGGCACAGCGGTAGAGTTGCTGCTTTACAGCGAATGCAGCGCCAGAAACCCGGGTTCAATCCCGACTGCGGGTGATGCCTGTACGGAGTTTGTACGTTCTCCCCGTGACCTGTGTAGGGTTTTCTCCGAGATCTTCAGTTTCCTCCCACTCTCCAAAGGCGTACAGGTCTGTAGGTAAATTGGCTTGGTAAATGTAAAAATTGTCCCTAGTGGGTGTAGGATAGTGTTAATGTGCGGGGATCGGCGGTCAGCGTGAAACATATTCCTTCTATCCAGAGACGCTGCCTGTCCCGTTGAGTTACTCCAGCATTATGTGTCTACTCTCCAAGGCCCTCTTGGGTACTAAGTTCTAAAAATCCAACACAAACAGGAGAAAACCTGTACTAAAAATCTTATTGTATTAAAGGAAAAATACCTAACAGTTCACTGTTGAATTTTGTGCTTTTTGTACAAGGATGTCCCTCTCAACATCAACATCTTTCAAGCTCTCATCATTAAATACTTTACTGGTTTACACTTGTTTCCAACTGCAGCAAATGGTTTCAGATGCTTCTCATCCTTGCCCATTCTCAGCTTGTGTCTAACTCTTTGATGCTTTTCTTCATAGCCCACAATGTCACCCAGCTTTATACCATCAGCAAACTTGGATCTATTACCCTTGATACCCTCATTTAGAATGATCACAAACACGTTGGGTCCCAGCAATATCCCTGAAGCCTACCAACTCCAAACCAAGCCTTTTATTCCAGCTCTTGGAGCAAAAGGTGTTGCATTTTGGAATGTCAGCCCAGGGCAGGACATTCAAAGTGAAGAGGAGTGTTGGAGAGCAGAGGGATCTAGGAGTGCAGGTGGTATCAAAGGTAGATCGGGTGGTCCAGAAGGTTTTTGGTACGCTGGCCTTCGTCACTCAGGTATTACGTATAGAAGTTGGGATCTTATGTTACAGCTGTACAAGACACTGGTGAGGCCACATCTGGGGTATTGTGTTCAGTTTTGGTCACCCTACTACATTAAAGATGTTAAGCTGGAAAGAGTGCAGAGAAGATTTACAAGGATGTTGCTAGGACTTGAAGGCCTGAGCTATAGGAGAGATTGGGTAGGCTACTACTTCATTTTTTGGAGCACAGGAGGATGAGAGGTGATCTTAAAGAGGTGTATAAGATCATGAGGGGTGTGGATTCAATAGACAATAGGTGCAGGAGTAGGCCTTTCGGCCCTTCGAGCCAGCACCGTAATTCACTGTGACCATGGCTGATCATCCACAATCAATACCCCGTTCCTGCCTTCTCACCATATCCCCTGACTCCGCTCTCTTTAAGAGCACTATCTAACTCTCTTGTGAAAGCATCCAGAGAATTGGACTCCACTGCCTTCTGAGGCAGAGAATTCCACAGTTTCACAACTCTCAGGGTAAAAAAGTTTTTCCTCATCTCCGTTCTAAATGGCGTACCCCTTATTCTTAAACTGTAGCCCCTGGTTCTGGACTCCCCCAACATCGGGAACATGTTTCCTGCCTCTAACGTGTTCAATCGCTTAATAATCGTAGGGTAGTCGAAGCCAGTTCATTGGCTATATTTAAGAGGGAGTTAGATGTGGTCCTTGTGGCTAAGGTGATCAGAGGGTATGGAGAGAAGGCAGGTACGGGATACTGAGTTGGATGATCAGCCATGATCATATTGAATGGCGGTGCAGGCTCGAAGGGCCGAATGGCCTACTCCTGCACCTAATTTCTATGTCTATGTTTCTATGTTTCAATAAGATCCCCTATCATCCTACTAAATTCAAGTGTGTACAAGCCCAGGCATTCCATTCTATCAACATATGACAGTCCCGCCATTTACCTGGTGAAGCTACGCTGTATCCAGTCTTTTACCCAGGGAATCAAGAGCCAGAAGACACAGGTTTAAGATGAGACAGGAACGATAACATACGAATCTGAGGGCAACATTTTCACAGAGAGGGTGGTTGGTACATGGAACGAGCTGCCGAAGGAGGTAGTTGAGGTAGGTACTATAACAACATTTAAAAGACATTTGGACAGGTACATGGGCAGGACAGGTTTAGAGGGATGTGGGCAAAACACAGGCAGATGAGAGCAGTGTAGATGGGACATCTTGGTCGGCGTGGGAAAGCTGAGCTGAAGGGCCTGTTTCCGTGCTGTATATTTCTCTAACTCTATGACTCTATTTTTCTATTAATCATGGCTCAAATTATACCAGAATATTATGTTTTAGTTTAGTTTAGTTTAGAGATACAGCCCCTTTGGCCCACCTGGTCCGCGCCGACCAGCGATCCCCACACATTAACACTATTCTATACACACTAGGTACAATTTTTACATTTTACCAAGCCAATTAATCTACAAACCTGTACGTCTTTGGAGTGTGGGAGGAAACCGAGGATCTCGGAGAAAACCCACGCAGGTCACGGGGAGAACGTACAAGCAAACTCCGTACAGACAGCACCCGTAGTCGGGATCGAACCTGGGTCTTCGGCGCTGCATTCGCTGTAAGGCAGCAACTCTACCCGCTGCGCCACCCGTGACCGCCCAACATGAATGTCCATTAATGGGTCTAGTTCAGCTTAATACTCCCATGAGAGACACCTTTCCAAAAGTCATTTTTTGGGTGCACAGTGGTCTGGCATTAGAGGTGCTGCCTCACAACTTCAGTCACCCAACTTCATCCTCGCCTCTGATGTTGTGTGAAGGAGGTTTGCACATTCTTCCTGTAATCCTGCAGGTTTCTCCCAGATGTTCTAATTTCTTGGAGCATATGGAGGCTTTGGAGATGGGGCAGAAGAGGTTTACTAAAGTGCTGCCTGGATTAGGAGGTATTAGCTCCAAGGAGAGGTTGGACTGTTTTCTCTGGAATGACAAAGGTTGAGCGGAGACCTAATAGTGATATGTAAAATTATGGGAGACATAGTTATGGGCCTGTCCCACTTAGGCGATATTTCAGGCAACTGCCGGTGACTGTCAGAGTGGAACACACACACACACATCGCTTCCTTCACCAGCCAGTTACGCAGGCGGGGGACAGGGCAAGCGGGGGGGGCGCTGTCTGAGTGAAATTCACACGGTGCAAAGCCAATGTGATACAGACACACACCGCGATGAACAGGAAGGTTGGCGCTGTAATTAAGACGGTGAAAGCACAGTGTACGGTAGGTCCTTTAAAGGAGGGGGGAGAGGGGGGGGGGAGAAGGTGGGAGGAGGGAGAAGGAGTGGAGGCAACTTTTAAGAAACCAGAGATACACGTCTGTGAAGCTCGGCGGACATTTAACATTACCGGTCGGTTATCCTTGGTTCTGAAAACGACTGCTTATGTTTTTTTTTTCCCAATGAGCCAATGAAATTCACCGATCAGCACCGGCTACAACCTACGGGGACCTTCGACCCCCTAGCAACCCACTAGGACCTCCTGGCGACCCGCCTACGGCACGAGAATTCTCGCTACTCTCCATGGCGGCTTCATTCTCGTCGCCGCTAATTTTTGAAACATGTTGAAAGATTCACGGCGACCATAATAAGGTAGCGACTAGTTCCCAGAATGCGGGAACTCCTCACGACCATGAAGGCGACTCCCCGGCAACCACCCGCAAACATGTGGTAACCATGTGGCGACTGCATAATCTCCTGTAGTCGCCTAAAAAGTCACCTGAATGGGACAGACCCATTAGGATATATAGTTAGAATCTTTATCTGGGAATTCCAGTAGGCCTTAATGGGCCGAACGTACATCTTTGGCAAAACAGTCACAGACTCTGCGCTTAGTCTCACCGATGCCACGTCGGGAACAACCGATACAGTGGATGACAATAGACAATAAATAATAGGTGCAGGAGTAGGCCATTCGGACCTTCAAGCCAGCACCGCCATTCAATGTGATCATGGCTGATCATCCCCAATCAGTACCCCGTTCCTGCCTTTTCCCCCTATCCCCTGACTCCGCTATCTTTGAGAGCCCTGTCCAGCTCTCTCTTGAAAGTATCCAGAGAACCTGCCTCCACTGCCCTCTGAGGCAGAGAATTCCACACACTCACAACTCTCTGTGAGAAAAAATGTTTCCCCATCTCCGTTCTAAATGGCTTACCCCTTATTCTTAAACTGTGGCCCCTGGTTCTGGACACCCCCAACATCAGGAACATGTTTCCTGCCTCCAGCGTGTCCAAACCCTTAACAATCTTATATGTTTCAATAATATATCCTCTCATCCTTCTAAACTCCAGAGTGTACAAGCCCAGTCGTTCCATTCTCTCAGCATATGACAGTCCCGCCATCCCGGGAATTAACCTTGTAAACCTGCGCTGCACTCCCTCAATAGCAAGAAAGTCCTTCCTCAAATTAGGGACCAAAACTGCACACAATACTCCAGGTGTGGTCTCACTAGGGCTCTGTACAACTGCAGAAGGACCTCTTTGCTCGTATACTAGCTAGATAGGGCTCTTAAAAATAACGGATATGGGGAGAAGACAGGAAAGGGGTACTGATTGGGGATGATCAGCCATGATCACATTGAATGGCGGGTGCTGGCTCGAAGGGCCGAATGGCCTACTCCTGCACCTATTGTCTATTATCTATATCTATGCTCAACTCCCCTTGTTATAAAGGCCAACATGACAATCGCTTTCTTCACTGCCTGCTGTGCCTACATGCTTACTTTCATAGACTGACGTACAAGGACCCCCAGATCCCGCTGTACTTCCCCTTTTCCCAATTTGACGCCATTTAGATAGTAATCTAAATGAGATTAGAGAAGAACTCCTGGGATCCCTGGATGAAGGTGTAGGTGGAGGCATAGGGACAAGTGTTACATCTCCAGCGGTTGCAGGGGAAAGTATCTAGCAGGAGGGTGGTTTAGAAACATAGAAACATAGAAATTAGGTGCAGGAGTAGGCCATTCGGCCCTTCGAGCCTGCACCGCCATTCAATATGATCATGGCTGATCATCCAACTCAGTATCCCGTACCTGCCTTCTCTCCATACCCCCTGATCCCCTTAGCCACAAGGGCCACATCTAACTCCCTCTTAAATATAGCCAATGAACTGGCCTCTGGTTTGAACTGGTTTGGATGGGAAGGGATGAGTGAGCCAAGGAGTTATGTACGGAGCAGTCCCTGCAGAAGGTGGCAAGGGGTGGAGATTGAAGACCTGTGGTGCTGGGATCAGGTCGGAGGTGACGGAAATGGCAGATGATATGTTGGACGTGGAGGCTGGTGGGGTGAAAGGTGAGGACCAGGGGTACTCTATCCTTGGATAGAGGGTGAGCAAGTGCAGACTACAGGACACAGAGGAGATGTGGATGAGGAATCCATTTACGACAGCTGGGGGGGGAAGCCAAGTTTACGAACGAACGAGTACACCTCGGATGTCTTGGAATGGAAAGTCTCATCTTGGGAGCAGATGCGGTGGGGTCAGAGAAATTGAGAACAGGGGATTGCATCTTTCCCAGAGTGTAGTCAAGATAACTGTGGCAGACAGTAAGTTTGGAGTAGACATCAGTTTCCGTCACCACCAACTGACCGTTCTGTATCCAAAAGGGATATCGACCTGAAGCGTCACATATTTTTCTCCAGAGATGCTGCCAGAGTTACGCCAACCTTATGTCTGTCTGCATTCTACAAAGTTTAAGCTTAGTTTAGTTTAGAGATACAGCGAAGAAAGACGCCCTTCGGCCCACCAAGTCCGCACCGACCAGCGATCCCTGCACATTAACACTGTCCTACACACACTAGGGTCAATTTACACTTACAACAAGCCAATTAACCTGAAAACCTGTAGATCTTTGGAGTGTGGGATGAAACCGAAGATCTCGGAGAAAACCCACGCAGGTCACGGGGAGAACGTACAAACTCTGTACAGACAGCACCCGTAGTCGGGTTCGAACACAGGTCTCTGGTGCTGCAAGCGCCGTAAGGCAGCAACTCTACCGCTGTACCACCGTGGCCGTCCATGGAAACCAAAGTATTTGCTTTCTTCACTGTAGATACAGCGGGGAAACAGGCCCTGGAGCTCACTGATCCACTCCGACCAACGATCACCTCGTACAGTAGCACTATCTGACACACTAGGGACAATTTGAAAGTTTGCCGAAACTAATTAACCTACAAACCTGTACGTCTTTGGACTGTGGGAGGAAACCGGAGCACCTGCGGAAAACCAACATGGTCACAGGAAACCGTGCAAACTCCGTACAGACAGCACCGGTGGTCAGGATCGAACCCGTGACTCTGGCGCTGCAAGGCAGCATCTCTACTGCTGCGCCATCATGCTGCCCCAGCAAACTGTAAGCTTCAGGAGAGCAAGTCATCTTCATTTGGATACTTTGTGCCTCAATATCAAATTCAACCATTTCAGGTAACTTACTTTCTCTGTTTGTATCAGGACTGACTAGTTCTGCTGTAGGTTACCTCTCTGTAACTCTGCTTGAGACACAAAAAGCTGGAGTAACTCAGCGCGTCAGACTGCATCTCTGGAGAAAAGGAATAGGTGGGGTTTTGGGTCGAGACCCTTCTTCAGATGTCTTGCCCCTCCGCCTAACTTGCCCACACCGACCAACATGCCCCATCTACATTAGTTTCACCTGTCTGTGTTTGCCACTTATTCTTCTAAACCTTTCCTGTCCATGAACCATTCCAAATATCTTTTAAAAGCTGTGATAGTCCCAGCCTCAACTACATCCTCTGGCAGCTTGTTCCATACACCCACCACCCTTTTGTGTAAAAGTTGTTCCTCGGGTTTCTATTGAATCAGTCTGAAGAAGGGTTTTGGCCCGAAACGTTGCCTATTTCCTTCGCTCGATAGATGCTGCCTCTCCCGCTGAGTTTCTCCAGCATTTTTATCTACCTTCGATTGAATCTTTCCCCTCTCAAATTAAACCTATGCCCTCTGGTCCTTGATTCCGCTACTCTAGGTAACAGACACTCTGCATTTATCTATAACCCTCATGAATTTGTACACCTTTATAAGACTTCCCATCCTCCTGCGCTCCAAGAAATAAAGTCCTAGCCTGCTCAATCTCTCCCTATAGTTTAGGGCCTCAAGTCTTGGTAACAACGTCATAGTTATTTATCTTCATAATATGCTATTTGGCCCATCACATCTATGCTGGCTCTCAGAGCAAAGCCATTACTCCACCTATTCCCATGCTAGTTATTCTCTCTCAAATATCCATTTGTTCCACTGCTCTTCAAGAGACTTAATCGTTATATGTAGTGAGTGAAACAATCAAATTGTTACGTGCAGTAAGAAAGAACTGCAGATGCTGGTAAAATCGAAGGTAGACCCCTTGGGTCTCGACCCGAAACGTCACCCATTCCTCCTCTCCAGAAATGCTGCCTCACCCACTGAGTTATTCCAGCATTTTGTGTCTAAATCCTTACGTCCTGCAGCTTAACACGGCTAAAAATGCAATACACATAGATAATTTATAATAATCAAAGTACAATATATTAATAACCACAAAACTAGGAAACCCATAATTGTCCAAAACCTAAAGTTGGTAGTGCAACCAAAGATACAGTCCACTGAAGATCATAGTTGCTGGGGTTGGTGTTGTGAGTCTGATGGGTGCTGGGAAGAGCTTGTTCTCACATCTTGTGGTCATGCTCCTCGGATTTTCGTGGAAGATGATTATGGGGGCTGATTACCACAAAACCAACATAAGCACATAATTCAGTACTTCACTGTGGAAGATGCCTATTCTGTGATGGGTGTAAAAATTCAGTGGGGCAATTTGAAAAAAAATCAGAAATGTCAAAAAGAGTATCTCTTCCTCTTGCAACATAACATATAATTCCCTTTAATGAGAGCTTGCAATAGTTGGCAATATCACTCAATAAGAGATGCTAAATTCAGTCTGGATTGTGTGTTGAGAAATATATCATATCTACCTCATTGGTGACCCTCGGACTATCCTTGATCGGACTTTGCTGGCTTTACCTTGCACTAAACGTTATTGCTTCATCATGTATCTAACACTGTAAATGGCTCGATTATAATCATGTATTGTCTTTCTGCTGGCTGGATAGTATGCAGCGAAAGCACACGTGACAATAAACTAAGTGAATAACCTCTGTGTTAATTGCACACAGTGCTGTTTGCTGTTGCATGAAACTATTTGTATTTGATCTCAAGCATAGGTGGCAATTTGACTGGGCTTTGACGGTTGACTCTGCAAATGCTGTGATGCTGCTGCCATCTGGTGTAATATTTCTGATGACACAAGAAAACATCAGCAGCAAAGAAATGGAGTCACAAGATACTGCAGATGCAGGAGTTTTGAGCAAAACACAAAGTACTGGTGGATCTCAACAGGTCAGGTAGCATCCCTCCACGGATGTTGCTTAACCCATTAAGTTCCTCCAACACTTGTGTTTTTTCATCATAAAAGAAAGCATTTATCTCAATTATATTATCATAATATTAAAACTGTGTGTGTGTCTGGCTGTGTGGCTGTGTGTGTTTCTAACTTGTGGCTGCCAGCCTTTGATTCGTTGCCACGACAACACCCGACCCACAAACGCCCTGATTTTTTCCATTTCGGTGGAGATTTCACTTTTCATTCCAAGTATCCACTCCTCATTAAATTTTGTCGTGCTTATGTACACATTTTTAATCAAATCCTTCTCCCCCCCCCCACTCCCCCCCACTCACTCATTTTGTCGCCTCCTGCTGGCCAGCGACCATAACGGCTGCTGGCGCTCGCATCTCGCCTCAAAGACGCCATTTGAAAACAGCCGCACTGCTGATTCCTGAGCCGCTTGAGTTGGAGGACCACGTCTCCTGTGGGGGCTATGGGTAGGGAACGGCTGCGTTGGGGGAGCAGACCCAACGGGTCTGCACTTGGTCTAGTAATTTATTATTTCTTTCTTCTTTGAGTGTGAGTAAAACTCCTTGTAACTCATTTCTTACACCAGTGCAAAAGTGTAACAAGAAGCTACTTTGTGTTGTCTCATAGCAATTAATGGCAGTTGAAGTGGCTAGCAAGTGTCAACCACAATCTTTAGGACTAGATGTCATAGAGTGATACAGTGTGGAAACAGGCCCTTTGGCCCACCTGGCCTACACTGGCCAATATGTCCCAGCTACACTAGTCCCACCTGCCTGCGCTGGGTCCATATCCCTCCAAACCTGTCCTATCCATGTACTTGTCTAAAGCCCCTGTTCCACTTTCAAGAGCTACTCACAAATTCTCCCGAGTTTTCCCCTTGATTCAAACCCGGATGATGTCCGTAGCGAGCCCGTAGATGTTTCGTAGCGGCTCGTAATGCCAGCCGTAGGTACTCGGGGCATCAGGTAAGTCGGGACGTTTTTTCAGCATGATGAAAAATGTCCACAAGTAAAAAAATAGCCCCGAGTACCTACGGATGGCATCTCCGAGTGTGAATCAAGGGGAAAACTTGTGAGTAACTCGAGAAAGTGGGACAGGGGCTTAACTGTTTCTTAAACGTTGGGATAGTCCCTGCCCCATCAGCATTTGTGAGAAAAAATTACCCCTCAGATCCCTATTAAATCGTTTCTCCTTCACCTTAAACGTATGTCCTCAATTGTAAACCAGGTTAACTTTAGCAAGTTGTTGTTCATTTTAATCCTGTCAGAAAACTGCCTTTCAATACTTTTTCTCATAAATTACAATTTCACCAAGTTCATTTTCAAAATGTGTCACAATGGAATTTGAATCCCTAACCTGGACATTGTTAGATCAGCTTTCCCGGGACAATATTCAGTATTCAGTATTTACTTTAATGCAGGGCTGCCAACTCTCACGCTTTGAGCGTGACACTCACGCATTTCAGCCAATTCTCACGCCCTCACGCTGAAGACTGAATTCTCACGCAGAATTCTTCAGTCCCTGCACAGCAAAGATCATTTAGCGGAGCTATAGGATCTTTGCTGCACAGTTTGTCTCTTTGCGCCGCATGACAGCGATCTGCACGGATTGGGGAAGCGCGTCGGTCCCGGGCAGCGGGTGCCAGCGCTTTTGTGCGCCGTCTGCGAGCGCTGCGCTTCCGGCTGCCGCGGCAACCTCGCTCCCTCCCTCCCTCCCTCCTGCCCTTCAACTCACACGGCAGCGCCAGCACCGCCAATCCACGCTACACCGTGCCCGCTAGACTCCCCATTGGGCGGCCGGGGAAAGAGAGGGAGGGGAGAAAGAGAGAGAGAGAAAGAAAAAAAGGGAGGGATGGAGGCAAAGAGAGACAGGGGGAGGGAATGTAGTAAGGGTATGAAGGAAGGGAAGGAGAAAGGGGAGAAAGAGGAAGCGAGAGGAAAAAGAGGGAGGGGGTGGAAAGATGGAGGGATGGGGGAGGAAAGAGGGAGGAAGGGAGGGAAAGAGGGTGGAGGGGAGGATGGAGGGGGGGAAGGAAAGGTGTGTGTGTGTCTGTTTCCCTGTGTGTGCCTCCGTGTGTGTATCTCCCTGTGTGTGTGTGTGTGTGTGTGTGTGTACCTGTGTCTCTCCCCGTGTGTGTGTGTCTCCCTGTGTGTGTGTCAGTGTCTCCCTGTGTGTGTGTGTGTGTATCCCTGTGTATGTGTGCGTGTCCCTGTGTCCCTGTGTGTGTCTCCCTTTGTGTGTGTGTCTGTCTGTCTCCCTGTGTGCGTGTGTCTGTTTCCCTGTGTATGTGTGTCTGTTTTTGTGTGTGTGTGTCTGTCTCCCTGTGTGTGTGTGTCTGTCTCCGTGTGTGTGTGTGTGTCTGTGTGTGTGTGTGTGTGTGTGTGTGTGTGTGTGTGTGTGTGTGTGTGTGTGTGTGTGTGTGTGTGTGTGTGTGTGTGTGTCTGTGTGTGTGTCTCCCTGTGTGTGTGTCTCTCCCTGTGTGTGTGTGTGTGTGTGTGTGTGTGTGTGTGTGTGTGTGTGTTTGTCTCCCTGTGTGTGTGTGTCTGTCTCCCTGTGTGTGTGTGTGTGTGTGTGTGTGTGTGTGTCTCCCTGTGTGTGTGTGTGTGTCTCCCTGTGTGTGTGTGTGTGTGTGTGTGTGTGTCTCCCTGTGTGTGTGTGTCTGTCTCCCTGTGTGTGTGTGTGTGTGTGTGTGTGTGTGTGTGTGTGTCCCTGTGTGTGTGTGTCTCCCTGTGTGTGTGTGTGTGTCTGTCTCCTGTGTGTGTGTGTGTGTGTGTCTGTCTCCCTGTGTGTGTGTGTCTGTCTCCCTGCGTGTGTGTGTGTGTGTCTCCCTGTGTGTGTGTGTGTGTCTCCCTGTGTGTGTGTGTGTCTGTCTGTCTCCCTGTGTGTGTGTGCCTGTCTCCCTGTGTGTATGTGTGTCTGTATCCCTGTGCGTCTGTTGTCACATCCTGGCCTTAGACAGGGCTGCCAACTCTCACGCTTTGAGCGTGAGAGTCACGCATTTCAGCCAATTCTCACGCTGATGACAGAATTCTCACGCTGTCTTCAGTCCCTGCCCAGTTTGTCTTTTTGCGCCACATCACAACGATCTGTGCGGTCTGGGGAAGCGCATCAGTTGGCGGCTGTGAGTGACGTTGCATCTCTTCTCTTCTCTTCTTTCTTGGTTGGATGTGCAGCCGCCGACAACAAGAAGCAGCCGGAGATAAAACTAACCAGGTGAATCGGTTGTAAAACATGGGGAGGACCACAATGAGGCCAAACATCGAGGACAGGGTTCAACAACCTACGGCACACGGGCTGAATCCGGTCCGTAACCCGAAAAACCACGTTTTTTTTCAATTTGTTTTCGCAGGGTCGGGGCAGGCGAGCTGACCTGAGAACTGCAGCCAGACCCTGGGACACGAGCTGATCTGGGAACGGCAGCCAGTCCCTGAGCACGCAGAATGCCAACTTGATCATTACGGACAAATTGGGCCAGCCACGTACATGTTGTATAACTCTGACTCTATGAAGATCTGAATGGGCTTAGAATGACCATTTAAGCAAAATTGCCCCCACTTTCCCCATTTCGATTCTTGAGATTAATATCCCTTTGCTCTGTTAACGGCGTTAAAGTACTTATGAGGTCGAGTCGGGAAAGGGAACATGTTATTTAATTTTAGTTTGTTTTAATTTGTTAGTTGATTTTTTGTTGTGCCATCATTTCTGAAATGGTCTTAAAGTAACTTAACTGTTATAAAGCAGTAATAAGTGATTTTTGTCCAAACAATTGGAACTTGCATAAAATGTTTGCATTATTAGCAGGACTGCCAACTCTCACGCATTGAGCGTGAGACTCACGCATTTCACAAAATTCTCACGCTCTCACGCTGATCACAAAATCTCTCACGCTCAAATATCTGCGGGTGCTGAAAGTTCAAATTTAAGCAAAAATTGTTTTAGAGGCGAGTGAAAACCATGAGGGGAATATCAGGTGAATGCATAGTCTTTTTCCCAGGATATGTGATTCAAGCACTAGAGGGGATTGGTTTAAAGCAGGGCTATCAAACTACCAGCACCAACCCCCCTCCCCCTTCCTCCCTGAGGCACGGCACACACCTCCCACCCTCTCCTCCGGCGGCTCTATGTCCGTCGACCGCTCTGTCCACACCCCATGGAGTTTTAACCCCGGCCCGGAGCCAGGAGCGGACCGGGTGAGTGCCGCCTCTGGAGCCTACTATGGGAGGGGGTACATCCCCTCCCACACCCTTCCCCCCTCGGTCGCTACACTCCCTTGCAATTTCTCACTCTCAACTCTCACCCAATGTAGGCTGCCCTGCTTTAATGTCATTTTAACTGAGTACTTACATACACAGATGAAACGAAAAAATAGTTTCTCAATCCGTTCCCATCAGTGCAGTTAAGAAAAACAGAATAAATACATATAGCTTTAAAAATTAAAATTACCATATCTAAAATAGGCCTAAAAATTGAAATAAAAACACACATTCAGACCGAACAGTGCCTTTGCTTTGACAGGTGCCTAGCTGTCAAAGTATGGGCGAGGTTAGATGTGTTGGTGTATGATATATGGGGAGAGGACACAGTCCCATAAACCAGTCTTGTTGCCTGTGGGAAGAAGCTATGTAGCATCCTGCTGGTTTTGCAGCTGATGCTCCTGTATCTCTCCCCAGATGGCAGAATGGAGAAGATGTGGTGTGATGGGTGATAGGGGTCCTTAATAATGGAGATGGCTCTGCTGATGCTCCGCTTCTGATAGATCTCCAACAGGAAAGGGAGTGGGGCACCAATGATCCTGCTGGCTGTCTTCACTATCCTGTTAAGTTGGTTTTGCTCATAAGCCTTGCAGCTCCCAAACCAGGAAGTGATGCCGTAGGTCAATATACTCTCGATGGTGCCCCTGTAGAAGGTCCTTAGATGAACAGTAGGGAGACCGGCTTTCCTTAGTCTCCGGAGCGGGTGGAGCCGCTGCTGAGCTCTTTTGATCACTGCTGTGGTGTTGGTCGTAGAGGTCAGGTCATCCGCCAGGTGAAGTCCCAAGAACTTCACACTGCTGACCCTCTCCACAGCAGCTCCATCAATATGCAGCGGAGTGTGATGGTGTTTTCCAGCCCTCCTGAAATCGATCACCATCTCCTTTGTCTTTTCCACATTGAGGGTGAGATTGTGAGATCCTCCACCATCCTGTACGCCGACTCATTGTTGTCACTGATGAGACCCACCACTGTTGTGTCATCAGCGAACTTATTGATGTAATTATTGCTGAGTCTGGCAGTACAGTCATGAGTAAGCAGACTGAACAGCAGGGGGCTTAGGACACGGCCTTGGTGTGAGCCAGTGCTCACAGCGATGGTTCTTGATGTCCGACTGCCCACCCTGACTGTCTGCTGCCGTTGCAAGTGCCAGTGTCCACCTTCAACAGCTTCAGCTTCTCCACCAGCTGCTGTGGGATGATTGTATTAAAAGCTGAGCTGAAGTCTATGAAGAGGATCCTGGCATAGGTATTCTTCCGGTCGAGATGTGACAGTGCGAGGTTGAGTGTTGTGGAGACTGCGTCCTCTGTGGACCGGTTGGCTCTATAAGCGAACTGCAGTGGGTCCAGGTCAGCAGGGAGACAATTTGTAATATGCTGCATAACCAGCCGCTCAAAACACTTCATTAATATGGTGAGAGCCACTGGACGAAAGTCATTGAGACAGGCTGGGTTGGGCTTCTTCGGGACGGGGACGATGGTGGCACTTTTGAGACAGTTGGCCACTACTGCCTGGCAGAGTGAGATGTTAAAAATGTCTGTAAAGATATCTTTTAGTTGCTCAGCACAATCCCTTAAAACGCGTCCAGGGATGTTCTCCGGCCCTGCAGCTTTGCGTGGATTGACGTTGGCAAAGGCCTTTTTAACACCGGCTGTGGGCAGCCTGAGTGACTGGTCGCTGGGTGATGGCAGGAGTGCTTGTATCTGGGTGGTATTTTTACTCAAAACAGAAGAGCCTTCTGATGAGTAGCAATCGAATGAACTCATTGAGCTTCACTGCACAGAAATGGACCCTTTGGCCCACCACAGACTTGCCAATTTCTTTGCCTTCATCACTAATCCCATTTCCCCACATTAGAGCCATACCCTTCTATGACATGGCTATTTAAGTGCCGCAAGGTACAGTGAAAAAGCTTTTGGTGCTTGCTATCCAGTCAGCAGAAAGACAATCCATATTTACAATCAATCCATCTACAGTGTATGGATACATGACAAGGGAATAATGTTTAGTGCAAGGTAAAGCCAACAAAGTCCGATCAATGAGGTAGATAGTAGTTCAGCACTGCTCTCTGGTTGTGGTAGGATGATTAAGTTGCCTGGTAACAGCTGAAAAGAAACTGTCCCTGAATCTGGAGGACAGGACAGTTTGAAGAAGGGTCTCAACCCGAAAATTCGCCTATTTCCTTCGCTCCAAAGATGCTGCCTCACCCGCTGAGTTTCTGGAGGTGTGCGTAGTCACACTTATATACATTTTGTCCAATGGGAGAGGGGAGAAGAGGGAGTTGAGTTCATTGAAATGTGCAGAATTTGACAATATGGAGACTCATTGCAAATCTGCTGTTGTTGCCTTCTGGAAGTGATGGGGAGCTGCCATCTTCAACTGCTGCAGGTTAGCACAGTTGTCTCCAAATATTGTCAGATAAAGAGCTCCACATTGATTTATGTCAGGGTCTATGACGAAACAACAACACACATCCAAGCATTGAGACACATTGGATGAAAGGGAACTTGGTGATGAATTCCCATATATAGAATCATAGAGTGATACAGCATGGAAACAGGACCTTCGTCCCAACTTGCCCACACCTGCCAACATGTCCTAGCTACACATCCCACCTGCCCGCGTTTGGCCCATATCCCTCCAAACTTGTCCTCTCCATGTACCTGTCCTGCTGTTTCTTTGGGTCTCAACGAACGTTTGGTCCAGGAATGCAGGTGCGATTAGTTTGGATGGCATAAACATCGCTAAAGAGGGTGGTGCTATCCCTTCTGGGACCGATGGTGGGGGAAACATTAAGTGAGGAATGTTTGATTTTTGGGGGATTGGGTAATATGGTCGATGGTAATGTGAAAGGTGGAAGTCATGTGGCAGGTGACAAGGGTTTGCAAAGGGATGGGACTTCGCGGTTAACTCTTAGGAAAATGGATATAGAGTCATAGAGTGACACAGCATGGAAACAGGCCCTTCGGCCCAAATGGTTCTTAAACGTTGCAATAGTCCCTTAAACGTTGCAATAGTCCCTGCCTCAACTGCCTCAACTACCTCCTCTGGCAGCTCGTTCCTTACACCTACCATCCTTTGTGTGAAAAAGTTACCTCTCAGATTCCTATCAAATCTTCTCCCTAATGGTCCTCGATTCCCCTACTCTGGGCAAGAGACTGTGAATCTACCTGTTTAAGAAAGAACTGCAGATGCTGGTAATATCGAAGGTAGACACAAAAAAACTGGAGTAACTCAGCGGGTGAGGCAGCATTTATGGATAGAAGGATCAGTCTGAAGAAGGGTCTCGACCAGAAACGTCGCCAATTTCTTCTCTCCATAGATACTGCCTCATACGCTGAGTTACTCCAGCTTTCTGTGTCCACCTGTGCATCGACCTGATCTATTCCTCTCATGATATTCTGCACCTCTATAAGATATCTGTCTGCTTTGTCCTTTGAGAGAAGGGAAATTTAGAGGTGTCGGAGAGGTTGCAATCTATTACAGTGGATTATTTGACAGTATGTTCGAGTGAAGGGGATATAAGGTTTAAAGTGTCAATGCAATACTGAACTAGAGAATTTCCTCCGCTTGGATGGTCGACCTTCCTTGCTAACATGGATGGTTGTTGCAAAAACTTTCAAAAGGAAAGATATTGTCAAGCTTGAAAGGGTTCAGAGAAGATTTACGAGGATGTTGCCAGGACTAGAGGGTGTGAGCTGTAGGGAGAGGTTGAGTAGGCTGGGACTCTATGCCATGGAGCGTAGGAGGATGAGGGGAGATCGTATAGAGGTGTACAAAATCGTGAGAGGAATAGATCGGGTAGATGCACAGAGTCTCTTACCCAGAGTTGGGGAATCGAGGACCAGAGGACATAGGTTCAAAGTGAAGGGGAAAAGATTTAAAAGGAATCCGAGGGGTAACCTTTTCACACAGAGGGTGGTGGGTGTATGGAACAAGCTGCCAGACGAGGTAGTTGAGGCTGGGACAGAGGAGGTAGTTGAGGCTGGGACAAAGGAGGTAGTTGAGACTATCCCATCGTTTGAGAAACAGTCAGACAAGTACATGGATAGGACAGGTTTGGAGGGATATGGACCAAGTACAGGCAAGTGTAGCCGGGACATGTTGGCCGGTGTGGACAAGTTGGGCCGAAGGGCCTGCTTCCACACTGTATCACTATGAATCTATGACTCGCAGTGCTGGAGTAACTCATTGCGTCTGACAGCATCTCTGGAGAACATGGAGAGGTGATGTTTCAGGTCCAGACCCTTCTTCAGACTGATTGTGGTGGGAGAGAGATGGCTGGAAGAGAGGAGAGGCCTGGTGAGTGATAGGTGGATACGGGTGATAGGGATTTTGATGGGTAGATGGTTGGACAAAGGCCAGCGATGAAAAGACAAAAGGTTGCATACATAGAAGAGATGCGAGTTGTGAACCCAGAGGGAGGAATATAGGTAGAAGAGGAGGGAGAGGGGAAGAAATGGATGCGTCCAAGTGAGGCATGGGGAAGACGGAACAAAAGGGATGTAGGAGAGGGATTGTATGTAGCTTAGATACCTAAAATTCAATGTTCATACCATTAGGTTTCATTTAGTTTAGTTTAGCGATACAGCACGGAAACAGGCCCTTCGGCCCACCAGGTCCGCGCTGACCAGCGATCCCCGCATATTAACACTATCCTATACCCACTAGGGACAATTTTTACATTTACCAATCCAATTAACCTACAAACCTGTACGTCTTTGGAGTGTGGGAGGAAACCGAAGATCTTGGAGAAAACCCACGCGGTCACGGTGAGAACGTACAAACTCCGTTCAGACAACGTCCGTAGTCAGGATCGAACCCGGGTCTCCAGCGTTGCATTCACTGTAAGGCAGCAACTCGACCGCTGCGCCACCGTGCCGACCAGTTGTAAGAGATCCAAGTGAAATATGAGATGCTGTTCCTCCGGTACCCTGATGTGGCGCCGACGGACGAGAGGCCGAAGCAAAGAAGTCGAAGCCAAAGAACGGAATGTAAACGAGGACGAAACAGGCCCTTCGGCACACCGGGTCCACGCCGACCTGCGATCCCCGCACATTAACACCCACACCCACTAGGGACAATTTTTACATTTAACAAGCCAATTAACCTACAAACCTGTATGTCTTTGGGGTGTGGGGAGGAAAGCGAAGATCTCGGGGAAAGTCCACGCAGGTGACGTGGAGAACAAATAAACTCCGCACAGACAGCACCCGTAATCGGGATCGAATCCGTGTCTCTGGCGCTGTAGTTGCTGTAAGGCAGCAACTCTACTGCTGCCCGATGGTGCCAGTGTGTGTTTGGAATGAGGACTGTCAAACGTAGCTGCCAAAATGCAGCATAGCTGGGGCCCATGAGAATGCCCATGGCTACACCTTGAACTTGAAGAAAGCAAGACGAGTCAAGAGAGAAGTTATTGGGGGTGAGGACAAGTTCTGTCAGGTGGAGGAGAGTGTTAGTAGTGGGAAACTGATTGGGTAGGAAGGTGCTGCAGATGCTTTGACACTAAATGCTGGGGTAATTCAGCGGGACAGGCAGCATCTCTGGAGAGAAGGAATGGGCGACGATTTGGGTCGAGACCCTTTTTCAGACTGTTGGTCAAGGAAGAAATGGTGGGCTCTGAGACCTTCCTGCTGGGCAATGGACGTGTAATAGGACTTTGGAGAGGTAGGTGGTAAAGCATTTACCACACCAAAACAAAACACCTCTGACAATTGAAGGTGGACATGGCATTTAAGCAGGTGCTCCAGACAAGTATCTGATCAGATGTGACCATTCTTGAACCGGATGTTTAAAGGGGTTGTCCCACTGCGGCGACCTAATCTGCGAGTTTAGACGAGTTTGCCCTCGACTCAAACTCGCAGCATGATCGACACGTGGTCCTATGAGGTCACTGGAACTCTCCTTCATGCTCGGGGGAAGTTCCCGAATACTTGTGGCCTCAGCTAGGTCACGGAGAAATTTTCAGCATGTTAAGCCCCCCCCCCCCCTTCCCCCACCCCTCCCCTCTTCTCACCCCCCTTCTCCCCCCCTTCTCTCTCCTCTCTCCTCTCTCTCCCTTCTCTCCCCCCCCCCCCCCCCCCCCCCCCCCCCCCCCCGCTCTCTAAAGGACTTACCATACACTGTGCAGCCGTCTTTTACTTCCTCTTCATCGCGGGTCTGCATTTCAGACAGCGCTCCCCCGCTTTCCCTGGCCCCCGCCTTTGCGATGTGTTAGTGTGTGTGCGGTCAGTCAATCCCGCTCACGGTTTCAACGCGGATGGTCGATCCAGCTCGAGGCTTTCCAGGCGAGTGCCCTCGAGCATGAAGGTCGATGACACTCTCTTAACTCGCGGATTAGGTTGCCGCAGTGGGACAGCCCCTTGGTAACTTCAGTGGTGTCAATGAAAAGTGCAATGCCAGTCATGGAGGAAAATGGGCAAACACTCCGTTACAAAGAGGGGGCAATAAATTAATGTTTCTCATGCTGAAGAACAAATCCCCGCACTAATTCATATTGATTCGTTCTCAAGTCAGGTTCCATCTGTAACTCATTAACACCGCTTGCAATGTTTATTTGGCATCAGCTTGCATTATGTCAAATTTATCCACCAGGAAAATGTCCAATTTCTCTGCACCAAGGACTTTATCAAGCAACTGCAAAAACATAGACTTTCTTCACGATTATTTTTGGATCTTTTATGAATATAAAATTAATTTGTATTTGGAAAAGCGTAGAAAGAATAATCGGCAGGATTTACGCCACAATGCAACATAAAATGTCCTGTTAGAATCAGTCCAGTCACTGATCTCAATTTCATTGATATGGAGGCAGTGTAATTATATCCCAATGTAATTTTCAAAACAGACTTTTTTTTTAAATGTCTACCATTATTCACATCTTGTTTTAATTCATTCTTTCTACTGATATCATGGCAATGATCCATTTAAATAACCACTGGCCAATTCATGGAAGCAAGTGATGACATTGACAGAGGCTAAAAGGAGGTTCAGGCAGTGTAAGAGAATTAGTGAGTTTGACTGATATCCTGAATCTGGCTCACATGTACAATGTGGGGATAGTCTGACTCAGGGAGGAACCACACCGGGTCTTGTATTGGGAAACGAGCTTGGACACGTGACTGGTGTTGCTGTGGAAAAATAATTTGGGGATAGTGATCATAACTCTGTAAGATTTAAGATTGTTTTGAATAGGGACAGGTTTGGGTGTTGGGGGAAGGTATTTAATTGGGGTAAGGCAGATTACAATGACATTAGGCAGTAGCTAAGGGGAGTAGGTTGAGAGCAGTTGTTAATGGGCAAAACTACAGCTGATATGTGGGAGTTGTTTGAAGGCCAGTTGATGAATGAATCAATCAATCAATCAGATTTATTCATCACATACATAATAAAGTGCAAGTGAAATGAATTTACCAGCAGCGTTACAATAAAAAAGAACACACGATACATAATAAAAATGTAAGCATTCTTCACTGTGGTGGAAGGCACAAGGTACAGTCAGTCAGTCCTCCTCCATTTTCCCTCGTGGTTGGGGCCATAAACCTCCGCAGTCGCCGCTGACAGGCCCTCTCGTCTGGAAGGTAAGTCCCGAATCGGTGCTTCCCTACCGGAGACCGCGGCTTCAGGATGACGGGCTGGCGGTCAGAGCACTTCTCCAGGGATACCCGGCGAGGGATCCCGCTCCGGATGGCAGGTCGTTCAAGGTGTTGAAGGCCGCAGGCCGGCGGGTGGGGAGCTCTTCCCTTCCGGGGATCCCCAACAAGGGATCCCAGGCTCCGGACGCCACGCCCGCGGCTTGAAGCTCCGTTGTCCGCGGCTTCAAGGTGTTGTAGGCCGCGGGTCGGAGCAGCATGTTCTGGTAATGAGGAGGGATAAGGAGGGCAAGGTAAGGGAACCGTGGATGACCTAAGAGGTTATAAACTTGTTCAGGAAGAAAAGGGAAGCATACGGCAGGTCTAAGAAGGTGGCATCAGACAGGGCTTTTGAGGAATATAAAGCAAATAGGAAATAACTCAAGCAAGTGAACAGAAAGACAGAAAGGGGCCATGAAATTTCATTGGCGAGTCAGATTAAGGAAAATCCTGAGGCTTTTTATATGTCTGCTAAAAACGGGAGGGTGACCAGGACATTGTCATTCACTCATACGTTCATATGATAGGAGCAGAATTAGGCCATTCGGCCCATTAAATCTACTCCACCATTCAATCATGGCTGATCTATCTCTCCCTCTTGACCCCATTCTCCTGCCTTCTTCCCGTAGACCCTACTAATCAAGAATCTATCTATCTTCACCATAAAGAATATCCATTGATTGGCCTCCACAGCCTTCTGTGGCAATTCACCACCCAATGACTAAATAATTCCTCATCTCCTTCCTAAAGGAACGTCCTTTAATTGAGGCTATGGCCTCTAGTCCCAGACTCTCCCACTAGTGGAAACATCCTCTCCATATCCACTCTATCCAAGCCTTTCACTATTCAGTAAGTTTTAATGAGGTCCCCCCTCATACTTCAAAACTCCAGCGAATACAGGCCCAGTGCCGTCAAACACTCATCATATGTTCACCTCACTCATTCAAGTCCCTGCTTTCGCTACATTACCTCATTACCTGTTCCTCCACTTCGTATCATCCGCAAACTTGGACACAAGGCCTTCAATCCTCTCGTCCAAAGCATTAATACACAACGTGAAGAGTAGCGACCCCAGCACCGTCCCCTGCGGAACTCCGCTAGTCACTGTTGTCAGAGTGAGGCCAAACGCAAATTGGAGGAACAGCACCTCATATTTCGCTTGGGCAGCTTGGTATGAATATTGGCTTCTCTAACTTCAAGTAACCCTTGCTTTCCCTCTCGCTCCATTCCACCCCTCACCCTTGTTCTCCAACTAGTTTCACTGTCCTCCTGATTAATTTTACTGTTTTTCCTGCATCTAGCCTGTCAAACCCTTTTAGAATTTTATATGTTTCTATAAGATTCCCTCTCATCCTTCTAAATTCCAGTGAATACAAGCCCAGTCGACCCATTCTTTCATTACATGTCAGTCCCGCCATCCCGGGAGTTAACCTGGTGAACCTATGCTGCACTTCCTCAATAGCAAGAATGTCCTTCCTCAAATTAGGAGACCAAAACTGCACACAATACTCCAGGTGCGGTTTCACCAGGGTCCTGTACAACTGCAGTAGGACCTCCTTGTTCCTAAACTCAAATCCTCTCGCAATGCTGCCTGCTGTACCTGCATGCTTACTTTCAGTGACTGATGTACAAGCACACCAAGGTCTCTTTGCACCTTCCCTTTTCCTAATCTGACATAATTCAGATAATAATCTGTCTTCCTGTTCTTGCCACTAAAGTGGATAACCTCACATATATCCACATTAAACTGCATCTGCCATGCTTCTGCCCACTCACCCAACCTATCTAAGTCACCCTGCAGCCTCATAGCATCCTCCTCACAGCTCACACTGTCACCCAGCTTTGTGTCATCTGCAACCTTGGATAAAATAACAACACTGCCTCTGGTGTATCAGCATAGCCTTTGGCCAAATAAGGGAAAGTGGAGATTGAAAGTGAAGATCTCAAACCTGTCACAAAACTCACTTTATAAGAGTCATCAATGATATCTGCAACAAACTGCTTAAGGCAATGGAAAGATACTACCAGTGCTCACTCTGCACCACCCCCCCAAGTCAATCTGAAAGAAAAGCAAACTAATGCTTAGTTTAGTTTGGAGATATAGCGTTGAAACAGGCCCTTCGGCCCATCGACCTTGTGCTGACCAGCAATCACATGTACACTTGCTCCATCCTGCACAATAGGAACAATAAAAGCCAATTCACCTACAAACCTGCATGTCTTTGGAATGTGGGAGGAAACTGGAGCACCTGGAGACAACCCACGAGGGCACAGGGAGAATGTATAGACAGCACCTGTGGTCAGGATCGAACCTGGGTCTCTCACGCTGTAAGGCAGCAACTCTGCCGCTGTGCCGCCAGAGTTTTCTTTCGCAGACTCTGCAGCAGTGGTGTTCTCCATGGCTCACAGACCATTTCCAAAAGCACGGAGTGCGCCATTACAACTTGTCTGCTTCCTACACACTTCGTATGTTCCATTGTAAATTCTCCTCCATGTATGCCTATTTTGAAGAAGTTAAGAAGGGTCTCCACCCGAAACGTCACCCGTTCCTTCTCTCCAGAGATGCTGCCTGACCCGCTGAGTTACATAGAAACATAGAAAATAGGTGCAGGAGGAGGCCTTTCGGCCCTTCGAGCCAGCACCGCCATTGTGATCATGGCAGATCATCCCCGTTACTCCAGCATTTTGTGTCTGTCTTCGGTTTAAACCAGCATCTGCAGTTCCTTCCCACAACCTATTCCTTCTCTCCAGAGATGTTGTCTGACCCCTCTGAGTTACTCCAGCTTTTAGTATCTAATGTCCGTTTAAATCACCATCTGCAGTTCCTTGCTACACATTGCGTCTGGTTGCCTGATCTTCATTTGAACTGGCCACATTTAAATGATGTAATGAAATGAGACGGGACAGGTGGCGGAGGTATGCGTTGGGGAGCACTTCGGGTCCAGTGATCACAATACCATTAGTTTCAATATAATTATGGAGAAGGTCAGAAATGGACCTAGGGTTGAGATTTTTGATTGGAGAAAGGCTAACTTGGATGAGATGCGAGATGATTTAAAAGGAGTGAACTGGGACATTTTGTTTTATGGGAAAGATGTAGAAGAGAAATGGACGACATTTAAAGGGGAAATTTTAAGAGTACAGAATCTTTATGTTCCTGTTCGGTTGAAAGGAAACAGTAAAAATTGGAAAGAGCCCTGGTTTTCAAGGGAAATTGGACATCTTGTTCGGAAAAAGAGGGAGGTCTACAATAATTATAGGCAGCATGAAGTAAATGAGGTGCTTGTGGAGTATAAGGAATGTAAAAAGAATCTTAAAAAAGAAATTAGAAAAGCTAAAAGAAGATATGAGGTTGCTTTGGCAAGTAAGGTGAAAGTAAATCCAAAGGGTTTCTACAGCTACATTAATAGCAAAAGGATAACGAGGGATAAAATTGGTCCATTGGAGAGACAGAGAGGGCAGCTATCTGCAGAGCCAAAAGAGATGGGGGAGATATTGAACGATTTATTTTCTTCGGTATTCACCAAGGAGAAGGATATTGAATTATGTGAGGTAAGGGAAACGAGTAGAGTAGCTATGGATATTATGAGTTTCAAAGTAAAAGAAGTACTGACACTTTGGAAAAATATAAAAGTGGATAAGTCTCCAGGTCCTGACAGGATATTCCCTAGGACATTGAGGGAAGTTAGTGTAGAAATAGCCGGGGCTATGACAGAAATATTTCGAATGTCATTAGAAACAGGAATAGTCCCCGAGGATTGGCGTACTGCGCATGTTGTTCCATTGTTTAAAAAGGGTTCTAAGAGTAAACCTAGCAATTATAGACCAGTTAGTTTGACTTCAGTGGTGGGCAAATTAATGGAAAAGATACTTAGAGATAATATATATAAGCATCTGGATAAACAGGGTCTGATTAGGAACAGTCAACATGGATTTGTGCCTGGAAGGTCATGTTTGACTAATCTTCTTGAATTTTTTGAAGAGGTTACTAGGGAAATTGACGAGGGTAAAGCAGTGGATGTTGTCTATATGGACTTTAGTAAGGCCTTTGACAAGGTTCCTCATGGAAGGTTGGTTAAGAAGGTTAAACTGTTGGGTATAAATGCAGGAATAGCAAGATGGATTCAACAGTGGCTGAATGGGAGAAGCCAGAGGGTAATGGTGGATGGCTGTTTGTCGGGTTGGAGGCAGGTGACTAGTGGGGTGCCTCAGGGTGTGTTGTGTTCCTTTGTTGTTTGTCATGTACATCAATGATCTGGATGAAGGGGTGGCAAATTGGATTAGTAAGTATGCAGATGATACCAAGATAGGGGGTGTTGTGGATAATGAAGAGGATTTCCAAAGTCTACAGAGTGATTTAGGCCATTTGGAAAAATGGACTGAAAGATGGCAGATGGAGTTTAATGCCGATAAATGTGAGGTGCTACACCTTGGCAGGACAAATCAAAATAGGACGTACATGGTAAATGGTAGGGAATTGAAGAATACGGTTGAACAGAGGGATCTGGGAATAACCGTGCATAGTTCCTTGAAGGTGGAATCTCATATAGATAGGGTGGTAAAGAAAGCTTTTGGTATGCTAGCCTTTATAAATCAGAGCATTGAGTATAGAAGCTGGGATGTAATGTTAAAATTGTACAAGGCATTGGTGAGACCAAATCTGGAGTATAGTGTACAATTTTGGTCGCCCAATTATAGGAAGGATATCAACAAAATAGAGAGAGTACAGAGGAGATTTACTAGAATGTTGCCTGGGTTTCAACAACTAAGTTACAGAGAAAGGTTGAATAAGTTAGGTCTTTATTCTCTGGAGCGCAGAAGGTTAAGGGGGGACTTGATAGAGGTCTTTAAAATGATGAGAGGGATAGACAGAGTTGATGTGGACAAGCTTTTCCCTTTGAGAATAGGGAAGATTCAAACAAGAGGACTTGACTTCATAATTAAGGGACAGAAGTTTAAGGGTAACATGAGGGGGAACTTCTTTACTCAGAGAGTGGTAGCGGTGTGGAATGAGCTTCCAGTGGAAGTGGTGGCGGCATGTTCGTTGGTATCATTTAAAAATAAATTGGATAGGCATATGGATGAGAAGAGAATGGAGGGTTATGGTATGAGTGCAGGCAGGTGGGACTAAAGGAAAAAAAGTTGTTCGGCACGGACTTGTAGGGCCGAGATGGCCTGTTTCCGTGCTGTAATTGTTATATGGTTATATGGTTATATGCCTGCAAAGCTATAACACATTTGCTATTTAATGGTCTTGAAGTCAATTTTAAACGTACCAAATGTAGCATCTTAATTTTGTGCAGAGACAGCTGTGGGTTCTCTGTCACAAATCCATCAGCATCTTGTGAAGTAATAAGAATAAAATCCCATGGGCTTGGAGTTTCAAGAACTGTGAAGTGATTAGTAGTGTTCTCACACACCAATAATTCATCTGAGAATCAGGGCCAAAACAAAATAATGTTATTACATGAAACGGATCCAGAACTAAATAGATAACTATTTAAACTAAATAAAGTGGAGTCCAGAACCAGAGGTCACAGTTTAAGAATAAGGGGTAGGCCATTTAGGACTGAGATGAGGAAAAAACTCTGGTTGGTGGGGGCGATGCGAGTCGGTTGCCCCGCCAGCAGCATGTTCATTATTTCTACCTTTTGGGGGGGGTTTTGGTGTGTCTAGTGTTGGTTTGGGTGTCTCTTGGTGTGTCTTGTGTGGGGGATGGTGGGGAGGGGAAAGGGGGGAACCGTTTTCGGTCGCCAACTCCACGGAGAGGCGACTTTTTCCATGTCGCCTTCCTCGCGGCCTAACATCATGGAATGGAGCAGCCTTTCCTGGAGTTGGGCCCGGAGCATCAGCATCGGGCGCAGTGCGGACTTTCCATCGATATCCTCTCATCCTTCTAAATTCCAGTGAATACAAGCCCAGTCGATCCATTCGTTATCAATTCATCAAAGAATTGGCAACTGTCCCTCACAAAGGCAGAGTTGGTGATTTTAGCTCTGCGCACACTTTCAAAGTGCAACGAATTGAAGCTCTGGGGTGATAACAAGGCTGGCTCCTGACAAAAGACATGTTTCCCATATTAGTTGTCATATATTAATTCAATATCACAGATTGGACGTGCTGCTTATTAAGTATCCCTGGCCCACAGCTAAATTAATATTATTTTTTTTTTACTTTAGAAAACTGTCCAGGCATATTTTAGGAGACTCTGCCCTCCATGAATCAAATCTGTCACTTAAACACATTTCTTGGTTTAGCAACATGTTCAATTTGTGAATCACACTTTAACAATTTCTGCTCAAGTTTGAAAGAAAGTGAAAGGCCAAAGCTGAAGCACCAATTGAACTTAAAGGCAAAATGATCAACAGCCTTTCAAATAGAAATCTTATTGCAGTCGAATAAAGAAAGAAGAACAAATTCAATGCAAAATGCACATGATGTTTTCAATCTTCAATAAGTTAACTCTCTGCACTGCCACCTCATCTATACACTGTAATGGAAGCATTTAGCATGCACAAATAAGTCAAGAGTTTGATTGTCATGTGTCCCAGATAGGTTGCTGCAGCACAACAGAATATGTAAACATAATACAGAACAGGGGATAAAAGTTCAGTGTGTCTATATACCATAGATCATATATATACACACAATTAATAAACAGATACAATGCAATGGGCTGTTATTGTTCAGAGTTTGTTTGATAGCGAGTTTAATAGTCTGATGGCTGTGAGGAAGTAGCTATTCCTGAACCTGGATGTTGCAGATTTCAGGCTCCTGTACCTTCTTCCCGAAGGCAGCGGAGAGATGAGTGTGTGGCCAGGATGCTGTGGATCTTTGATGACGCTGGCAGCCTTTTTGAGACAGCGACTGCGATAGATCCCCTCGACGGTGGGGAGGTCAGAGCCGATGATGGACTGGGCAGTGCATTCTTTTCCGCTCCTGGACGTTCAAGTTGCCGAACCAAGCCATGATGCAACTGGTCAGCATGCTCTCTACTGTGCACCTGTAGAAGTTCGAGAGAGTCCTCCTTAACATCCCGACTCCAAGTAATCTTCTCAGGAAGTAGAGGCGCTGATGTGCCTTCTTTATAATTGCATCAGTGTGCTGGGACCAGGAAAGATCTTTGGAAATATGCACACCCAGGAATTTGAAGTTTTTTTACCTTTTTCACCATCGTCCCATTGATATAAACGAGATTGTGGGTCCCTATCCTACCCCTTCCAAGGTCCACAATCAGTTCCTTGCAAATCAATCCACTCCAGTCTGAAGAAGGGGTACTCATTCCTTATATCCATAGATACTGTTTGCTCCCCTGGGTTACTCTAGCATTTTGTCCATAAGGCCATAAAGTCAAAAGGTCATAAGTGATATTCGTAGAATTAAGTCATTCGACCCATCAAGTCCTCTCCGCCATTCAGTCATGGCTGATCTATCTCTCCCTCCTAACCCTATTCTCCTGCCTTCTCCCCATAACCCCTGACATCCGTACTAATCAAGAATCTATCTATCTCTGCCTTAAAAATATCCATTGACTTGGCTTCCACAGCCTTCTGTGGCAAAGAATTCCACAGATTCACCACCCTCTGACTAAAGATATTTCTCCTCATCTCCTTCCTAAAAAAAGTCCTTTAATTCTGAGGCTATGACCTCTAGTCCTGGACTCTCCACATCCACTCTATCCAAGCCTTTCACTATTCTGTAAGTGTCAACGAGGTCCCTCCTCGTTCTTCTAAATTCCAGTAAGTACAGGCCCAGTGTTGACAAAGGCTCATCATATGCTAACCCACTCATTCCTGGGATCATTCTTGTAAACCTCCTCTGGACCCTCTCCAGAGCCAACACATCTTTCCTCAGATATGGTGCACAAAATTGATCACAATATTCCAAATACGGCCTTACCAGCGTCTTATAGAGCCTCAACATTACATCCCTGTTTTTGTATACAAGCCCTCTTGAAATAAATGCTAGCATTGAGTTTGCTTTCTTTACTACTGATTCAACTTGCAGATTTGTATGTCCCTTTGCACGTCCGATTTCTGGATTCTCTCCCCATTTAGAAAATAGTCTACGCCTTTATTCCTACCACCAAAATGCATGACTCCACACTTTGCTACACTGTATTCCATCTGCCACTTCTCTGCCCACTCTCCCAACCTGTCCAAGTCCTTCTGCAGAGTCCCTGCTTTCTCTACACTACCTGCCCCTCCACCTATTTTCATATCATCCGCAAACTTGGCCACAAAGCCTTCAATCCCCTCGTCCAAATCATTAATATACAACGTGAAGAGTAGCGGCCCCAGCACCGACCCCTGCGGAACTCCGCTAGTCACTGGCAGCCAACCAGAGAAAGCCCCCTTTTTTGCCACCCTTTGTCATTGCCATCCAGCCAACCTGCTATCCATGATGGTATCTGCCCTTTGATACCGTGGGCTCTCATCTTCCTTAGCAGCCTCACGTGTGGCACCTTATCAAAGTCTTTCTGAAAAGTTCACGCCCCGCGCTGGGGTTCAAGTCAGTCCGAGGAGGCCTCCAGCTCCATCGATGGTAGGCCGCAGAGCGACTGGAGATGCAACCCGGAAAATAATCGCGTCTCCGGCAAGGTAAGAAACTGAAAAAAAGTTTCCCCCTCCCCCACATAAAACAAAATCTACTGACTCACCTTTGTCTGTCCTGCTATTTACTTCTTCAAAGAATTCCAGCAAATTTGTCAAGCAAGACCTCCCCTTCACAAAGCCATGCTGACTTCAGCCTATTTTATCGTGAACTCTTAACTACTCCGTAAGCTCATCCTTTATAATGGACTCTAAAATCTTACGAAACAACCGAGGTCAGACTAACCGGCCTATAGTTCCCACTATTCCGCTTTGCTCCCTTCTTGTGCAGCGGAGTAAAATTGTCAATTTTCCAATCACCTCAGCTGAGACCACTCCTGTCGCTAGTGATGCTTGAAGTAACACTATCAACACCTCCACAATCTATCTTCCATTTTGGTGTCATTTTCTATAGCCCCCAGTTGGCCAGCACTATGTTTACTTACTTTGACAGATCTTGCCCTGCCTGATATATAAATCATCAAATATAGAACAGTACACCACAGGAAAGGCCCTTCGGCCCACAATGTATGTGTTGAAGCTGATGCCAAGTTCAGCTGATCCCAAATGCCTGTGCATGATCCATATCCTTCTATTCCCTGCTCTTCCATGTGCTTATCCAAAGGCCTCTTAAACGCCACTATCATATCTACCTCCACCACAACCCCGGCAATGCATTCTTGGCGCCCAATGTTGTATGTGTAAAAAAAAACAACCCAACTCATCTGCATTAGATTGTCCCCCTCACCTTATAACTACACCCTCTAGTGTTGGACATTTCCATCCTGGGAAAAAGGTTCTGACTCTCGACTTTATGTATACCCTCATAATTTTACATACTTCCATCAAGTCTCCCCTCAACGTCTGACATCTTCAGATTATCCATTCCCATTTAATGGGTCTGAGGTGCAAGGAGCTGCCTCATTTGTTTTTAACTCCCTGGATTCTTGCAACAGGGTCCATATGGCGACTGGGCTTTGGTAGACAAATGATGAATTAGCAGGAGCAGGCTATTCAACCTGGTACATAGATAGGACAGGTTTAGAGGAATATATCACAATCACAATAATACTTTATTAGCCAAGTATGTTTTGCAACATACGAAGAATTTCATTTGCCCAGTCAGTCATACAAATAAAAAGCAGCGGAACACACAAAATACATTTTAACATCAACATCCACCACAGTGACCCCTCCACATTCCTCACTGTGATGGAAGGCGAAAAAAAGTTCAAATCTCTTTCCTTCTTAGCTCTCCCATGGTTGGGGGCTTAGAGCCCTCCGTTGACTCGTTTGGGCCTCTGCATCGGGGCGATCAGCTCCTGCATCGGGTGGATGTCAGCTCCCCCACGCTGGAGATCGAACCCCGCGTTGGAGCTCCCGACCCGCCCTCTCCGGAGACTGCGAGCTTACGCTGGTAAAGTCCTCAGGCAGCAGTTGGAGTGATCCCAGGCAAGGGATCGACTCTGATGTTAAGTCCACGCCCTGTGGTGGGGCACAAAGTCAGTCTGAGGGGGCCTCCAGCTACATCAATTTTAGGCTGCCGAGCGACCAGAGATACGACCCGGAAAATCGCATCTCCGGCAAGGTAAGAAACTGAAAAAAAGTTTCCCCCAACCTCTCCCCCTCCCTCCATATAAAACAAACCGGTGAACATTTACACAAACTTTTAACACACACTAAAAAATGTTTTAAAAGGCCAAAAAGCAGACAGACTGTTGGCGGGGCTGCCAATCGTGCGGCGCCCCCTGGTGGTAAATGCAGGCAAGTGGGAGATAGGACTGGTGTGGGCAAGTTGGGACGAAGGGCCTGTTGTCTCGCTGTATCTTACTCTGACTCTATGACTCAATAACCTCTGCCACATGTTCAGCCATTCAGGAATATCATGTCTGATCTTCTACTTTTCAGCTATTCAGCCACTTTGTTGCATTAAACCCCTAGCCCTCTACTCACTGTTTATTCAAACGCCTGTCATTGTTTGTCCTAAATACACTTAGCTTCTGAGCTTCCACATCATTTTTTGTCAGAGAATTGTGAAGGTTCACTATGTCTGACTGGGAATAATGCTCCTCGGCGGTATGGTGGCGCAGCGGTAGAGTTGCTGCCTCACAGCGCCAGAGACCCGGGTTCGATCCCGACTACGGGTGCTGTCTGTACAGTGGTTGTATGTTCTCCCCGTGACCGCATTGGTTTTCTCCGGGTGCTTCGGTTTCCTCCGACACTCCAAAGACATAGAAACATAGAAACATAGAAATTAGGTGCAGGAGTAGGCCATTCGGCCCTTCGAGCCTGCACCGCCATTTAATATGATCATGGCTGATCATCCAACTCAGTATCCCGTACCTGCCTTTTCTCCATACCCTCTGATCCCCTTGGCCACAAGGGCCACATCTAACTCCCTCTTAAATATAGCCAATGAACTGGCCTCAACTACCCTCTGTGGCAGAGAGTTCCAGAGATTCACCACTCTCTGTGTGAAAAAAGTTCTCCTCATCTCTGTTTTAAAGGATTTCCCCCTTATCCTTAAGCTGTGACCCCTTGTCCTGGACTTCCCCAACATCGGGAACAATCTTCCTGCATCTAGCCTGTCCAACCCCTTAAGAATTTTGTAAGTTTCTATAAGATCCCCTCTCAATCTCCTAAACTCTAGAGAGTATAAACTAAGTCTATCCAGTCTTTCTTCATAAGACAGTCCTGACATCCCAGGAATCAGTCTGGTGAACCTTCTCTGCACTCCCTCTATGGCAATAATGTCCTTCCTCAGATTTGGAGACCAAAACTGCACGCAATACTCCAGGTGTGGTCTCACCAAGACCCTATACAACTGCAGTAGAACCTCCCTGCTCCTATACTCAAATCCTCTTGCTATGAAAGCCAACATGCCATTCGCTTTCTTTACTGCCTGCTGCACCTGCATGCCTACCTTCAATGACTGGTGTACCATGACACCCAGGTCTCGCTGCATCTCCCCCTTCCCCAATCGGCCACCATTTAGATAATAGTCTGCTTTCCCGTTTTTGCCACCAAAATGGATAACCTCACATTTATCTACATTAAACTGCATCTGCCAAACATTTGCCCACTCACCCAGCCTATCCAAGTCACCTTGCAGTCTCCTAGCATCCTCCTCACACCTAACACTGCCCCCCAGCTTAGTGTCATCCGCAAACTTGGAGATATTGCCTTCAATTCCCTCATCCAGATCATTAATATATATTGTAAATAGCTGGGGTCCCAGTACTGAGCCTTGCGGTACCCCACTAGTCACTGCCTGCCATTGTGAAAAGGACCCGTTTACTCATACTCTTTGCTTCCTGTTTGCCAGCCAGTTCTCTATCCACATCAATACTGACGTACAGGTTTGTAGGTTAATTGGCTTTGGTAAAAAAAAGATAAATTGTCCCTAGTGTGTGTCGGATAGTGTTAGTGTGCGGGGGGTCGCTGGTCGGAGCGGCCTCGGTGGGCCGAAGGGCTGTATCTCTAAATTCAATTAAAGTAAAAAATCTCTGCTACGAATGGTTAACACTTCATATGAGATTGTGCGTTTTGGTACTAGTCACTGTGAGGGGTTAACTCCTCATATGGGATTGTGCCCAGAGGTACTCGTCACCCTGACCAGGGGTGCAACCTTTCAGCTCCAATAAGGAGTTTATTATATTTCAATGAGATCACCTCTCATTTTTACTGAAGAACACTGAAGAACAAGGATTCATTGTGCCTCCTTGCTCCAATGTAGGATTACCCCTCCATCCCAGGAATCAGTCGATCTTCGTGTGTAAGTTTACACTCCATCAGCAAGCAAAACTATATTGGCACAAAATATGTTTGGTGCAGTCGCATCCAGACATCGTATAGTTGCAGCAACGTTTCTGAACTGTTGCAACCAAGACAGTACGAGCCTTTCCAATCACCTTCTCTAACTTTTAGTGATCTCATGGAGTCATAGAGTGATACAGTGTGGAAACAGGCCCTTCGGCCCAACTCGCCCACACTGGCCAACATGACCCGGCTACACTAGTCCCACCTGCCCACACTTGGACCATATCCCTCCAAACCTGTGCTATCCATGCACCTGTCTAACTGTTTCTTAAACGATGGGATAGTCCCAGCCTCAACTACCTCTCGGCGCAGCTTGTTCCATACACCCACCACCCTTTGTGTGGAAAATCTGTACAGATGGATTCTGCAGGTTCCTTTGATCACCACCAATTTTCAATCTCTCACCATTTAAAGAACATTATGCTCTTCCATTTCTTCCAGTAACGTCGATGATGACACTATTTTCCAAATTGCATTCTATCTCCTCGACCATTCACTTAGACGGTCTATATTGTCGAAATGTCGACCCGAAGTTTTGGTTTCCTAATTTGAGGAAGGACATCCTTGTGATTGAGGCAGTGCAGCGTAGGTTCACGAAATTGATCCCTGGGATGGCAGGACTGTCATATGAGGAAAGATTGAAAAGACTAGGCTTGATTCACTGGAGTTTAGAATGATGAGGGTGGATCTTATAGAAACATATAAAATTATAAAATAACTGGACAAGCTAGATGCAGAAATTTTTTTCCCAATGTTGGGTGAGTCCAGAACCAGGGGCTACAGTCTTAGAATAAAGGGGAGGCCATTTAAGACTGAGAAAACGGTTTCACCCAGAGAGTTGTTAATTTATGGAATTCCCTGCCACAGAGGGCAGTGGAGGCCAAGTCACTGGATGGATTTAAGAGAGAGTTAGATAGAGCTCTAAGGGCTAGTGGAGTCAAGGGATATGGGGAGAAGGCAGGCACGGGTTATTGATAGGGGACGATCAGCCATGATCACAATGAATGGCGGTGCTGGCTCGAAGGGCCGAATGGCCTCCTCCTGCTATTTTCTATGTTTCTACGTTTCTATGTTACCTGTGACTGGGGCCTGAGTCTGTGAAGCCTGTGACTGGGGCCTGGGTCTATGGAGCCTGTGGCTGGGGCCTGGGTCTATGGAGCCTGTGGCTGGGGCCTGGGTCAGCGGAGCACACGGCTGGAGCCTAGATCGTCGCCATGGAGGCGTCTGGAGAGGACCCGGCAGTGATAGCGGAAAGGTCGGTGCGGCGGTTGATGATGGGGTTGACCGATGGACAATGGCGGACTCGTGGAAGTGAGGACGCCGCTGCTGGGGGAGGAACTAAGGAGGACCCGACGTGGGGGGGTCCGCCGTGAGGGAGGGGGGAAGAACAATGGAGGACCCGGCATGGGGGGGCTGCCGTGAGGAGGAGGGGGAGAACAAAGGGGGACCTGGCCCGGATACTTTGCAATTTTGTAAGCCCCCTCTATGTGGCGACTATTTACATACCTTGGGCTTGCAAGCAAAGAATTCCACTGTGACTTGTCACATGTGACAATAAAGTATTAATTCATTCATTCAAGGTGTTAGATCACAACTCCAACAATTATTGCAATGTGCAGGCATTTACAAAAAAGTAAGCAAGTCTCTTGAAGGGTCTCGGCCCAAAACGTCACCCATTCCTTCTCTCCAGCGAAGCTGCCTGTCCTGCTGAGTTACTCCAGCTTTTTGTGTCTACCTTCAGTTTAAACCAACAGTTTAAACCAGCAGTTCCTTCTTACACAAGTCTCTTAACATGGCATCTAAATGTTCTAGCAAACTGTTGCACCAAGAGGTTTGTTCTGCAATGTTGCAACTGCTGATTGCAGCAGAAATAGTTAAGTAATATCTTATGAAAGATTATCTTCCCAGATGAGTAATTCTAGCTGTGTGTTTACTGCTGAGGTAAACACATTTATAACTTTTGTGTCAAGTTCAAGTTCACATTTATTGTCACATGCACCAATTAATGGGCCTGTCCCACTTTGGCAACTTTTTAGGTGACTGCAGGAGACTATGCAGTCGCCACATGCTCGCGGGTGGTTGCCGGGGAGTCGCCTTCATGGTCGAGAGGAGTTCCCGCATTCTGGTCACCGAGAATTTTTCAACATGTTGAAAAATTATCGGCGACCAGAATGAAGCTGCCATGGAGAGTAGCAAGAATTCTCGTGCCGTAGGTGGGTCGCCAGGAGGTCAAAGGTTCGCGTAGATTGTAGCCGGTGCTGACCGGTGAATTTCATTGGCTCATTGGGAAAAAAATGTAAGCAGTAGTTTTCAGAACCAAGG
Organism: Leucoraja erinaceus; assembly: GCF_028641065.1. NCBI lineage: Eukaryota > Metazoa > Chordata > Chondrichthyes > Rajiformes > Rajidae > Leucoraja > Leucoraja erinaceus. The sequence goes on along the minus strand of NC_073384.1, from coordinate 71,087,584 downwards.
ATAACCGACCGGTAAAGTTAAATGTCCACCGAGCTTCACAGCCGTGTATCTCTGGCTTCTTAAAAGTTGTCTCCACTCCTTCTCCCTCCTTTACCCCCACTTTTCCTCCCGCCCCCTCTCCCCCAATCTCCCCCCTCTTTTAAAGGACTCACCGTACACTGTGCTTTCACCGTCTTAATTACAGCGCCAACCTTCCTGTTCATCGCGGTGTATGGCTGTATAACATTGGCTTTTCACCGTGTGAATTTCACTCAGACAGCACTCCCCCCGCTTGCCCTGTCCCCCGCCTGCATAACGGGCTGGTGAAGGAGGTGATGTGTTGCGTGCTATGCAGTCAGCAGAACAACTCTATCACTGCACCACCATGCCGTCCCGATGCAGTGCAAAAAGATGCCTGTGATCTACAGAGCAGTAAGTGTCACATCTGGAGAGGATTGTGATAGTTAAGGTAAAGATGCATTTGGAAAGCCAAAGGTTGGCCATCGATACTCAGCATGGTTGGAAGTATCCTGTAGACTCCCCCCCCACTCACCATCAACAACACCACAGTCACATCTGTGGAGTCTTTTAAGTTCCTGGGAACCATCATCTCCAAGGACCTTAAGTTGGGGGCTACCACAGTCAAAAATGCACAACACAGGATGTACTGCCAGAGGCAGCTGAGGAAGCACAATCTGCCACAGCCAATGATGGTCCAATTCTATACGGCCATCGTAGAGTCTGTCCTCACCTGCTCCATCATGGTCTGGTTTGGCTCAGCCACCAAGCACGACATCCGGAGGCTGCAGCGAATCGTCCGATCAGCTCAGAAGGTTATTGGCTGCAACCTTCCCTCCATTGACGAACTGTACACTGCAAGGGCCAGGAAGCGAGCGGGCAAGATCATCTCTGACCCCTCTCACCCTGGCCACAAACTCTTTGAATCACTTCCCTCTGGAAGGCGACTCCGGACTACCAAAGCTGCCACAGCCAGACATAAAAACAACTTTTTTCCACGAGTAGTTGCTCTACTCAATAACCAAAAGTCTGTAGCCTCCTTTTACTCTGGTATTTTGTTTAATTCACATGTTTAATCGATAATGTTTTATTATTAATGTTTTAATGTGTCATTCCTAACAGTCACTGTATGCCATGTTGTTACTTGTGGGCAGAGCATCAAGGCAAATTCCTTGTATGTGAATACTTGGCCAATAAACTTATTCATTCATTCATTCATTCGTTCGTTTTGTGCATCGGTGATCATGTCTCACAAATTTGATTGAGTTTTTTTAAGACGTAACCAAGAAGATTGATGAGGGCGGGAATGCAGACATGGTATCCACAAACTTCAGCAAAGCATTTGATAAGGTTCCACTTGGTGGGCCATGATGGAAGATTAGACCGCATGGGATCCAGGGAGAGCTGTATTGTCTTTCTGCTGACTGCATAGCACGCAACAAAAGCTTTTCACTGCAACTCGGTACACGTGACAATAAACAAAACTAAAAACTAAACTAAACTCATTTATATCCCTAACCCTAACCCAAATGTGTAAAATATCCTGATTTTAAATTGTCTGACAATAATTTTAGTGTCTGTAATAAGATAAAATATCTAGGGCATATTATTACAGAACAAATGACAGATGATGAGGGTATTTATAGGCAACGACGCATGCTGTATGTACAGGCAAATATTCTTGCGTAAATTTGGAGCGCGTGCAGATGTGGTGAAGATGTCGCTATTTAGAGCATACTGCACACCACTCTACACTGCACACCTGTGGTCGAACTATTTAAAGACAAGTATGCAGAGACTAAAGGTGGCATATAACGATGCCATGAGAACACTGCTATGGCAACCTAGATGGTGTAGTGCCAGTAATATGTTTGTGGCTGCAGGAGTCAGTACTTTAGAAGCTATCCTAAGACACCACATGTATAAATTCATTTGCAGGATAAATGACTCTAAAAATGTGCTTATTGTGGTCTTGTCAAACATAAGGGTTAGCACTACACGCTACGAATCCCAGCTGTGGAGGCACTGGTATCGTTGTCTCGTTGTAGGACATTGATCATCTTTTAATCTGGATTTTTAACTTATGTATTGTGTTTTTTTATTTTATATAAATTATGATGTTTTTATGTGATATACCAAGATTTTATATGTATTTATGATATTTGATATGCAATGCATTTTTAATGTAATGTTGCACCTTGTCTGGATGTTGAGCGTAATAAAGTTTATTAATTAATATTATTAATTATATAGATATCTTCAGGACATCCCAAAACAGTTCAAAGTGCTGCCACTGTTTTGATGCAAGGGATGTAGGAGCCAAATTACATCAAACAGGCACATATTATGTTGATTCCCTGCTAATCCACTTTTAGTTATAAAGTCATACAGTACTGAAACAGGCTCTACAGCACAACTCACCCATGCCAAACAAGGTGCCCCATCCAGGTTAGATGCCTGGATGTGCCTGGATTTGACCCATATCCCTATAAACTTTTCCTGTCCATGTACCTGTCCAATAGGATTGTAGGGTGCAGGGGAATGCACATACCTACAAACTGCACAACATCAAATTTAGATAGATGGGTCCCGACCCGAAACGTTGCCAATTCCTTCTCTCTATAGATGCTGCCTCAACCACCAATTTCTCCAGCATTTTTTGTCTACCTTCGATTTTTCCAGCAACTGCAGTTCTTTCTGAAACATTACAACATCAAAGTTCAGTTTTAGTTTATTGTCACATGTACCGAGGTACAGTGAAAAGCTTTTGTAGCATGCTATCCAGTCAGCGGAAAGAATCTATTTACACGATAAGGGAATATGTAGGAATAGAGTTTTAAGAGTGTGGAGCGATTGTAACATGTCATTGGAGATCTGCTTCTGTGGTTAGCACGCAAATAGTCACCTGGATTGGACGCCATCTTGCAAGGTTTGTTTTGCATCAACTCGTTCCCTGACCCCGTGACGTATATTTTCCATGATTACATTGCATTCTTTTGGGAAAACAAGTTTAAAACGTATCGCAGAGCCCGTAAAACTAAAATTACTGTTGTTGATAAAGAGGTAGTGGACTCACATAATCTCACGAGATGGTGACTGGATCAATGGATGATTCATTATAGGAATCAGAATCAGAATCAGAATCAGAATCAGAATCAGACTTTTTTCGCCAAGTATGTTTTGCAACATACAATGAATTTCATTGGCCAGGTCAGTCATACAATTAAAAGTAACAGATCACTCAAAACACATTTTAACATGAACATCCACCACAGTGACCCCTACACATTCCTCACTGTGATGGAAGGCAAAATAAAGTTCAAGTCCTTCCCTTATTGTTCTTCCTCGGTCGTGGGCCTCGAGCCCCCGTTGACGGGACGATCTTGACTGCAGCGTTCGGTCCCTCCGCATCGAGGCGATCAGCTCAGGGGGAATGTTAGCTCCCCCGCGCCGGGCGATCGAACCTAGCGTCGGGGCTGGTCGAACCTTCCGCAACTTTGGAGCTTCCCGACTAGCCTCTCCCGACTGCGAGCTCTTGAGGGAACTGCAAATGCTGGTTTACACCGAAGATAGACACAAAATGCTGGAGTAACAGCTGGACAGCAGAGATGCTGCCTGTCCCGCTGAGTTACTCCAGCATTTTGCCTCGATCGACGATGATTTGTTATATTTATTACCAACAAATTGATAAAACTGATCCATAAGGAATGCCACTGTGATCATGGCGTTCGACATTATTCGGCCAAGAGAGAGGAGTTTTAACATTTAAACCATGAATTGCTCACAAATTCAAAGTGGCAGTTTTCTGCAGCACTACAGCTGTTGCCCATGTTTCACTCTGCCAGATGTTGTACCAAATACTAGGCACAAGAAATGCTTTGGCAATCCAACAAAATAAATTTAATCAACTTCTTTGTCCAATATTGGCACTCACAGATCGCAGGTGCAGGGTTCATACTGCCAGTTTCTTAATAGTTTTACAAATTGTACTGATGCGTTCATATTTTTAATTTCTTCGTTTTTAATCTGCTTTCCAGTCGCTGAATGTCATCCTATTTGACAATGGACAATAGACAATAGGTGCAGGAGTGGGCCGTTCAACCCTTCAATTCAGCACCGCCATTCACTGTGGTCATGACTGATCATCCACAATCAGTACCCCGTTCCTGCCTTCTCCCCATATCCCTTGACTCTGCCATCTTTAAGAGCCCTATCTAACTCTCTCTTGAAAGCATCCAGAGAATTGGCCTCCACTGCCTTCTGAGGCAGAGAATTCCACAGATTAACAACTCTCTGTGTGAAAACGTTTTTCCTCTCTCTGTTCTAAATGGCTTACCCCTTATTCTTAAACTGAGGCCCCTGGTTCTGGACTCCCCCAACATCGGGAACATATTTCCTGTCTCTAGCGTGTCCAAGCCCTTAATAATCTTATATGTTTCAATAAGATCCCCTCTCAATTCTAAATTCCAGCACACATAAGCCCAGCCGTTCCATTCTATCAACATATGACAGTCCCGCCTTCCCAGGAATTAACCTGGTGAACCTATGCTGCACTCCCTCAATAGCAAGAATGTCCTTCCTCAGGTTTGGGAGGGCTTGTTGGAGTAGCCCTGTGTGATGGTGTACAGTGGGCCCACAATACATTAATAGTGAGGGAATAAATGTGTGAGGTTGGCTGATGGACCATATGTCAAGCAGTCTGCCCGACATTAGACAGTGAAAACCATTGTCTTTGTTGTTGCAACTACACTTACTCAGATGAGTGGGGAGTATTTCATCCCATTCCCGGGGTCAAGGAACGAACGTTCACGTCGCGGCCCTGTTTCCACCAATCTCTCCACCACCACACACAAGAAGCACAAGAAGCACAAGACGTTATTTTATGCAGATGCCGAGAAGATGCTAGGGCGGTCACAGTAGCTCAGCGGTGGAGTTGAGCCTTACAGCGAATGCAGCGTCGGAGACCCAGGTTCGATCCTGACTACGGGTGCTGTCTGTACGGAGTTTGTACGTTCTCCCCATGACCTGCGCGGATTTTCTCCGAGATCTTCGGTTTTCTCCATTGTCAGAGTGAGGCCAAAGGCAAATTGGAGGACCTGCGTCTCATATTTCACTTGGGCCGCTTACAACCCAGCGGTATGAATATTGATTTCTCTAACTTTAAATGACCCTTGCATCGCCCTTCTCTCCATCCCTCCCCCACCCACGCTGTACCAGTTTCAAAGTTGTCTCATTGAGTCTCATTATCTGTAACTATTATCTGTTCTAGATCTCTCAATATCACCCGTCTAGGTCTCTTGTTTCCCTTTCCCCTGACTCTCACAGTCTGAAGTAGGGTCCCGACCCAAAACATCACCTATTCCTTTTCTCCAGAGATGCTGTCTGACCCATTGAGTTACTCCAGCATTTTGTGTCTATCTTTGGTTTAAACCAGCATCTGCAGTTCCTTCCTACACATACATTACCTGTTGCTATCAGTCAATACAGGTGACTGATTCACGCTATGATTGCTAAACTCAAACTATCGTTCACCAAGTGAGTAAATATATGAGAATTTTTTTTGTATTTGTCAAGAATCAGAAGGCGACATCTTCCGAATCTTGATGCATGCATGCAAGAACTGTTCCACCTTTTTAAGGAGTTGCAAATGGAATTGAACACGTTAGAATAATCAGTTAATATCCGCGAACAAAGGAAGGGGTTTAGATTTCCAGAATCCGCCATTTTCTTTATTTTAATTTCTTGTACTATTTCTCCACAGAAGCATTTCTCATTGTCATTCTTTTTTTCCCTGCGGAAAAAGAATTCCTTATTTATCAGAAGCTAGAAACAGAATGCTAGCGTCACTCAGCGGGATGGGCAGCATTTTCGGCGTAAAGGAAGAGGTGACGTTTCGGGTCGAGACCCTTTCGGCTTGTACTCGCTAGAATTTAGAAGATTGAGGGGGGATCTTATAGAAACGTGCAAAATTCTTAAGGGGTTGGACAGGCTAGATGCAGGAAGATTGTTCACGATGTTGGGGAAGTCCAGAACAAGCGTTCACAGTTTAAGGATAAGGGGGAAGTCTTTTAGGACCGAGATGAGAAAAACATTTTTCACAGAGTGGTGAATCTGTGGAATTCTCTGCCACAGAAGGTAGTTGAGGCCAGTTTATTGGCTCTATTTAAGAGGGAGTTGGATGTGGCCCTTGTGGCTGAAAGGGATCAGGGGGTATGGAGAGAATGCAGGTACAGGATACTGAGTTGGATGATCAGCCATGATCATATTGAATGGCGGTGCAGGCTCGAAGGGCTCGAAGGGCCTACTCCTGCACCTATTTTCTATGTTTCTATTTCTCTTCAGTGTGAATTGAATTTCTATGTTTGCATTTAAAATACAATTATGTGACTGTGAATTAAATTGTGACTGCGATATTTCATTCTATGAGTGGTCACTTTACTGCCAATATTTTTGACTTGCTTTATATTTCCTTCTGCTGGTCAGTCAGCCAGTTAACACAGATGTTTCATGTTACTTTATCAAGATATTTTATATATTTTTTAATATCCAACTAGTATTGCCAAGTTCCTGTGCCTTCTCTCTGAGGAGTGATTATTGAGAACTTAAAAAAGTCCAGAAAATGTAACAGCTGCATTTAAATATGTTTATTATAGCTTTCCATGACAATTGCCAATGAGTTCAGTCAACACCCTCAACTCTCCCAGCAAAGATTTAGTTTAGTTCAGAGTACAGCGCGAAAACAGGCCCTTCGGCCCACTGAGTCCTCACCAACCACCGATATCCCAATAACACTATCCTACACACTAGGGACAATTTACACACATACCAGACTAATTAACCTACAAACCTGTATGTCTTCGGAGTGTGGGAGGAATCCAAAGATCTCGGAGAAAAAACCCATGAAGTCACGTGGAGAACGTACAAACTCCGTACAGTCAGCACCCGTAGTCGGGATCGAACCAGGGGCTCTGGTGCTGCAAGCGCTGTAATGCCCCTGTCCCACTTAGGAAACCTGAACGGAAACCTCTGGAGACTTTGCACCCCACCCAAGGTTTCCGTGCGGTTCCCGGAAGTTGCAGGTGGTTGCCGGAGGTTGCAGGTAGTGGAAGCAGGTAGGAAGACTGAAAAAAACCTCCGGGAACCGCAGGGAAACCTTGGGTGGGGCGCAAAGTCTCCAGAGGTTTTGGTTCAGGTTTCCTAAGTGGGACAGGGGCATTAAAGGCAGCAACTCTACCGCTGCACCACCTTGACCGCCCTGATGTCGATTACTAGTGGAAGAGATATGAAAGCACACAATCACGGCCAAATATTTGTGAATCAATTTGGTAACGACTAAATGACCATCAATAGTAGTCGATGATTACATTGCCAAGAAAAGTTCCAACAAGTGTTCAACACCTGTCTTAGGGAAGCATTTAGAAAGGGACGTCAAAGGTATTTTTATTGCACCAAATTCAAATGAATAGGCTATGTGTGGCTATTAACCCTGACTACCATTAAGTTCAAGTGAATAAATATGTTGGAAATGTACATGTATTTGCCAAGTTTCAGAAAATGATGTTATTGATGGTTTATCTTTCACAGAATTACACTGCAAGGAAGATAGATACAGAACGCTGGAGTAACTCAGCGGGTCAGGCAACATCTCCGGAGAAAAGGAATCGGTGACATTTCGGGGAGTCGCCCTTCTTCATTTGAATATATCCCGCCGCTCTACAACACTCACCAGAGCCCTACCATTCACTGTGTAGGTCCTCCACATGTTAGACGTCCAAAAATGCAACATCACACGTTCCTCTGTATTAAATTCCATTAACCATTCCTCAGCCCACCTGGCCAACTGATCAACATCCTGCTGCAATTTTTGACAACCATCTTCACTATCTACAATACCACCCACTTTAGTGTCATCTGCAAACTCGCTAGCTATGCCATGTAAATCATTGATACCGATAACAACAATAGGCCCAGCACTGAACCCCGAGGCACACCACAATGTCACAGGCCTCCAGTCTGAGAAGCAACCTTCCACCATCACGCTCTGCTTCCTTCCCTGAAGCCACTTTTCTATCCATTCAGCTATCACTCCTTGGATCCCATGTGATCTACCCTAACATAGCAGCCTAGCATGTGGAACCTGTCGAATGCTTTGCTGAAGTCCATATGCACAACATCTACAGCTCTGCCTTCATCACCCTCTTTGGTCACATCATCAAAAATGTCAGATTCAAAAGGTCGATCAGGGCAGAGCTGTAGATGTTGTACAGATGGACTTGAGCAAAGCATTCGACAAGGTTCCACATGGTAGGCTGTTCTGAAAGGTTAGATCGCATGGGATGTGAGGTATTGCATTTTGGGAAGTCTAATATGGGCAGGACCTACACAGTGAATGGTAGGGTTCTGGGTAGTGTTGTAGAGGAGAGGGATTTCCCTAGATCCATGGTTCATTGTTCCTTGAAGGTGGAATCGCAGGTAGATAGGGTGGTCAAAAAGGCATTTGGCGCATTGGCCATTAGTCAGCGTATAGAGTGTAGAAGTTGGGAGGTCATGTTGCTGTTGTATATGACGTTGGTGAGGCTGCATTTAGAGTATTCTGTTCAGTTCTGGGCACCGTGTTATAGGAAATATGTTATCAAGCGAGAGAGAGTACAGAGAAGATTTATGAGGATGTTGCCAGGACTACAGCGTCTGAGCTATAGGGAGAGGTAGTGTAGGCTGGGACTCTATTCCATGGAGCGCAGGAGGATGAGGGGTGATCTTATAGAGGTGCATAAAATCATGAGAGGAATAGATCAGGTAGATGCACAGAGTCTCTTGCCCAGGATACGTGAATCGCGGTCCAGAGGACCCAGGTTTAAGGTGAAGGGGAAAAGAGGAATCTGAGAGCTAACTTTTTTCACACAAAGGGTGGTGGGTGTGTGGAACAAGCTACCAGAGGAGGTAGTTGAGGCAGGGACTATCCCAATGTTTAAGACACAATTAGACAGGTACATGGACAGGACAGGTTTGGAGGAATATGGACCAAACGTGGGCAATTGGGACTAGTGTAGCTGGGACATGTTGGCCGGTGTGGGCAAGCTGGGCTGAAGGGTTTGTCTCCGCATGGTATTCCACACGCTATGACTATTATTAATATTCTCTAAATAGTTTTTTTTTCCTTTCAGGCCTTTGCCAGAGCAGTCAGTTATAGAGGCATAGACCCATAGAATGATGTGGACCCAGCACAAGTTTGTGGGAGATCGTGTTTGGTGATGCATTTGGTTGAGATTTTGAACAGGTAACTGAAATGGTTGAAGAGGACAAGTCCGCTAATGTTGTCCATGCTGACATCAGCAAGGCCTTTGATAATGTTCCACATGGTAGGTTCTGGAAGGCTAGATCACATGGGATCCAGGGAGAGCTGGCCGACTGGTTAGAAAACTGGCTTTATGGAAGGAAGCAGAGGGTGATGGTGGAAGGTTGCTTTGCCGACTGGAGGCCAGTGACTAGTGGTGTGCCTTGGTGATCGGTGTTGTGGGATTTGCTGTTCATCACTTATATCAACAATTTGAATGACAATGTGGAAGCCATGATACATAAGATTGCAGATGACACTAAAGTGGGTGGTATCATAGATGGTGGAGATGATTATCAAAAATACAACAAGCTCTTCATCAGATGGGCAAGTGGGCTAAGGAAAGGATGATGGAATTTAATCCAGATAAGTGTGAGGTGTTGCAATTTGAGTGGTCAAACCAGGGCAGAAACCTACACAATGAACTGTGGGGCTCTGGGATGTGTTGTAGAGCAGTGGGATCTAGGAGTACAGGTACATATATATATATATATATAGTACAAAAACTATGTGTGTGTGTGTGTGTGTGTGTGTGTGTGTGTGTGTGTGTGTGTGTGTGTGTGTGTGTGTGTGTGTGTGTGTGTGTGTGTGTGTGTGTGCGTGTGTGTGTGTGTGTGTGTGTGTGTGTGTGTGTGTGTGTGTGTGTGTGTGTGGTGTGAAATCCTATTTTATTTTCTTCCAAATGCTAGGCCATAGCCTTACCATATTCACACATCCTACTCACCTTATACCCCTCCACGTCGTAATCAGGTTCACTTCAGATTACATGCTATATTTCAAAACTTATTCATGATTTCGTTTTCAAAGAAAGCCCAAAACCACTTTCTCAGAGAGCGTCCAATGATGATGTCACAATGCCTCTCAGTGCACCAATCACAATGGGTTATCAAGCTGCCTGCCGACTGCCACAATGACATCACAATGGGATGCCCATCCCCTCTCCTCGCCTCCTCTCCCCTCTCCACTCCACCCCTCTCCTGAGCTTCCCTCTCCTCCCCTCTCCACACCCTCGTCCCCCTCTCCCTCCCCTTTCCTCCCCTCCCTCGTCTCCCCTCTCCTCCCCTTTCTCCCCCTCCTCCCCTCTCCTCTCCTCTCCCCTGTCCTCTCCCCCCCCCTCCTCTCCCCCCACCTCTCCTCCCCTCCTCTCCTCCACTCTCCTCTTCCTCTCTCCCCCTCTCTCTCTTCCCTCTTTCTCTCTCCCCGTACCCTCTCTCTCTGTCCCCTCTCCAACTCTCCTCTTCTTCCCTCTCTCTTCCCCACTCTCTCTCTCCTCCCCTCCCCACTCTCTCCCCCTCAAAAGCACGACAACTTCACTCCCTCCTGTCAGTATATATATTTTTTTCTAATCAAAAGAGTAGTGGAATATTGCTTTGGGGAAGAGATTGCGTTGGGGGACCAGGCCCCCTGTGTAACAGGGACCCAACAGGTCCCACTTGGCCTAGTTGTTTCCTGAGTCATTTTACTTGGCAGAAGAGTTTAGCTGTAGGATGGGTGGGTGGAAGAAAAGATAATTGTCTTTTTTTTTTAACTTCTTTGTGTTTATTCTTTCTCTTCTCAATATACACTTTTGCCCCACATTATAAATCTTGCTCTCTTAAGATATGTGCATTAAGATTTTGGCACCGCTGTTTTGTGGGCATTGCTGTTTCGGATGAATTAGCATAAGATCGGCGCCTCCAAAACGGAGGCGCTGAAACAGCGGTGCTGAAACGGCGGCGCCAAAATAGCCGTGCCGAAATGGCGTAGCTGAAATGGCAGCGCCAAATGGCACCATTCCGGTTTCTTAAAATGGTGTCGGGGGTCGATAGCATGGTCAAGAAGGGTTTTGGTACATTGGCCTTCACCAGTCAGGGTACTGAGTACAGAAGTATTGGGTAAAGAAGTTTGGATGTTATGTTACAATTGCGCAAGATGCTGGTGAGGTCAGATGTGGAGTATGGTGATCAGTTTTGGTCGCCTTGCCAGAGGAAGAATGGCATTACGCTGGAAAGTATCCAGAGAGGATTTACAAGGATGTTGCCAGGACTTTAGGGAATACGAACCTGAGGGGCACGCTTTTCATTCAGAGGGTGGCGGTAGGTGAATGGATCGAGGCTCTGGTTGAGGCTGATACCATAATAACATTTAAATGACACTCAGACAGGTACATGGATAGGAAAAGTTTAGAGCGATGTGTTATAAACATGGGCAAATGCAGCTCGCTTAGATTGGTCAGCATGGACGAGTTGGGCCAAAGGGCCTGTTGCCGTGCTGTATGACTTTAAGACTGTAAGTGGCACTGAATGGATTCTTCTACACAGTGCCACAAAGGACAATGGACTAAATTGTTTCATAGAGGCATGCAGCATAGAAACAGGCCCATAGAAACATCCACCTGTCCAAGCACCTGTCCAAATCGTAAACGGCACCAGACTGCACGCGCATCTTTCCACATTGACAATGATCTCGGGTTGGTCACAACTCTCTAGAGCTGCTGGAAATGGCGTTCCTGACCTTGCATGTATCTTGATCGTGGAGCATCTTTCTCAAATGTAATTGTGCTCAGAAATACATGAAACTGCCACATGATGGCCCGCAAGCTGTGATCTTAACCAGTGGATTCGCCTGAGACCTCATTTCATTGGAAACTAGTGTCAAAGAAAGTCAGTCGTCCCCTGTGGAGACAAAGGGCTGGTCAACGTTTCCGCTTGTGACCCTGACTTGGGGCTGACAGGTTCATTATCCCTTTACCCTCAAATATGCTGCTTAACCCACTGAATTCCACCAGAATGTTTTTTTTTACTGAAGAATATGGACCTTACACTTAAGATAGACAGGCAGAATCTCTGGAGTAACTCAACGGGACAGGCAGAATCTTTGGAGAGAAGGAATGGGTGACGTTTCGGATCGAGACCCTTCTTCAGACTGAGAGTCGGGGGGAGAGGGAGACACAGAGATAATGAAGGTTATGGCGTGAGAACAAGATAGCAAAGGGGTCGCCGATCAAGGAAAATGTGGAATAAATCACTGTTAACTAGGGGAAGTTGACAACGAAGCATACAGAGGTAAAGTTTAGTCAGGAAGACAGTCAGACTGGCCGGAGAACGCGGAAGGGGGAGGGATGGACAGAGAGCAAAAGCAAGGGTTACTTGAAGTTAGAGGTCAATTGTTATACCGCTGGGTTATAAGCTGCCCAAGCGAAATATGAGGTGCTGTTCCTCCAATTTGCGTTGGGCCTCACTCTGACAATGGAGGAGGCCCAGGACAGAGAGGTCAGTGTGGGAATGGGAGGGGGAATTATATACATAGACAATAGGTGAAGGAGTAGGCCATTCGGCCCTTCGAGCCAGCACTGCCATTCAATGTGATCATGGCTGATCATCCCTGTGGACGGCATCAAAATATTTGTCCCGTAGAGCAGCTGGGATGACTGCTTTGTGACCCTTCATTATGACACCGTCCTCCAGCACCAGTTCATCGTGAACCAGGTAGTATGGGCGATTCGCAAGTGGGGCGCAATATGAGGAATCTGAGGAAGGACATTATTGCCATAGAGGGAGTGCAGAGAAGGTTCACCAGACTCATTCCTGGGATGTCAGGACTGTCTTATGAAGAAAGACTGGATAGACTTGGTTTATACTCTCTAGAATTTAGGAGATTGAGAGGGGATCTTATAGAAACTTACAAAATTCTTAAGGGGTTGGACAGGCTAGATGCAGGAAGATTGCTCCCGATGTTGGGGAAGTCCAGGACATGGGGTCACAGCTTAAGGATAAGGGGGAAATCCTTTAAAACCGAGATGAGAAGAACTTTTTTCACCCAGAGAGTGGTGAATCTCTGGAACTCTCTGCCGCAGAGGGTAGTTGAGGCCAGTTCATTGGCTATATTTAAGAGGGAGTTAGATGTGGCCCTTGTGGCTAAGGGGATCAGGGGGTATGGAGAGAAGGCAGGTATGGGATACTGAGTTGGATGATCAACCATGATCATATTGAATGGCGGTGCAGGCTCGAAAGGCCGAATGGCCTACTCCTGCACCTAATTTCTATGTTTCTATATTGTTCATCCGTCCAGCCGTGCCGGATGACAGAGGACAGTAGTTGAAGAGTTGTATCTGCAGCCATAAGCTCTGCCAGGTTGCTTAGGCATTCGGTAGGTATGTACGACACCATCATAACTGTGAACTGGTCTTTCTCAGACGGCTGTTGTTCGCAGCTTTTACTGGGGGCTCTGGATAGCGTGTCAGCTGGGTGCATGTCCTTGCCCTTTTGGTAGACTATAGTAAAATCGAAGCACTGTAACTGCATCATCATACATTGCAGGCGAGCAGGAGCAGTGTGAATGACTTTGTTCAGAATGGTGACCAGCGGCTGGTGGTCTGTTTCCACAATCACGGATTTGCCAAAAATAATGTCCTTGAATTTGGTGCAGACAAAAACCACGGCAAGTAATTCCTTTTTGATCTGGGCGTAGCGTTGTTCAGTCTCGGACAGGGTACGGGAGGCATAAGCAATAGTTCTGCCATCTCCTTCAGCAGAAGTCTGTAGGCAAGCAGCTCCGAGTCCATATTGGGAGGCATCACACGTGAGCGTCACCGTCGGGTTTAAAGCGAAATAGACGAGGGTTGGAGCACTGGACAATTGTAACTTGAGGATTTCAAAAGCTCTCTGGTGGTGTGGGTATCAGGACTAGGCAGTGTCTTTGTGAGTCAGTTGTCGTAGAGGAGCAGATAGTTCGCTGAGGTTGGGAACAAATTTCCCCAAGTAGTTGACCATTCCCAGGAATCTCTGTAAACTCGTAACGTCAGTGGGAGCTGGCATCTCGTTAATGACAGTGGTCTTGGAGGGGTCAGGTCTGAGCCCATTACTGGTGAACACGTGTCCGACATAATGGCACTCTTTGACACAAAAATCTGCATTTTAGAGGGTTGAGCTTGAGATGGATGTCTTTAGCACGGTCTGGTACTTTTGTTGGTGGCTTCATGTGCAGCCATGTTGCGTCCAGCAATGAGAATATCATCGACAATGATAGTGCATGGATGCCCCGCAAATAATTGTTCCATTGTGCGATGGAATACCTCAGTGGCAGAGTTCATGCTAAAGAGCATCTGCAGAAATTTGTAGTGGCCAAAGGGGGTGCCAAACGTGGTGAGATTGGACGAGTCAGGGTCCAGCGGGATCTTCCAGAATGAACTTTTGGCATCTAGAACATAAAACAGAGACGCACTGCCCAGCTGGGCAGCAACTTCCTCAACTCTGCGCATCGGGTAGTGCGGGTGTTTGATCGCTGTGTTCAGGTCTCTGGGGTTGATGCAGATTCTGATTTCATCCTTGTTTTTCTTTGTTGTAACCACCATGGTGGAAACCCAGTCGGAATTGTCAGTGACCGCGGCAATGACCCTCTGGGACACCATCAGCTGGAACTCATTGTGTACTGTGTCGCGCTTAGCATGTGGAATGCGGTGTGGTGCTCGAACCACAAGCAAGACATTTGTATCAGTGACGATGTTGTATTTGATGGGTAGCTTCCCAAGCTTGTCGTCAAATAGTTCCTTGTATTGGGAAAGTATCTGCTGGGTGGAGCCCTCAGCAGGAGATATTTGATGGACCACAGGCCCAAAAGTTACCAGTCCTAGATCTTGCCATGCTGGATCAGAAATGCCAAACACAGTTGCAACTTTCCCACGGACAATGAAAAAGTTCAGCTTGTGAGCTAGTGACTCCAGGCGGCAGTTCAACTCAGCTTCCCCAAGTGGAAGCACCTCCCCTCCTCTGTAGGCTAGCAAAGTGGCCGAAGTGTTTACAATATGTTCGGCATTTCTGATCCGCTTAAATTTGGTTAATGACATGACATTGCATCTGGCACCAGTGTCGATCTTTGCAACATTAATGGTGTTGTTGACGTGTAATGAAACTACAGGGTCAAGTTGCTTGTTAGTGGAAGCAACTAGGGAGTTTATGTTATGACTGTTATCTTCATGCTCACGGAGCAGAGCTGGAGGAAATACTGCCAGCTCTTGGTACTCGCTATCAGTAGCTTCATGTTTTAACAGGTGTACAGGCTGCCTTGGGAGTGAATGAGTCACACGAGAATGGCAGCATTTCATGAAATTATTCCTTTTTACAAAAATGGCATATTTTCCCGAAAGCAAAGTATAGATTGCGAGCTGGTAGGAGCCGCCACAGTTAGAGCACTGTTCAATAAATCCTGAATGTTGTCGAGATGGTGTGTGGGGCTGTGAACACTTGTTACGGTAGGAAGTGTCAGTAGCATCGACACGGTACGAGGAATGTGGTCTGGGGCCCAATGACCTTGTGTGAGAAGCTGCGATTTCGGCAAATATAGAAGCTGGGATATAATGTTAAAATTGTACAAGCATGTTCAGCTCAGGCCAGGGGCAGTTCAGTATCGTGGAGCAATTCATCGAGTACTTTATCACTGAGCAGTCCACCCACCAGTCTATCACGGATGAGTTCATCGCACAGATTAGCAAAACGGCAGCGTGCAGCAATATGTTTCAGATCGCTAATGTCATTTTCCACAGGCTCACCTTGTTGTTGGTTTTGAGTAAAAAACTTAGTAGGTTCAAGTATGGAGTTGGCACGAAGGTCACATAGCCGTCTGAATTTAGTGAGGAGGACCTCAGGATCATTAATAGTTTCAGCAGGTACCACGATTTGGTTGTGGTGATCCAGAACCGCAGGCGCATAGTCGAAATGCTCTGCGTGTTTTATAGCTAGCGTGTTTTAGGGCCAGCGATGTTGAGAAGTATATAGGCACGTCACGATGAGCAGCATGAATATAATGGTTAAAATCGCGCTCGAAAACCCGCCAACATTCAGCGATGTCTGAGTCAAAAATCAGAGGGTCTGGCTTGCGAAGTGAGCTAGCCATGGCAACACGAGTGAATGGGTAGAATGGGTGAAAACAAAATGCAGGGAATAAAATAAAAAACGATATACTTAAACATGGAGTGGGTCACCAACCACATCTGACACCATGTCGAGTAACTCACACATACTCGCAAACATGGTACAGCAGTATTTATTGAAAAGCACATATAACACACTATGGCATGTTGCTTCTCCAGTACAGCAGCATGGACAGACTGCACACGCCGGGTTGCGATAATATGAACAGTGTGGTAGGACGCGGAGCTTCAGATAATAAAGCACTACATTGGTTTGTAAGTAAAGTGACCGATCTACACTTTCCAACTACAGATGTTAAGCTCACTGCATTTTCTCTGCAGCCCATCTTGAATAGAGGCTCAACATTTACAACCCAAGAGTCTGCCGGCTCCTCTCCTGTATTTAAAGATGACTCGTAAATTTCAACCTGGGCTCCCGCAATCTCGTCTCTATGTTTCCCACAATGTCCTCGGATATACTTATGCCAGGATCCTCTTCATAGACTTCAGCTCTGCTTTTAACACAATCATTCCACAGCAGCTGGTGGAGAAGTTGGAGCTATTGGGGGTTGATGCTGGCACATGCAACTGGGTCCTGAACTTTCTATCACAACGGCAGCAGACAGTCAAGGTGGGCAGTAGGACATCAAAAACCATAGCCGTGAGCACTGGCTCACCCCCAAGGCTGTGTCCTAAGCCCTCTGCTGTTTAGTCTGCTTACACACGACTGTACTGCTAGACTCAACAACAACTTCATCAACAAATTCGCTGATGACACAACAGTGGTGGATCTCATCAGTGACAATGATGAGTCAGCGTACAGGATGGAGGTGGGGCTGCTCACAGGATGGTGAAAATCCCACAACCTCATTCTCAACGTGGGAAAAACTAAGGAGATGGTGGTTGACTTCAGGAGGGCGGGAAAACAACACCATACACCTCTGCACATCGATGGAGCTGATGTGGAAAGGGTCAGCAGCGTGAAGTTCCTAGGATTACACCTGTCAGATGACCTGACATCCACGACCAACATCACAGCACTGGTCAAGAGAGCCCAGCAGCGACTACACCCTCTCCGAAGACTACGTAAAGCAGGTCTCCCCACTACACACCTACAAACTTTTTATAGGGTGACAATTGAGAGCACATTAACCTACGGCATCACTTCCTGGTTCAGGAGCTGCAAGGCGTTCGAACAGCACCAACTGGACAGGATTGTGAAGACCGCCAGCAGGATTATTGGTGCTCCACTCCCTTTCCTGCTGGACATATACAGGAAGAGATGTATCAGCAGAGCCATCTCCATCATCAAAGATCCCTACCACCCATCGCATCACATATTCTCCATCCTGCCATCTGGGAAGAGGTACAGGAGCATTAGCTGCAAAACCAGCAGGATGCTCCTCAGCTTCTTCCCGCAGGCTATAAGACTGATAAACGGACTTTGCCCCCTGCCAAAGTATCACGCACCAACCACCAACCTGGACACACTGCAGCAGAGCCACTGTCGTGCTGCTGCTGATCGGAACGCTTGTTGATGTTTAGTAGAGTGTTAATTTGTTCATGATATATGTATTTTTATTTCTATTTATTTTTAATGCACACTGAATGGACACTGGTTGAGCAATGTTTTTTTGTTTCCTCTGGGTATGTGAATACTCAGGAAATGACAATAAAGATATACAATACAATATACAATACAATACAATACAATACCTGATCAGGCCCTGGAGATTTGTCTACCATCATATGCAAACTGTGGTTATTACAATACAATCAGTTTTACAATCAGTTTTATTCATCACATTGCACATAAAGTACAGTGAAATGAATTTGCCAGCAGCAGTAAAATGATAAAGAACACACAAACACACACAAAAACATTTAACACAAACATCCACCACAGCATTCATCACTGTGGTGGAAGGCACAAAATTTGGCCAGTCCGACCTCCACCCTCTGCAGCCGTCGTTGCAGGCATCCAGATGTGCAGACAAGGTAAAAAGTCCAGGTAAGTCCTGAATCGGTTCCTCCCCCACCAGAGACCGCGGCTTCAAGTTGGCCGGCGGTCGGAGATTTAAAGTCCCCTGCAGCAAGAAGCACCGCAGACCGCAGGGGCCGGCAGTCGAAACTCGCCTCCAGAGGTCCCCGGCGAGGGACCCCGCTCCTGATGGTAAGTTCTCGCTGTGCCCGCGGTAGAAGTAGGCCGCGGGCCGGCGGTCAGAGCTCTTCTCCTCCCGGGTCCCCCACGAGGTGGATGTTAATTTGTGTTTATTGTTGTTTATTATTGTATCATTGTATGTATGACTGCAGGCTGCGGATGTCGCGCCGGCCAGAGCTCTGCAGACCGTGGCTTCAGGCTGCCGCAGGCCAACGAATGGAGCGCTCCCCTCCGGCGACCCCTGGCGAGGGCTCGCCCGCTCCACGCCGAGAGTCCACGCTGCACCCGCAGCTGAAGCCCCGGGCACGTCTCCGGGAAAGGCCGCACCGATCCTTGCTGTTAGTCCACGGGAGAGGCGACATGGAAAAAGTCGCCTCTCCGTGGAGGAGGTGACCGAAGCGGCTTCCTCCCTTACCCCCCCACCCCACCACCCCCCACACAAGACACACAAAGAAACATTAAAAACATATGTTAAAACATACTAAAAAAACAAAAAAAGTAGAAAAAAACGGACACGCTGCTGACAGGGCTGCTGGCTTGCAGCGCCCCCACCGACCATTATGGACTAAACTAGCATTGAATATACATGGAGGTGCAAATAGACTTAACTGGTGCTGTTCGTGTGGAGAAATAGCTCCCAATATATTCAGTAGTTCCAAGGTTTTGATCTGATGGCCAAAAAGAAATGGGATTATCTTTAGTGGTAACTGCTGAAGACTTGTTATTCATGTCAGAGAATTTAAGGACATTCACTGGCAGTTTCTGTAATATTTTAGTGACCTCCACATGGTGAAAACAAGGAGCATGTTGTCATCTTGATGAATACAGGAGGTGGAGATACTATACTATCTTATAACAAACCTGTCTTATTTACAAAAAGTAGTAAACACTGCCCAGTCCATCATCGGCTCTGACCTTCCTTCCATCGAGGGGATTTATCGCAGTCGCTGCCTCAAAAAGGTTGGCAGTGTCATCAAAGACCCACACCATCCTGGCCACACACTCATCTCCCTGCTACCTTCAGGTAGAAGGTACAGGAGCCTGAAGACTGCAACAACCAGGTTCAGGAATAGCTACTTCCCCACAGCCATCAGGCTATTAAACCTGGCTCGGGCAAAACTCTGATTATTAATAACCACTTTCTGCTATTTGCACTTTATCAGTTTATTTATTCATGTGTGTATATATTTATATCATGGTATATGGACACATGTATCTGTTTTGTAGTAAATGTCTACTATGTTCTGTGTGCTGAAGCAAAGCAAGAATTTCATTGTCCTATACAGGGACACATGACAATAAACTCACTTGAATTTACAGGTGATAATTGCCGTGGATCGTTGGAGAATTTAACAGATCCTTCAAAATTAGATTTAGTATGATTTCTTCACTTCTTTGAGCATGGTTTAAGTTTTGATACAAATAGCAGTCTAGCTGGTAAAATATCACTGCACTATGCTCAAGGTCATGCCATAGTGATAGGAGCGGAATTAGGCCATTCAGCGCATCAAGTCTACTCCGCCATTTAATTGTGGCTGGTCCATCGCTCCCTCCTAACCCCATTCTCGTGCCTTCTCCCCATAACCTCTAAAACCCGTACTAATCAAAAATCTATCTAACTCTTAAAAATATCCACTGGCTTGGCCTCTACCGCTTTCTGTGGCAAAGAATTGCAGTTTCACCACTCTCTGACTAAATAAATTCCTCCTAATCTCCTTCCTAAAAGAACGTCCTTTAATTCTAAGGCTATGACCTCTAGTCCTAGATGCTCCCACTAGTGGAAACATCCTCTCCACATCCACTCTATCCAAGCCTTTCACTATTCTGCATGTTTCAATGAAGTCCCCCCTCATTTTTCTAAACTCCAGCGAGTACAGGCCCAGCGTCGTCAAATGCTCATCATATGCTAACCCACTCATTCCTGGGATCATTCTTGTAAACCTCCTCTGGACCCTCTCCAGAGCCAGCACATCCTTCCTCAGATATGGTGCCCAAAATTGCTCACAATACTGCAAATGCGGCCTGACCAGCGCCTTATAGAGCCTCACCATT
This sequence comes from Leucoraja erinaceus, assembly GCF_028641065.1. Lineage (NCBI taxonomy): Eukaryota > Metazoa > Chordata > Chondrichthyes > Rajiformes > Rajidae > Leucoraja > Leucoraja erinaceus. Next base: position 71,067,154 of record NC_073384.1, on the reverse strand, counting down.
ACATCCCTGTTTTTGTATACAAGCCCTCTTGAAATAAATGCTCGCATTGAGTTTGCTTTCTTTACTACCAATTCAACTTCAAGGCTCTCGCTTAACTTTTTTTCCCTGTTGCCAGCCGGGCAACCGTGGCAGCTTTTTAGGTTGCCAAATGACAGTTTAGGTGGTCATTTAAGTCGGCTTGCATGACACGTGCGATAATGTGCTCGGACGAAGTGCGTAGCTACCAGTCGGAATTATACTCAATGAAGCATTCACATATTATTTCTGCTTCAAATAAAGTCTTAAACTAAAAATTCACTAATCAAGACATGATATATCCCACAATGACAAGCAGCAAAATTATAAGACAGTATCTCAACTCTTTTTAGACATTGAAATTAATGCAATTTCTATTAGTTCTTTCCACTTCCAAACAAAAATGTGGTTGGATTATTCAGCATGTGATCACCCTGTGTCAATAAATCCTGGACCAAGGTAACATATTTGCGTATGTATAGTTGTGAATGGTGGGCATTAAATAACTACAGTACTGATATTTCATATTAAGAGCATTGATTTGCCGTTAACATGAATTCTGTAATAACGTGTCAACGATAGCAGTGACAATCGAACACTGCGATTTTAATGTTTCACATGTTCAACATTTAATTAATCCATCTTTATGGATTAAAACAAATAATAACATTTGGAATTAAAAACACATTTGATTGCATTCCGTTATCAAAAATAGTCAATACTCGCTCTGAAGACATTCCCAGGACAATAGGGTCAGGGAAGGGGGTGTGTGTGAATCAGTGCGGGGTGGATAGATGGTGGGTGGGGGGGGGGGGTGGTTAGAAGGCAGTCGGTGCAGAATGGATGGATTGAGGCAGGTGAATTAGTACGTGTTGGTTGGTGTAGGTAAAATTGTGAGGGGAGAGCACGGAGGGTGTCAGTGGTGTTGAATGTGGGGGGGGTTCAATACGGGATGGATGGGGTAGACAAAAGTGCTGGAGAAACTTGGTGGGTGAGGCGGCATCTATGGAGCGAAGGAAATAGGCAACGTTTCGGGTCGAGACCCTTCTTCAGACTGTTCCCCCCATTCTTCTGAATGGGAGGATCAGTACAGGAAGGGGGGGGGAGATCAGCGCAGGATGATGGGGGGGGTGGGGTCAGTAGAGTGTGGATCGGAGGGTCTGTGCAGGATGAATGGGAAATCCCTAGAGGATGAATGGGGGAAGGTGCAGGATAAATGGAGGGCGAGTCAGTACGGGATGAATACATGGATTAGTACTGGATGGATGGGGGATCAGTACAGGGTGGATGGAGGAGGTGCAGGGTGGATGGGAAAGTGGTAAGTACAGGGTGAATTGGGGAACCAGTGTAGAATGGATGGGGGGGGGGGGCGGGTATGGCGGCAGAATTAATGCGAGGTGGATAGGGTGCTCAGCGCAGGATGAATAGATTGGGGGTGGGGGAGATGGGGAGGGGAGCGCAGGGGGTGTTAGTGAGGACTGAATAGAGGCGGGGATGGATATCAGTGCGGGATGTAGAGGAGGGGTCCCAGGATAAGGGGGGGGGGGGGGGTGTGGAGGGGGCGTACAAGAGAGAGAAATGGGGCGAGGTGGGGAGGAAGGATGGTCAGCGCTCCTCGGATAACATCGCCCGCTGCCTTGGCCATTGGGAATTCCTCCTCCGCCAGCCAACAGCAAGGTGCGGGGCCGAGAGGTGCAGCTCAAAGATCCCATAGCCATAGTATCTATCATCTTTGGTATCTATGGTGCAGCTGCTTCAGAAGAGTCGGAGCGAATGACGGATCCCGACCAGACTCTGTGCAGGAGGGTTTGTTTTAAAAGCGGTTATCCGGTTGTCGGATTTGTAAGCAGCAGTTCCATCTCCTCCTCCTGCTGCTGCTTGCAAATCTGACAAAGGGATAACCGCTTTAAAGAAAAACCCTCCCGCACGCCGAGGCCTCCCCATCCCTCCCTCCCGGCCTCGGCGTGCGGGAAGTTTTTTTTTAAGCGCCGGGTAGTGGATTTGCAAGCAGCGGCCCTTATCAGGGCGGGCGGGCGGGGTGCGTGGGGAGGAGATTACGCCGCTGCCGCTGCTGTTGCTGTTCTGGGCCGTCATTCGTTCCGACACTTCGTCACCCCGCACCTAGTATCTTGCCCACGGAATACAGCCATCACCGTCGACACAAAACGTTGCGTTCCTTTTCTCCATAGATGCTGCCTGACCTGTGGAGTTACTCAAGTTTTTGGTGTCTATCTTCGGTACAAACCAGTATCTGGTTGCCAAGCCGGGCAAAACGACGAGGTGTTTAGTTGCCCGGCAGCTCTTTGAGTGGTCTATGGCACCCGGGCAACCGTTAATTTCGAGCCCTGAACTTACAGGTTAACTTTTGGGGAATCCTGCACCAGCACTCCCAAGTCCCTTTGCACCTCCGATTCCTCGATTCTCTCCCCATTTAGAAAATAGTCTACGCCTTTATTCCTACTACCAAAATGCATGACTCCACACTTTGCTACACTGTATTCCATCTGCCACTTCTCTGCCCACTCTCCCAACCTGTCCAAGTCCTTCTGCAGAGTCCCTGCTTTCTCTACACTACCTGCCCCTCCACCTATTTTCGTATCATCCGCAAACTTGGCCACAAAGCCTTCAATCCCCTCGTCCAAATCATTAATATACAACGTGAAGAGTAGCGGCCCCAGCACCGAGCCCTGCGGAACTCCGCTAGTCACTGGCAGCCAACCAGAAAAAGCCCCCTTTATTGCCACTCTTTGCCTTCTGCCATCCAGACAACCTGCTATCCATGCTAGTATCTGCCCTTTGATACCGTGGGCTCTCATCTTCCTTAGCAGCCTCACGTGTGGCACCTTATCAAAGGCTTTCTGGAAATCTAAGAAAACAACATCTACTAACTCCCCTTTGTCTGTCCTGCTATTTACTACGTCACAGAATTCCCGCAAATTTGTCAAGCAAGACCCCCCCCTACACAAAGCCATGCTTACTTTGGCCTATTTTATCGTGAGCTTCTAAGTACTCCGTAACCTCATCCTTTATAATGAATACCTTGTTATTCACACTCTGTTGTCTGAATCCGGTCTCTTCTTCTTCTTGCGTATGGCGTGCACAACCTAAAGTTGTCGGACAACTTGTTCTATTTGATCTCATTTGACTGAATCCGGTGATTTATCGAACGCAACAACATGGATTGGAAAGGTTTCGAGGGACATGGGCCAAATGCAGGCTGGTGGGATGAGTGTAGATGGGCCATCTTGGTTGCCATGGTCTATTTGGGCCTAAGATCCTGTTCTGTGCTGTACAACCCTATGCTGTGGCAGTCAGTTTGTGCCTGGCAAGATCCTACAATGACAATGGAAAAAGAAACAAGCACAGCTTTGACTCACCTGCGCAAGCTGTATCCGAAGAAACATTAAAAAATAGCTGCACTATTTTCTAGACCCTTAAACTCTCAATCATGATAAACATCAAGCAAAGCTTTTTCTAACAGATATGCATACAAGTCTGAAGAAGGCTCTCGACCCAAAACGTCACCTATTCCTTTTCTCCAGAGATGCTATCAGACCCGCTGAGTTACTCCAGCTTTTTGTGCCTATCTTCTTCATATAATTTCGACCAGTTATAAACCTGGATTAAAGTGGAACCGCCTTCACAACAACCTAAAGATATCAGATCCCGAGATTGTGGAGGCATTAGTAGTGATATTTCAAGAATCACTAGAGTCAGCAAAGGTCGCAGATGATTGGAAAATTGGTATTACACTACCAAATAAGGCACATACACTCACGTATCCCTGTACGCACTTGTAAACAGAGCACGTACACAGGATGTTCCTGTTGTTGATCACCTGGCACCATTCACGACACAGTCCAAGGTTGGGGCTCTCTCCTGGAAGGGACGCACGACATCATCCTTTATGGCATTTGTTATCTGAGCAAACAGCGCCACTGCCCCCTCCCTGAACCAACCATAAGCCCCCCTTTTCTGCAGCGTTTCTGCGCTCCTATCAGCAGGGGGCGCAGGTGGTCTACCCAATGTGTTTTAATAATAATAATAATACATTTTATTTATGGGCGCCTTTCAATAGTCTCAAGGACAACTTACAAAATTTAGCAAATAGAGTAAAAACATGTAAGCGGAATGATATAAATAGTAATACATCACCAGTACACAAATTAAAGACAGAATTCAATCCAAAGACAAAAATCAAAAACACAATATGAAGAGAGAGCAGCGGCAGCTAAAGCGCGCCAGCGTACACTCTCCCTTCCGGCAGCCATCTTGGACACAGAATAAAATAATAATTTACACACAAAAAAACATCCCCCCACAATGGTTACCACTGTGGGGGAAGGCACAATGTCCAGTCCCCATCCCCAGTTCAACCATAGTCAGGCCTATTGAGGCCTCCACAGTTGCCTCTATGGAGGCTCGATGTTCCTGGTCGTTCTCGCCAGGTGTTGTTGCTCCGGCGTCGGGAGAGTCCTCACAGCGGCTGGGACGGCTGGAACGGCCGATTCCCTACCGGAGTCCGTGGCATTCCGAAGCCGACAGGGCCGCGTCGGTTGGTGCTCCGAGGCTCCCGATGTTAAAGTCGGCGCCGCCGCCCGCAGCTGGTCGCTCCACAGTCCCGCAGCTCGACGGTGTTGATCACGGCGGTCTCAGCATACCGGAGCTCCAGCGCGGCGACCCAGCGTGGCGACCCAGGCAAGGCATCGCCCGCTCCGCTCCGCCATAGCGCTCCAGCGCTGTGCCGCCACCGAAGCTGAGGTGCTGGGCGGTCCCTGCCAGGAAAACGCCGCTCCACTCCCACTGGTAGGCCGCAAGGACGGGTCGACGGTGCAGCCAGGGGAAAAAGCTGCCTCACCGACCAGGTAGGGACCTAGAAAATAGTTTCCCCCTTCCCCCCCCACATAAAAAAGTCAAATTCCCCAACAAACATAGGACAAAATTCACTAAAAACTAATTAAAAAAAGTGAATTGAATGGACAGCTGCTGGTTAGCAGCCATTCCCCAGGATGGTTCCTCCTCCTCTTTAGTCAGCAAACTCAGATGTTCCCAGGCATTGAGTGAGAACAGGTACAAAAACATCTTGTGTTCGAAGGGTTTGGAATGCTGCTAATTTAGCTGATAACTCTATTTTAGCTGAACTTGTCTGTTTAACCCTTACAATAAACATGTACCGAGGGTCGCCAACTTTCTCACTGCCAAAAAAGGGACAAAATACGGAACAAATTCCCCAACGGCAATTCGTTGACCGACTCGGCCATGGCCGGGTGAATGATGAGTTGGCCCGGGTGCTGGACTGCAGGTGGGCCAGCTGAGGAATTTTGGCCCGGGCCGGCACCCCATCCAACTCATGAACCGATGATCGGCCATGAGAAGGACGGCTGGTGGTGTCGGCAGTAAGCGAACGTCCGAAGGTCGGACAGCTGGCCAGGCTGCCCACCGACGGGGTCACGGGTTGAGGCGCTGATGCTGCACTCCATGGGCTGCACTACGTCGGCACGGGTGAGGCGGGGCCGGACACTGCGCTCCGACCCGACAGTCCCCTCGACCCGAGTAGTAGCAGTCAAATACGGAACAAGGGTGGACAAACCAATTAGCCCAATATACGGGATGTCCCGGCTAATACGGGACAGTTGGCAAACCTTCATGTACCTGCCCGCCTTCTAAATATTGAATGAATGAATGAATGAATGAATGAATCTCTTTATTGTCATTGCACATGGTACAATGAAATTTAAAAGTCAATCCCAATATTGTTATAGTATCTGCCTTAACTACCTGCTCTGGAAGCGCATTCACCCGTTCTGTGGAAAAAACTGCCACTCAGGTTCCAATACAATCTCTCCCCTCTCACCTAAAACCAATGTCACCTGGTTCATGATTCCCCTATTCTTGGTAAAAGACTCCGTGCATTTACCTTATCTCTTCCACTCAGGATCTTATGTACTAAAATCACCCCCTCATCCTCCTGTGATCCAAGGTATAACCTCATCCTCCTGTGATCAGAGGTATATTCCTGCCCAACCTTTCCCAGTTACTCAGACCTGGCAACATCCTTGTAAATCTTCTCTGTACTATTTCCAGCTTAAGAACATCCTGCCTACAGCAGGGTGAAGAATACTGAACACAATACCCCAAATGGGGCCTCACCAATGTTTTATACAACATAACATAGTAACATCTATGTTCAATTGCCTGACTGAAGGCAGCCAATGTACCGAAAGCCACCTTAACCACCCTATATACCAGTGAAACCACTGTAAATTATTTACCCGTACTCCCAGCCCCCCCCCCCCCCGCTCTAGAACATTCCCTGGGCCCTGCCATTGGCTGTGAAAGTCTTACCCTGGTTGGACCCTCTTTAGTGTCATCTGCAAACTTACTTATCATGCCTTCTACTGTAAATTTGCCTTCTAATGTCAATTTGCATCCAAATCATTGATATAAACCACAAACAACAATGGGCCCAGCACCAAACCTTGAGGCACATCACTTGCCACAGGCCTCCAGTCCAAGAAAGAGTTTTCCACCATCACCCTCTGCATTTTTCCATGAAGCCAATTCTCCATCCACTCTCCTCTCCTACCCCCCTCAATAACCTGGGATAGATCCCGTCAGGCCCTGGGGACATCCACTTAATGCACTTAACCATCTCCTTCTCAATCTCAATCTGCCTTCATATTTTTGCATTCTGTACACTGATTTCACAGTCCTCCAAGTCTTTCTCCATGAATACAGATGCAACATCCTCATTAGTATCTCACCTACAATCTCCGACTCCAAGTATAGATTCCCTGCTTTATCTTTGAGCAGTCCAACATTCTCCCTGGTCACTCTATTATTTTTAACTTGCGTATCAAATGCCTTGGGATTTTCCTTAATCCGACTCACCAAAGACAACTCATGGCCCCTTTCGGCACAACTAATCCTGGAGTTCGCACCTACTCGCTTTATGATCCTCATAAGTCCTGAATGATGCCACCTTCTGTAATCTAACACACGCTGCCTTTTGTGTAGGAAGGAACTGCAGATGCTGGTTTACACCAAAGATAGACACAAATGCTGAAGTAATTCAGGGGGTCAGGCAGCATCTCTGGAGAATTCCTTCCCATGCGTTTTCTTTTTCTTCCTGGCTATGTTTACAACCTCCTTGGTGATCCAAGGCTCCCTTACATTGCCGTTCTTATCCCTCCTTAAAGTTCACTAAAGAAGCCTTGGCCCTCAGTGTCCCAACCCCCCTCCATCTCTTTAAATGGGAATCTATTCCTCCCTATGGGGAAAAATCTGATGTGAAAATATGTTGAAATTCATAAAACACGCACGCTTGTATTTTTAATTCTAATTATTTTACAGACTCCCTCCTTCCCGCGCGCTCAGGTCATCTGATGCTGGCCTGTTATGGGCCTGTCCCACTTGGGCGATTTTTTTGGTGACTGCCGGCGACTGTCATACTCGTAGCAGGTCGCCAAAAAATCAGCGACTGGACCCCCCCTACGACAATGTCTACGACAACCTACCACCTAGTCGAAGTCCAGCTACGGCAAGCTACCGACAACCGGCGACCCATTAGGACGTCTACCTGCGACCACACCTACGACAACCAACGTCCGGCCGCTACAAGCTAGCACAAGGTAAGACAATTCAGTCGCCGGTACCTGTCGCCGGTTGACGTAGGTAGTCGCCAATGGGATTCACCGAAGTCAGCAACGGCAACAACCTACGTCATCCTGGCGACAACCTACGACAGCACCTACGTCAGGAGAAGTCAAGCTACGCTCATTGGCGTCAAGCCCACTGTCGCTGATTGTCGCCGGAAAGTTTCAAACATTTCAAAATCCAGTGGCCACCAAAAAAACGCTACGATCCTTTGGGAGACAGAGGAGACGACTCACGACCATACAGGCAACACCCCGGCGGCGACCATGTGGCAACAGCCTAGTCACCTGTAGTCGCCTGAAAAATCATCTAAGTGGGACAAGGGGCATTAGCCTCACAATGCTGCAGCAATAAGGAAATTGATGAAGCAGCCTTTTTCAATGACGCACCCAAGTGTGGAATACCCTACCCAGGGCCATGAGAGACGGCCACTCAGTTGACATTTTTAAACGACTTATCTTTTTAATCAAGCTTTTAACTGATTTGACTCTGTATTTGACCTCAGTATTTTTGTTTTTTATTATTTTATATTTTTAATATTTATATAAATCTGTGTATTTTTATGCTATTAACTGCCTATGACCTTACCGTTTTAAATTGTATTTTTGTTCAGACCTGTGTTTTTGTGGAAAGCACTTTGGGTTGCATTTAATTGTATGAAAAGTGCTGTACAAATTAAGTTATTATTTTTAAAGTTATTCTAATTATCAATTTGCTCCTCTTCATTGAGGGCTCCCGATAGATGATCACAATGACTGGTCCTACCCGACTCTCTGGATGGGACCTAACACAATAGTGACTGTCATAGGGTTATTCCTCCTGTTACATTACTGAGTTTACTTTGTTACTCCCTCCTGCTCCCCGTGGCTGCGTTACTCCTTCAATTTTACTTTTGTTTCGTTCTATTAATCTCTTTGATCTCATATTATTTTTATGGCTCTCCCAAAACATTGAATGCTTTATATGTTATTTGTTTTGATAGCCTTTGAAGGGGGCACGGTGGCGCAGCGGGTAGAGTAACTGCCTTACAGTGCCAGAGCCCCAGGTTCGATCCTGACTACAGATGTTTGAACAGAGTTTGTAAGTTCTCCCCGTGACCTGCCTGTGTGGGTTTTCTCCGAGATCTTCGGTTTCCTCCCACACTCCAAAGGTTAATTGTCTTGGCATAAATGTAAATTGTCCCTAGAGTGTGTAGGACTAGTGTTAGTGTGTGCTGGTTAGTCTGTGGGCCGAAGGGCCTGTTTCCATGCTGTATCTTCTAAACTAAACTAAACAAAACCCTCTCCTATACTATTTGGTTACACTATCTGACACTTTAACTCCCCCTCCCATTCCCACACTGACCTTTCTCTCCTGGGCCTCCGCCATTGTTGAATGAGGCCCAGCGGAAATTGAAGAAACAGCACCTCATATTTCACTTGAGCAGCTTACAGCCCAGCGGCATGATGATGATTTCCCTAACTTCAAGTAACACTTGCATCCCCTCTCTCTCCACCCCTCCTGTACCAGTTTCAAAGTCGTCTTGTTGAGTCTCATTGTCTATAACTCGTTTTCACCTAGCACACAGCTAACAATGGCCTGTTTCCGTTATCATCATTACTTTTTTGCATATCATTCATTCATTTGCTCCACATCACCGTCTATATCTCTCGTTTCCCTTTCCCCTGATTCTCAGACGAATGGTCTCTCCCTGAAACGGCAACCATGCCTTCTCTCCAAAGATGCTGTCTGACCCACTGAGTTACTCCCGCTCTTTGTATCTATCTTCTTACTAGACTAAGTGTGACCCGTTGGATCCCAGCATCACACGGGAGGGCTGGTCACCAACACAATATTCCACCTCTCCACCAATTCCAATATTGCTCGCCAGTGGGCGGGGGGGGCTTTCTGTTGCGCTAGTATAGGTGCTGCGGGCCGAAGGTACAGGTTTCCAGAGGGCTAGTATAGACATTGTGGGCCAAATGGATTCTTGGGCTGGCAGCTCACTCACTGAGACCTGGCAGTACAGTCACTCGTTCATTTTGTACAAATTCATTTTGTGAACACAGATCACTCGTACAAATTCATTTTCTGAACACAAACTTTTTAAAAAGGCGAGGCAAACAATTGGGCAGCAGCCACCTGACAACCAAAATTAATTTTGTGAACACAAACTTTTTAAAAGGGCGAGGCAAATAATTGGGCTGCAGCCACTTTACAACCGCATCGAGGGGACTCGCTGTGGAGTAGACGTGCGTTCAGTGTTATTCGCAGCTCAGAGAGACATGACCCTCTTGCTTCCTGGGTCTGGCAGAGACTGAGTGAGTGACTACACTTCTGGGTTTTATAGTCCCCCACCCCCTGCTGCCAGCTGGGGCAGCAAAGAGAATGGGGAATTAAAAAAAAACCATTAATATCTCTCTGATTTTTCATCGATGGGAAAAATTCTCTGGTCCCGGAAGGCGGTTGGGGGCTCTGAGCGAGGTGGCCAAAAATGACCGCCGTAGGTAGCGGTGTTTTCTCGAAAATCGCAGCACAGTGGGCCAAAAGCGGTCAAGATCAGACTTTTAGTAATATAGATAATGTGTTGTTCTGGATGAATTGCTCTCTAATGCCCCTCCTGAGGGCCTTCCTGATATGCTGCCTAATACTCGGTCTACTATTTTCTCTCCAGATTAATGAGTCAATTATATTTTGTTGTCACATGTACCTAAGTATGGTGAAACACATTGTTAACCAGTAAAACCATACAGCAGACCGCACCTAGGCAGTGGCCCCATAGCAGAAACTGGAAGTATCCTGAGCTAATTCTGCTAACACCATCATCTACTGCAACAAGTGATGGCTCCCACTGATTGTCACTGTAAGCCTGCGTCCATTTCAAGACGGGCAATGACAGCGATGTCAACCTTTGAAACATGGAAAGTGGACACGAAAAAAGAAGACCTAGTCAGTACACACGATTGGCCACGTTCCTGGCGCCGTTAAAGTAATGATAAGTGTTGGAAGGAACTGCGGATGCTGGTTTACACCGAAGATAGACACAACATGCTATATGAAAGTTATGCAAAAAGATCTGGAGAGGAATTGGTGATGTTTTGGGTCAATAGACAACAGACAATAGGTGCAGGAGAAGGTCATTCGGCCGTTCGAGCCAGCACCGCTATTCACTGTGATCACGGCTGATCATCCCCAATCAGTACCCCGTTCCTGCCTTCTCCCCATATCCCCTGACTCCGCTATCTTTAAGAGCCCTATCTAGCTCTCTCTTGAAAGTATCCAGAGAACCGGCCACCACCGCCCTCTGAGGCAGAGAATTCCACACTCACAACTCTCAGTATCTCAGTCGAGACCCTTCTTCAGACTGGGAGAGGGAGTGTAGAGATACGGAAGGGGAAGGTGTGAAAACGACAGATCAAATTGGATGCTGATATGGAAATGTTAAATGGTTTATTATTAGCTGAGGGGAAGGTGACAACGCGGCATACATTTCGTAATATTTTTGTAATATTTAATCAGGAAAACAGTAGAACTGGTCTGAGAACTAAGATGGGGGTGGGACGGAGAGAGAGGAAAAGCAAGCGTTACTTGAAGTTAGAGAAATCCGTATTCATACTGCTGGGCTGTCAGCTGCCCAAGTAAAATATGAGGTGGTGTCCCCAATTTGCATTGGGCCTCACTCTGACAGAGACAGTCTTGCTGATAAACTCGCTGTTAGGACACTCTTAGGATTCAAGAAGGTAGATCGTCCGCCAATCTCAAGGGCAAAAAATTGTTGGCCTGGCCAGTATCTCAAGAATCTATACTATTACTAAAACTCTCATCTTGACCACTTCCAGTCTGCATTGTAATTAAATGTGTGCAAAAACGCTACCCTATATTGCTAGAATTTTTTCGCCACCTTACTCACCGTTCTCCTCTAATCCAAGACACCAAGTTTTGGTCCAATTGGTGAAATATGAGAAAAGTTATGAAGGTTTAATAAATCGTGAGATCAGCATTCTCGCCCGTCAGTCACCATGAAGGTAACGCCCCTTCCGGCACCCACTGGAGAATAAAGTCCCGGAGGCAAGGCTGAGTAAACAAGCCGTGCTGATTGAGTCCGCAAGAGTGGAGTCAGGAAAGCCGCTGTGTAGAGTCGGGAAAGCCGCTGTGTGGAGCCAGTGGCTGCTGTGGAATCCCTCCCCCCCCCCACACACACCCGCACTCCCCCCCCCCCCCACCCCCCTCCTCCCCACACACCCTTCCCACTTCCCATTGTTCCCCTCCCCCTCCTCCCCACACCCCCCTTTACCCCTTCCCATTCCTCCCCCCCACCTCCACCCCCCCCCACACTACTACCCCTCCCCCCCCCCCCCCCCATTCCCCCCCCACCCCCCCCCCCCCCCCCCCCCCCCCCCCCCCTCCCCCCCCCACCCCCCCCCCCCCTCCCCCCCCCCCCCAACTCCACCTCCCCCCCCCCCCCCATCCCCCCCCATTTCCCCCCCCTCCCTCCCCCCCCCCCCCCCCTTGTCCACCCCCCCCCCCCCCCCCCCCCCCCCCCCCCTTCTCCACCCCCCTCTCCCCCCCCCCTCCCCCCCCTTCTCCACCCCCTCCCCCTCCCCCACACCCCCACCCCCCCCTTCTCCACCACCCTCCCCCCCCCATTCCTCCCCCACCCCCCCCCCCCCTTCTCCACCCTCCCCCCCCACACCCCCTCCCCCACACCTCCCTCCCCCACTCCCCCCCCACACCCCTCCTCCCCCCACATACCCCCTCCCCCCCACACCCCCCCTCCCCCACACCCCCTCCCCCCACACAGCCCCCCTCCCCCCACACCACGCCTCCCCCACACCACCCCCCCCCCACACAGCCCCTCCCCCACACCACCTCCTCTCCCACACCATGGTGGAATATTGCATTGGGGAAAGGGTTGCATTGGGGGACCAGGCCTGTGTGACTCCCTCCCTCACCCCTACTCCTCCACATGTTGCTCGGTGTTGTAAACTTTATTCCTGCCTGTCATCGATGTAGCAAGATTGGAAAGTCGTGTGTGAACATGCCCAAAATATTTTGGTTTCGTTGCTCCTTCCTCTACTGTTTTGCACAATTTTCACAAAATCAAGAACACGCTGGTTGTTGAGAAAGGACATTGAATTTACATTATTCCTGGAAAATGTCTTAATTGATTGAAGCAATTGAACTAGTACAGTACCTGGAATTTCAAGACACAGCGAATGGGATACTGGAGTTCCGATGTAAAATTCAGCAGCAAGACTACTGTATTCATCGTTCAGTGTTGTGTAGGTTAAGGCAATTATAAATACATTTTAACATTTAACACAATCTGTCGAGAGAAGGAATTCTGAAGAAGGATCCTAACCTGAAACGTCACCTATTCCTTTTCTCTGGAGATGCTGTCTAACCCACTAAGTTACTCCAGAGGGATGGGAGATTGCAACCTTCACATGGTCCACCCTGTTTCGACTAATGCAATCAACCTGATGTGCACAAACAAATAGATTTAGTTTTGTTAGGCTGTGCACGCCATAAGCAAGAAGATTATGACTATGCATTTAAATAGATTTATTAATTGAAATCATATTCTATGTCGCTCTTCCAGGGAGATGCTAACTGCATTTCGTGGTCTCTGTACTGTACACTGGCAATGACAATTAAAGTTGAAGCTGAATCTGAATCTGAATCTGAAGAAGTTACTCCAGCTTTTTGTGTCTATATTCTGAATAAACAAGGTTCATTTAATGCAATGAGCTGTTTATGATGGGTGCTTCCCTTTCCCCTGCTAGTCGTCTCAAAGCACTCACAGGAAATGAAAAACATTCTGTATGTTGGTCTTATCATCTTCCCTGCCATCGGGAGCCAGAAAATTGTAACGTCCAGGTTCAGGAACAGCTTCTTCCCTACAGCCATCAATCTATTAAACACTACAACCTCCAATATGCTCTGAACTACACAGACTATTGCTGTTATTGTGTGGGAAAGCACTGCAGATGCTGGTTTAAATCGAAAGTAGGCACATAAAGCTGGTGTAACTAGCAGGGGACTGGCAGCATCTCTACAGAGAAGGAATGGGTGATGTTTTGTCCGTCCGTCCGGCTGCCTTTCTGCCTTTTGATTCGTTCCATCGTGTGATGTCACAATACCCAAAGACATTCTTGCCATAGAGGGAGTACAGAGAAGGTTCACCAGACTGATTCCTGGGATGTCAGGACTTTCATATGAAGAAAGACTGGGTAGACTCGGCTTGTACACACTAGAATTTAGAAGATTGAGGGGGAATCTTATAGAATCTTATGTTTCCCCTCTCCTCACCCCACTCCCTCTCCCACCCATCCCTCTCTCCCCCACCACCTTCACTCTCTACCCCACCCCCTTCCCTCTCCCCCGCCCCCTTCCCCCTACCCCTCTGTCCCTCTTCCACCACTCTCCCCCTACCCCTCCCTCCCCACTCTTCCACTTCTCTCCCCCCTTCCAACTCCACTCTCCCTCCCCCCCACTCTTTCCCCTCTTTCCCCCCACCCTCTCCCCCCCCTCTCCCTCCCTCCCTCCTCCCCCCCTCCCCACCCCCCCCCCCCTCCCCCCCCCCCCCCCCCCCCCCCCCCCCCCCCCCCCCTACCCCCCCCCCCCCCCCCCCCCCCCCCTGTCCCGTTTCCTCCTCCTCCTCACCCCTCCCTCCCCTCTTCTCACCCCCCCCCCCCCCCTCCCCCCACCTGTGTTTTTGGGGTGTGGTTAATGTGAGTGTGATGCCGCAGCCCCCCCCCCCCCCCCCCCCCCCAAACGCCCCCCAAAAAACGAAAACAGACCCAACGGGTCTGCACTTGGTCTAGTATATATATATATATATACACACACACTAAACTTTTTTTACTGGTTCATTATACAGTTTACAGTGTACTATGTTTACATATTCCGTTGTGCTGCTGCAAGTAAGAATGTCATTGCTCTATCTGAGATAGATGACAGTAAAACACCCTTGATAGTCTCTCTCTTGACACTTCCTGGAACGATGGTCAGAAAGAACAGAATCACATGGTGCTGCGAATAGCACCTTCCGATGTGGGGCGCAGCGTTCTTGTCACAGTGACGGGGGGTGTTGATCGCAGCTTGTTCAACCCCTCCCTCTCCTCGGCTAAAACTTCCACAGAGAGTTGTGACCATCACAGAGGGCTGTGACTGAACCGCGCCAGCGACTCGAGAGGCTGCACGGTTCTCCGCTGGTCTGGACGCCAAACGCGGAAGAAGCACTGTGAATGTGAATGATACTCTGGATGTGAGCAGTTGTGGAGAAGCGAGCAAGGTGCCCCTGACTCTGCAGGAACTTGCTCAACCTTCGTGGAGAGGCTCTGTTCCGGGAAGTCCACCTTGTTTGCTCGCCTCAACGAGCGCTTCTCGCTTATCTCGGTGAGTAGAGCGTTTCCTGTTCTCGAAACTCGTTCGGAAGAAATTGATTATTGATAATGGAGTTTCGTCCTAGCTAGCAACGCTTACACTTTAATTGTCGACTTGAAATGTCTATGTAATGTGGAGGGGAAAGCATACGAAATGAAATAATGGTCAACTACTTAAATCGTTGGTGCAAAAGATTCTTTTTTCATAGCCAATAAAATGAAATGGATCCTTTTGAGTGTCATGGAAACATAGACAATAGCCAGGTGCAGGAGGAGGCCATTCAGCCCTTCGAGCCAGCACCGCCATTCAATGTGATCATGGCTGATCATCCAGAATCAGTACCCTACTGCTTTCTCCCCATATCCCTTGATTCCGTTCAGAGTCAAGTGTTTAGTTATATGCACTCTAGAATGGAAAAAAAAAATGTTTACTAACTGCCGCCCTTCAGGCCCATAAATACAACAATAACACGGCAGTTATTAATAATACAATGATATTAGGTAATCAGACCACAACAGTGCAACGCTGAAGTAGCAATGTCAGCTAAACGAAGCCCATGGTTGCTGATAGAGTTGTGATTATAACATACAGAGAAGGTCAAGAGTTTAATGGTGCTGGGAGGTCACAGTTCGTGGGAGGTCACAGTTCGTGAATCGGGAGGTCATAGTTCACAGTCTCCTGTACCTTTCTTCCCAACAGTAATATGAGACTGTGGGTAGACAAAAGTGCTGGAGAAATTCAGCGGGTGCAGCAGCATCTATGGAGCGAAGGAAATAGGCAATGTTTCTGGCCGAACCCCTTCTTCAGACAACCCTTGAGACTGTGGCCTGGGTGGTGTGGAGGTTTGATATTAGCTGCCTTTTTGAGGCAACACTTTCTGTACGTCCCTTTAGTGGTGAGGTCAATATCCATGATGGAATCGACAGTGTCAACCATTTTCTGTAGCTTCCTTCATTCCTGGACGTTCAGGTTGCTCAACCAGTCAATTCGTGGTCTGAAGAAGGGTCTCGACCCGAAACATTACCCATAACTTCTATCCAGAGATGCTACCTGTCCCGTTGAGTTACTCCAGTTTTTTTGTGTCTATCGTCGGTTTAAACCAGCATCTGCAGTTCCTTCCTACACAACTGTTCAGTGTGCTCTCGACTGTGCACCTGTAGACGTTTGATGGAGTATACGGTAGCTTGCCAGTAGCTGAACACGATCGGTTTAACGAGCTGAATCGAGGGTTAAGACGTCTGAGGATTGCCCGCTCAAGGATTCAGTTCTGTTTAGTTTACTGTCACGTGTACCAAGGTACAGTGAAAAGCTTTTGTTGTCAATCAGCAGAAAGACAATACATGATTACAATCGAGCCATTTATAGTGTACAGATACATGATACGGGAATCATGTTTAGTACAAGATAAAGCCAGTAAGGCCAATCGAAGATAGTCCTAAGGTTACCAATGAGGTAGATAGTAGTTCAGCACTGCTCTCTAGTTGTGGTAGGATGATTCAGTTGCCTGATAACAGCTGGGAAGAAACTGTCCCTGAATCTGGAGGTGTGCGTTTTCACACTTCTACACCTTTTGCCTGATGGGAGAGGGGAGAAGAGTGAGTGACCAGGGTGCGACTCGTCCTTGATTATGCTGCTGGCCTTGCCGAGGGAGCGTGAGGTGTAAAAGGAGTCAATTGAAGGGAGGTTGTCTGATGGTCTGGGCTGCGTCCACAATTCACTGCAATTTCTTGCGGTCTTGGATGGAGATGTTCCCAAACCAAGCTGTGACGCATCCTGATAAAATGCTTTCTATGGCGCATCTGTAGAAGTTGGTGAGAGTTGTTGGGGACATGCCGACCTTCCTAAGCCTTCTAAGGAAGTAGAGGCGTGGTGTGCTTTCTTGATCGTTGCTTCTATATACAGTAGGTGGTCAAGGAGATGTTTTAGTAATATTTATGACTAGGAATGTGAAGCTTTCAATCATCTCTACTTCAGCACCGTCAATGCAAACCGGGGTGTGTACACTTCACTTCCTGAAGTCGATCACTATCTCTTTTGTCTTGCTGACATTGAGAAAAAGGTTGTTGTCTCCACACCAGGACATGAGGTTCTCAATCTCCTTTTGCAGGAAGGAACGGCAGATGCTGGTTTATACCGAAGATAGACACAAAATGCTGGAGTAATTCCAGCGGGGACAGTAATTCAACATCTGTGGAGAGAAGGAATGGGTGACAAATCTCCTTCCTGTACTCCGTCTCATCATTGTTTGATACCCGAGCTGGTGTCATCTGCAAATTTGTAACTTGAATTAGATTTGTACATGGCCACACAGTCGTGGGTGTACAAGGAGTAAAGAAGGGGGCTGAGAACGCAGCTAAAGTTCGAGAAGCCAACAATATCGGTCAACGGTGCAGTTGAAACTATGAGGAAGCAGTAGGTCTTTCCACATTCTCGTGGTTGCAGTAAGGCAAGTTCACAGATTGAACTGAGGTGGGGCTTGTGGGCAAGGGTGAGTGGGATGCATTCACAGCCCATCCTTAAGCCAGCGCCTTCAGTTTAAACCAGCATCTGCAGTTCCCTCCTACACCCTTCATCCATAGATACCCTGGGTGATGATGGGATTTCTTCCATTAACCACTTTCATCAGAATGATCATAATGGTTTTAGGAGAATTTTAATAATAAAGATTAAATACTGGGTTTGATCTAAGCCAACATGATGTGTGATACTGAGAAGATGCTGTCCCCTGAAATCATTTTTTTTTTCAGTCAGCATTTAATTTATTTTATTCTCGCTCATTAATGGCATTCATGGATTATGTGATAGAATATTTGAGATGAGATTGTTATTTTTGAAACTGTTTCAATGATGACACCCTATAGGTTTCCATACAGTTAGTCATAGTGATACAGTGTGGAAACAGGCCCTTTGCCCAAACTTGCCCACACTGACCAACATGTCTCATCTACCTGCCTGCGTTTGACCCATATCCCTCTAAACCTGTTTTATCCATGTACCTGCCTAAATGTTTCTTAAACATTCTTGCTATTGAGGGAGTGCAGCACAGGTTTAGAAGGTTAATTCCCGGGATGGCGGGACGGTCATATGCTGAGAGATTGGAGCAGCTGGGCTTGTACACTCTGGAATTTGGAAGGATGAGAGGGTATCTCATTGAAACAAATAATATTGTTAAGGGTTTGGACATGCAAGAGGCAGGAAACATGTTCCCGACTTGGTGGAGTCCAGAACCAGGGGCCACAGTTGAAGATAAGAAGTAGGCCATTTAGAACGGAGATGAGGAAATACTTTTTCTCACAGAGTTTTGTGAATCTATGGAATTCTCTGCCTCAGAGGGCAGTGGAGGCATGTTCTCTGGATGCTTTCAAGAGAGAGCTAGATAGGGCTCTTAAAAATAGCGGAGTCAGGGGATATGGGGAGAAGGCAGGAACGGGATACTGATTGTGGATGATCAGCCATGATCACATTGAATGGCGGTGCTGGCTCGAAGGGCCAAATGGCTTACTCCTGCACCTATTGTCTATTGTCTAAACGTTGAAATAGTACCTTCCTCAACTACCTTCTCTGGAAGCTGGTTCCATACACCTACCACCGTTTGTGTGAAAAAGTTGCCCCTCGGGTTCCTATTAAATCTCCACTCCCCCATCACCTTAAACCTATGTCCTCTGACTCATCAGTCCCTGTCTCTGGTAAAATATCTATTGACTCTGAGGCTCTATAAGGCGCTGGTAAGGCCGCATTTGTAATAATGTGAGGAATTTTGGGGCCCATATCTGAGGAAGGATGTGCTGACCCTGGAGAGGCTCCAGAGGAGGTTTACAAGAATGTTCCCAGGAATGAGTGGGTTAGCATATGATGAGCATTAGTTGACACTGGGCCTGTACTCGCTGGAGTTTAGAAGGATGAGGGGGGGACCTCATTGAAACATACAGAATAGTGAAAGGCTTGGATAGAGTGGATGTGGAGAGGATGTTTCCACTAGTGGGAGAGTCTAGGACTAGAGGTCACAGCCTCAGAATTAAAGAATTTCCTTTAGGAAGGGGATGAGGAGGAATTTCCCTAGTCAGAGGGTGGTGAATCTGTGAAATTATTTGCCACAGAAGGCTATGGAGGCCAAGTCAATTGATATTTTTAAGGCAGAGATGTAGAGATTCTTGATTAGTACGGGTGTCAGAGGTTTATGGGGAGAAGGCAGGAGAATGGGGTTAGGAGGGAGAGATAGATCAGCCATGATTGAATGGTGTAGACTTGATAGACCAAATGGCCTAATTCTGCTCCTAGCCCTTATAACCTTATGACTCTATTAATTCCTCCAATGATTTTATACACCTCTATAAGATCACTCCTCATCCTTTTGCACTCCAGGTAATAGATTCCGAGCCTGCTCAACCTCTCCCTATAGCTGGGTCCCTCGAGTCCTGGCAACATCCTTGTAAATCTTCGCTGTGCCCTTTCCAACTTAACAACATATTTCCTATAGCTTGGTGTCCAGAACAGAATACAATACTCCAAATGCGGCGAGGATTCTAGGATCAGAAAGGTGGGTGTATGGAGTGAGCTGCCAGAGGAGGTAGTTGAGGCATCACAACATGTAAGAGGCATTTACACAGGTATGTGAACAGGATAGTTTTAGAGAGATATTGGCCAAACACAGGCCACAGAGTAGTGTAAACATAGAAACAGAAAATAGGTGCAGGAGGAGGCCATTTGGCCCTTTGAGCCTGCACCGCCATTCATTGTAATCATGGCTGATCACCCACAATCAGTGCCTTATTCCATGCCTGCCTTCGCTATCCCCTAGAGCTCTATCTAACTCTCTTTTAAATTAATCCAGTGAATTGGGCTCCACTGCCCTCTGTGGCAGAGAATTCCACAAATTCACAACTCTCTGGGTGAAAAAGTTTTTTCTCATCTCAGTTTTAATTGGCCTCCCCTTTATTCTTAGACTGTGGCCCCAGGTTCTGGATTACCCCATAATTGGTAACATTTTTCCTGCATCTAGCTTGCCCAATCCTTTTATAATTTTTTAATTTCTATGATACCCTCTCATCCTTCTAAATTCCAGTGAATGCAAATCCACTCTTTCCAATCTTTCCTCATATGTCAGTCCCGCCATCCTGGGAATTAACCTTGTGAACCTATGCTGCACTCCCTCAATAGCAAGAATGTCCTTCCTCAAATTAGGAGACCAAAACTGCCCACAATACTCCAGGTGCGGTCTCAGCAGGGCCCTGTACAACTGCAGAAGGACCTCTTAAAGTTCAAGTTCAAGTGAGTTTATTGTCATGTGTCCCTGTATAGGACAATAATATTCTTGCTTTGCTCAGCACACAGAACATAGTAGGCATTTACTACAAAACAGATCAGTGTGTCCATATACCACAATATAAGTATATACACACATAAACAAATAAACTGATAAAGTGCAAATAGCAGATAATGGGCCACCAATAATCAGAGTTTTGTCCGAGCCAGGTTTAATAACCTGATGGCTGTGGGGAAGTAGCTATTCCTGAACCTAGTTGTTGCAGTCTTCAGGCTCCTGTACCTTCTACCCGAAGGTAGCAGGGAGATGAGTGTGTGGCCAGGATGGTGTGGGTCTCTGATGATACTGCCAGCCTTTTTGAGGCAGCAACTGCGATAGATCCCCTCGATGGAAGGAAGTTCAGAGCCAATGATGGACTGGGCGGTGTTTACTACTTTTTGTAGTCTTTTCCTCTCCAGGGCGCTCAAGTTGCCGAACCAAGCCACAATGCAACCGGTCAGCATGTTCTCTACTGTGCACCTGTAGACGTTAGAGAGAGTCCTCCTTGACAAACTCTCCGTAATCTTCTCAGGAAGTAGAGGCGCTGATAAGCTTTCTTGATAATTGCATTACTGTGACGACACTACTGTGGTCGGACTTATTTCGAAGGGAGACGAGGCAGCCTACAGAGAGGAAGTCCTGAAGTTGACAACCTGGTGCTCAGAAAACAATCTGGCTCTGAACACCAGGAAAACAAAAGAGCTCATTGTCGACTTCAGGAGGCACAGCCCCCCTACACATCTACGGCGAGTGTGTGGAGAGGGTCAACACCTTCCGGTTTCTCGGCGTCCATATCGCTGCTGACATCTCCTGGACGGACAACACGACAGCGGTCATCAAGAAGGCTCAGCAGCGGCTGCACTTCCTGAGGGTCCTCAGGAAGCACAACCTGGACTCTAACCTGCTGCTGACCTTCTACCGCTCGTCCATCGAGAGCCTGCTGACATACTGCATTACAGCATAGTATGGCAGCTGCACCATGGCAGACAGGGAGAGGCTTCAGAGGGTAACCAGGACAGCGCAGAGGATCATTGGCTGCCCTCTCCCCTCCCTGATGGACATCTACACCTCCCGCTGCCTTAGCAGGGCAAAGAAGATCATCAAAGACAGCTCCCATCCTGCGTTTGGACTGTTCGACCTGCTGCCCTCTGGAAGGCGCTATAGGTGCATCAAATCCAGGAATAGTTGCTTTCCGAGAATTATATCTACTATAAATTCAAATTCACACATATACTGACTACACCGCCCAACACGGACTTCCATCTGTATATATGTATATATGTATGTAGCGCCGCAGAATTTGTGCACCTATTCCCGCCCCCATCCCCCCCCTTCTCCCTTCTGTTTTTTGTTTTTTCTGTTTCTTGTTTTTTGTGCTAAATTGTATGTATGCACTGAGTACGAGCAGCTTTCAGTTTCACTGTACATGTATAGTGAGAATAAATGGCATATCTATATCTATATCTATTAGTGTTCTCGGACCAGGAAAGATCTTCAGAGATGTGCACGCCCAGGAATTTGAAGCTCTTGACCCTTTCAACCATCGACCCGTTGATATAAACGGGACTGTGGGTCCCCATCCTACTCCTTCCAAAGTCCACAATTAGTTCCTTGGTTTTGCTGGTGTTGAGGGCCAGGTTATTGCGCTGGCACCATATGGACAGTTGCTCGATCTCTCTTCTGTACTCGGACTCATCCCCATCAGTAATACGTCCCACAACAGTGGTGTCATCAGCGAACTTGATGATGGAGTTCGCACTGTCACTGGCTACGCAGTCATGAGTATAGAGTGAGTACAGCAGGGGGCTGAGCATGCAGCCTTGAGGTGCTCCCGTGCTGATTGTTATCGAGGCTGACACATTTTCACCAATACGAACAGACTGTGGTCTGTGAATGAGGAAGTCGAGGATCCAATTGCAGAGGGATGCGCAGAGACCCAGTTCTGCGAGTTTGGTAACCAGCTTGGAGGGGATGATTGTGTTAAATGCTGAGCCGTAATCGTTGAATAACAGCCTGACATATGAGTTTTTGTTGTCCAAGTGGTCCAGAGCGGAGTGGAGGGCCAGCGTGATCGCATTCACCGTTGATCTGTTGTGGCGGTAAGCGAACTGCAGTGGGTCCAGGTTTTTGTCGAGGTAGGAGTTGATTTGCTCCATGATCAACCTCTCAAAGCACTTCATCACCACTGGCGTTAGTGCCACTGGTCGATAGTCATTGAGGCACGTCACCTTACTCTTCTTGGGCACTGGTATAATTGAAGCCCTTTTAAAGCAGGTGGGGACCTCAGACCTCAGAAGTGAGAGGTTGAAAATGTCCGTAAAAACTCCAGCCAGTTGGTCCACACAGGTTTTTAGAACACGACCGGGTATACCATCAGGTCCAGGTGCTTTTCGAGGGTTCACCCCTCTGAAGGATTTCCTGACGTCGGCCTCTGTGACTGAGACTGAAATACCATCACAGCGAATGGGGGCTCTTTCCTCCTATACTCAAATCCTCTCGTTATGAAGGGCAACATGCCATTAGCTTACTTCACTGCCTGCTGTACCTGCATGTTTAGATGGAACATGTTGGTCAGCATGGGTAATTTGGGCTGAAAGTGTTTTACCAGTGTTGGTGATGTTTTGTGTCGGAACAGTTCTCTATTCCAGGAGCATGGTATCAAGTCTCTCTTCAGAGAAAGAGAGCAGGAAGTGGAAAGAATTGAGTCATTACAGACCCACTTGCCAAATTGACTAAACCAAATATTGATTTAGACTGACTCCAAAAGACTACAATAAACCAAATGGAAACAATTGTAATGTGACTTTAAATAAGTGCCACCAATGTCACTCAACTAGGATGACTTGAACGAGGGAATATAGCTATTTGTAACTCTAAATTATAATTGCGAGGAAAATACAAAATGCTAATACTATCTCGAGTCGTAGAGTGATACAGCATGGAAACAGGCCATTCGGCCCAACTTGCCCACACCTGCCAACATGTCCCAGCTACACCAGTCCATCTGCCTGTGTTTAGTCCATATCCCACCAAACCTATCCTATCCATGTACCTGTCTAACTGTTTCTTAAATGTTGGGATAGCCCCAGCCTCAACTACCTCCTCTGGCAGCTTGTTCCATACACCCTGTGTGCGTGAAAGAGTTACCCCTCAGATTCCTATCCTATAAGCACAAATGGGATTGTTATCCAAAGATAGACACAAAAAGCTGGAGTAACTCATCAGCGTCTCTGGAGAAAAGGAATGGGTGACGTTTTGGGTTGAGACCCTTCTTCATCCCTTCTCTCACTGCCGTGCTAACTGGCAACCTAACCCAAATGCAGGAAGGGGGAACTTACAACAGTTGGGTGGAAAGATTACTCAATTGATGCATCAGTTGTTCAAATGCAATAAAATGAGAAGGGCTAATGTGGAAGGTAGGCATTACTGAGTGAAAGAGAGATTAATGAGTCATTCTGAAATCGCTGCTTGGAAAATGACTTCAACTTTTTTAAACGTATCTTCCCTTACCCTCGCCCCTGCCCCCACCTTCTTTTGACAACCCTGGTCCTTGGTACTGAATGGGAAGCTGTTGCAAAAGTTAAAACCACACGGGGGTTGAATTTAGTTTAGTTTAGAGATACAACGTGGAAACGGGCCTTCAGCCCACCGAGTCTGCACCGACCAGCGATTCCCGCACACTAACACTATCCTACAGACACTAGGGACAATTTACATTAATACCACACCAATTAACCTACAAACCTGTAAGTATTTGGAGTGTGTGAGGAAACCAAAGAAAATCGACAATAGACAATAGGTGCAGGAGTAGGCCATTCGGCCCTTCAAGCCAGCAACACCATTCAATATGATCATGGCTGATCATCCACAATCAGTACCCCGTTCCTGCCTTCTCCCCATATCCCCTGACTCCGCGATATTCAAGGGCCCTATCTAGCTCTCTCGTGAAAGTATCCAGGGAACCGGCCTCCACCGCCCTCAGCGGAGAATTCTACAGACTCACAACTCTCTGTGGGAAAGTTTCCTCATCTCCGTTCTAAATGGTTTACCCCTTATTCTTAAACTGTGGCCCCTGGTTCTGCACTCCCCCAACATCGGGAACACGTTTCCTGCCTCTAGCATGTCCAAACCCTTAATAATCTTATATGTTTCAATACGAGTCCCTCTCATCCTTCTAAACACCAGAGTATGCAAGCCCAGCCGCGCCATTCTCAGCATATGACAGTCCCGCCATCCTGGGAATTAAGCTCGTGAACCTACGCTGCACTCCCTCAATAGCAAGAATGTCGGAGATAGAAAGATTTTGAAGAAAACCCACGCGGTCACGGGGAGAAGGTACAAACTCCTTACAGACAGCATCCATAGTCGGGATCGAACCCGGATCTCCGGCGCTGCATTCGCTGTCAGGCAGCAACTCTACCGTTGCGCAACCATGGTTGTGCGTGTGTTTTACAGCAGGAGCCCCGTCTTCCGAATTGCAAACGCAAGCAAATGAGATGAGGGTGCAAGAAAAGTGTGGCGAATGTAGTGCTAATGCTGGTGAAGTGCCCATATTGTGATCAGCATGAGAATCCTACTGGAGGGGAAAGAGACGAGACCATCAAAGGAAATGCATTGGTCCTGCACGAGTGATCAGGTTTTAAAGGCACCTCAGTGCTTTTGGATAAGATTTTAAAGCAAAGAACTTTCCAGAATAATGGGAAGTGTGTGTGAGTGTGAGTGCGAGAGCAAGTGTGTGACAGTGAGTGAGTGAATAAGGCAGGCAACTCCAGAAGATGCCATTTAGTTTAATTTGTGGAGACAGCATTTGGCAGGGCGGGTCACTGTTTCATTCCACCGTTTTATGCCTTGGGCAATCTTTGGGAAGAATTGAGATCAGGCTCTGCAAAACAACAGTGGCATTGAGTCATGGAAGACTACAGCAGGGAAACTGCGGCTTTGACCTAACCTATCCATGCTGACAAAGGTGCATTCCTAGACCAGTCTGAAGAAGCGTCTCGACCTGAAACGTCACCCATTCCTTCTTCCAGAAATGCTGCCTGCCCCGCTGAGTTACTACAGCTTTTTGTGTCTATCTCCAGTTTAAACCAGCATCTGCAGTTCCTTCCTGCACTAGTAAACCATTTGCCTGTATTTGTCCCATCTTCCTCCAAACCCTTCATATCCACAAACCTGGACATCAAAATGTCCTTTAAACATTGCAATCGTAACCACCTCCACCACTGGCAGCTCACTCCATATACCCACCACCCTCGAAATGAAAACTTGCCCTTTTAAATCTTTCTCCTTCAACCTAGTTTTAGACTTCCCCATCCTGAGATAAATACTGCGTGCCTGGCCAACTTGTCTATGAGCTCCGCTCCTTCGTCCCAGAAAAAGAAGTCCCAACCTTTCCATTCTCTCCATATACTCAAGCCACCCAGTTGCAGTAACATCCTTGTGAATCATTTCTGCACCCCTTCATAATCACCTGACTGACTTGGATTTTTCCACCAAATGATGCATGCTCAAACAGGACAATGCGAACTACACCCCAGTGTAGTTTCCCAATTCTCCGACCAGTCTGACTGTCCCCCTGATTAAAGTTACCTCTGTTTGCTTCGTTGTCACCTTCTCCTAGTTAGATTAGATTCCTTTATTGTCATTCAGACCTTTCGGTCTGAACGAAATTATGTTGCCTGCAGTCATACACAGAACCAATAAAAACAAAACATACAATAAACACAAATTAAACATCCACCACAGTGAGTTCACCAAGCACATCCTCACTGTGATGGAGGCAAAGTCTTTAGTCTACGTCTCTTCCCTCCTTGTTCTCCCTCTGCGCTGAGACGATCGATCCAGGCCGGAGATGCCGCTCTCCAGTCCAGCGGACCTCCGTGGTGATGTCGCTGCCGCCGAAAGCCGGAACGCCGTCTCCGCTCCGAGACGGCCCGCCACAGCATCAGCTCCGGGCAGCCGCCCCAGCTCCAGGCCGCCGCCCCAGCTCCAGGCCGCTGCCCCAGCTCCGGGTCCCGCAGTCTCCGCTCCGGGCCGCTGCTCCAGGCCACCGCCGAAAGCCAGAACGCCGCACCAGCAAGTCGGGCCACTGCTGCCTTAGCCCCGAAGACGGCCAGCCTCTCGTTGGTGAGTCCTGGCTGGCTCTGCCTCCGGAGCCTCGGGGTCAGTCGCAGGCTGGAGGCCGCCAGCTCCGCCATTAGGCCTCAGCGCAGACGGAGGCAGAAGAAGGGGGATACGACACGAAAAAGTCGCATTCCCCCGAAGGAAGAGACAGAGAACATGTTTCACCCCCCCCAACACAACCCAACAAACTAAAACTTAACCAAAACAAGACAAAAAAAACAACAGAAAAAAGTAAAGACAGACGGACTGCAGGCGAGCCGCAGCTGTTAACAGCGCTGCCACTTCCGGAATGATCTATTCTACATTTTCCTCGATCCCCATCACTTTCGATGTCACGTTTTCACACCTTACCCTTCCTTATCTCTGTGGCTCCCTCTGCCCTGATTCTCAGTCTGAAGAAGGGCGTCGACCCGAGACTCACTCCTTCTCGCCAGAGATGCTGCCTGTCCCGCTGAGTTACTCCAGCAATTTGTGTCTATCTTCGGTGAAAACCAGCATCTGCAGTTCCTTCCTACACACGATGTTCCAGGTGGTGGTCTCATCAATGTCTCATCAATGTCTTGCACAACTGTAGCATGACATCACTCAATAAACGGCACCCCATCAATGAAGGCAAGTGTGCTTAGTTCAGTTTAGTTCATAGATACAGCACAGAAACAGGCCCTTCGGCCCACCGGGCCAGCACCAACTAGCGATCCCCACACATGAACACTATTCTACTCACACTAGGGACAATTTTCACATTTACCAATTAACCTATAAACCTGTACGTCTTTGGAGTGTGGGAGGAAACTGAAGATCTCGGAGAAAACCCACGCAAGTCACGGGAAGAACGTACAAACTCCGTACAAACGGCACCCGTAGTCGGGATCAAACCCGGGTCTCCGGCGCTGCAAGCGCTGTAAGGCAGCAACACTACCGCTGCGCCACCGTGACCGCTTCGTGAAAAACATGCATTTACTGTTCGTTTAATGTCCAAGCAAACACAGTTGGATTGTGACTGTACTAGAAGTTTCTATTCAGATGTAAAATTCATTTAACCATCTGACTGAAGTAAAGTTTTCTGGATAGGGCAATGTGTCAGTTAAAATATTCAGAGGGGGCTCAGTCTGATTGTCGTTTGGAGAACTTGGCGTAGTGGAGAGTGTGAATCCTTGCCACTTTTTGAACTCAATCCTTCACTCCATCCTTCAGTCTGAAGAAGGGTCTCGACCCGAAACGTCACCCATTCCTTCTCTCAAGAGATGCTGCCTCACCCGCTGAGTTACTCCAGCGTTTTGTGTCTACCTCCATCCTCGAATCTCACTCCGTAATCTGGACACACGCAAAATGCTGGAGTAACTCAGCGGGACAGGCAGCGAGTGAAGGAATGGGTAACGTTTCGTGTCGGGCCTCGGAATTAAAGAACGCTCTTTAGAAAGGAGGTGAGGAGGAACCTCTTTAGTCAGGGTAGTTAATCTGTGGGACTCATTGCCACAGGGGCTGTGGAGGTCAAGTCAGTGGATATTTTTAAGGCAGAGATAGACAAATTTTTGATTAGAACGAGTGTCAAGGGTTATGGGGAGAAGGCAGGACAATGGGATTAGGAGGCAGGGATCAGCCATGATTGAATGGTGGAGTAGACTCGATGGGCCGAATGGCCTCATTCTACTCCTATATCTTGTGAATGTGAAGAAGGGTCTCCTTCTACCCAGAGATGCTGCCTGTCCCGAATTACTCCAGCATTTTCTGCTATCTCAATGTAAACCAACATCTGCAGTTCCTTCCTATTCGCTACCACTCTATCCGTTTACACCCTCTCCCCCTCGCTCTCGCCCGATCCTTTTACATCTTCCACTTTTTCCTCCACTCTTTACTGAAACTCCACACCTGGAGCAGCGGATTCAGTAGATGAGGTTGGAGGAGGTGCAAGTGAACCTCTGCCTCACCTGAAAGGACTGTCTGGATTAATTGAGTGCTTAGACGGAGTCAAGGGAGGAGGTCTAGAGACAGGTGTTGCATCTCCTGTGGTTGCAGGGGAAAGTATCAGACCTTTATGCAGTCGTCCACAATGCTTTTCACACACAGCTGCCTCATGGCAGACCTGCATCAGTTTACATGCCATTTTCACCCCTCTTCTTCCCGACTGTACCCGATTTTATGCTTTTTTTTGCAACTTCTCTCCACCGTAAATTGGAAGAACCATAAATTGTAAGGACCACCGTAAATTGGAGGAACAGCACCTCAGTTTGCCCCACAGCGGTATGAACATTGACTTCTCTAATTTCAGGTAGTTCCTGCTTTGTCCTCCCCTTCTCAGCTCTCCCTCCGCCACATGGCTCCGCCTCTTCCTATCTTCTTCCCGCCCACCCCAGCCTCACATCAGTCTGAAGAAGGGTCTCGACCTGAAACGTCACCTATTTCCTTCGCTCCATAGATGCTGCCTCACCCGCTGAGTTTCTCCAGCATTTTTGTCTACCTACTATTTTCTTTCTCGCACTTCGCATTTTCTTGCTGCTGAATTACCTCAGCAAACAACCACATATATTACCCAATTTTCCCCAGAAATTCCACTTCCTGGACTATGTGGTGTGATGGCTTAAATCCCATCTTTTCCCCTCTTTTGGTTAGTCTATGTGGTCTTGGTGCGAACACACCTGGAGTATTGCGTACAATTTTGCCCTCCAAATCTGAGGAATGACATTCTTGCCATACAGAGAAGGTTAACCAGATCGATTCCTGGGATGTCAGGACTTTCATATGAAGAAAGACTGGATAGACTCGGTTTGTACTCACTAGAATTTAGAAGATTGAGGGGGGATCTTATAGAAACTTACAAAATTCTTAAGGGGTTGGACAGGCTAGATGTAGGAAGATTATTCCCGATGTTGGGGAAGTCCAGAACAAGGGGTCACAGTTTAAGCATAAGAGGGAAGTCTTTTAGGACCGAGATGAGAAAATCATCTTTTACACAGAGAGTGGTGAATCTCTGGAATTCTCTGCCACAGAAGGTAGTTGAGGCCAGTTCATTGGCTATATTTAAGGGGGAGTTAGATGTGGCCCTTGTGGCTAAAGGGATCAGGGGGTATGGAGAGAAGGCAGGTACAGGATACTGAGTTGGATGATCAGCCATGATCATATTGAATGGCGGTGCAGGCTCGAAGGGCCAAATCGAGGATGACTTCCACCCCCCGCGGTGCCCAGCAGTCCCGGAAATCCCCCAGGGTGCCCGTGGACAGGGCGTAGTCCCTCTCTAGCCCCACCCGGGCACGGACGTAACCCCGGGAAAGGGGCGGGTGGGCAGCCAGCTCGGGCAGAGCCCTCTTCCGCCTGGCGCTGTGACTCACGGATGGCCAGCTTGGCCAGGCCCAGGAGCAACCCAACCAGGACATCTTCAGCCCCAAACCCTCTCCCCTACGCACAGGGTGTCCAAAGATGAGGATGGTCCCAGGGTGTGAAGTGCAGCCAGAAGGCGAGGAGCAGCCCCTTTAGATATTGGAACAGTGGCTGCAGCCTCACACACTCCATGTACACGTGGTACACAGACTCTTCCAGCCCGCAACAGTGGCAGGCGGCTGGCGAGTCTGTGAACCGCGAGAGAAACAGGTTGCAGGGGGATACAGGGATCCCCACTGTGGCCAAAAGGCAACCGTGCCCTATACTGTGTGTCTGCAGTGGGGCAGGACCTGGGAAGCATTGGACTGCTGGAGAAAGTTGGTGCGGAAGGTGCAGTGGCGCAGTGTTAGAGTTGCTGCCTCGTAGCGCCAGAGAACCGGGTTCGATCCTGACTACGGGAGCTGTCTACGGAGTTTGTACCTTCTCCCCGTGGGTTTTCTTCAAGATCTTTGTTTTCAAGAGCCAAGAGTCAAGAGTATTTTATTGTCATGTGTCCCAGATAGAACAATTAACAATTCTTACTTGCTGCAGCACAACAGAATATGTAATCACAATAAATAATATAACAAAAACTCAGAAAATAACCCAAACAATAACAGTGCAATAATAATAATAATAGTTTATTGTAGTTCATAGCTTGAGGTTGTAATGTTTAATAACCTGATGGTTGTAGGGAAGAAGCTGTTCCTGAACCTGAATTTTACAGTTCTCAGGCTCCTGTGCCTCTTCCCGATGGCAGTGGTGAGATGAGTGTGTGGCCAGGATGGTGTGGGCCTTTGATGATGTTGGCTGCCTTTTTGAGGCAGCGACCACGATAGATCCTTTCGATGGTGGGGAGGTCAGAGCCGCTGATGTGCCTTTTTGACTGTGGAGTCGATGGTAGCCCCCCCACTTAATGTTCTTGGAGATGACGGTTCCCAGGAACTTAAAAGACTCCACAGATGTGACTGTGGTGTTGTTGATGGTGAGTGGGGTGAGAGGAGGGGGAGCTCTCCTAATTTAACTGTGCAATAATAGGTCACCAAAATTCCAACATTACAATGGGAGTTGGGTGTAGAGCATTTTGGTGTTTCCCGAGCTCAAAGTATCCTTTATTGTCATTCAGACTTTTCAGTCTGAACGAAATTTCGTACTTTGCAGTCATAACATAGAATAAAATATCAAAACACACAATGAACACAGATTTGACATCCGCCACAGTGAGTCTACCAGCCACCTCCTCACTGTGATGGAAGGCAGAAGTCTTAAAGTCCTTGTCCCTTCCCTCCTTGTTCTCCCTCTGCGTTGAGGCGATCCAGGCTTCTGATGTTGTGTGATGGCAAGTCCCGCGGCCGAATCCAAACTCCGCTAATGGACCGGTTCAAACTCCGTGGCCCGGGGCAGACGAAGCTACCACCCTCCAGTCCAGCGGACGAAGCTGTTGTTGCGGGAGTGGAAAACATGCCATTTATATTCATTTTCTTTTTTATAATTGGCTATTGTAAACTTAGTTATTAAGAAGTATGGAGGTTTGTTAATAATTTGTTCCTGGTAACTGCATTATTTTACTGTTTGCCTTCTTCTGTTCTTTCAGAAACGATGAAGGACAGGCTTGAAGAATTGATCGGACTTTCAAAACTGTATCAGCTGTCGACAGAGGCTGAAGATAAACCCGATTCCCATCAAGAGAGCTTTGTGTTTGAATGTGACTTCATTTTACAGGTTCTTTATAAGACGGTGCACCAGATTTGGGAGGAAAATGGACGTCTGAAGGTGGACATCAGGCGCCTGGGCAAACAGAACAATCGCTTTCTGACCTCAATGCGACGTTTCAGCAGCATCAAGCGGGATTCAAGTTCTATCGCTAAAGCCATAAAGGCGCAAGGTGAGAAGATTCAACAGAGGCTGCAGAACCTGAGCAACTACACAGAAGAGATCACGGGCACACACGGGCCCAATGCTGCCATTGTCCGCATTGCCAAGGCACAGCATTACACTCTTCTCCATGCCTTCCACGACGCCATGGTGGACTATAACATGGAGGAGATGAGGCAGCGGGAAAACTGCAAGACCCGGATCCAGCGGCAACTGGAGATCATGGGGAAGGATGTGTCGGGCAACGAAATGGAGGAGATGATAGAACTGGGGAAATGGGATGTGTTTTCCGAGAACCTGCTGAGCGAGGTGCGGGGAGCGCGATCGGCTCTGTCGGAGATTGAGCTGCGGCACCAGGAGCTGTTGAAGCTGGAGTCCAGAGTACGAGAGATCCACGACCTGTTCTTGCAAATGGCCTTGCTGGTGGAGCAACAGTCTGACACTCTCAACAACGTCGAGGTGAATGTGCAGAAGGTTCAAGATTACGTTGGTGTTGCCAGGACTCAGCTGGCAAAGGCAGTGGAGCTGAAAAGGAAAAACATCTGTCGACAGATCTTCTGCTGTTGCAGTTGCTGCCCTTGACATCCTCGTCCGCACGTTGTCGCTCTATGTGCCTTAATACAGCTTCATAATCTCACAGCAAAAGTAACAGCACCCTCTCTGAGCAAATGGATGGGACAGCAATGATATTCTCCTATTGAAGATGATATTCTATATGCCTGCAGCATCTCCAGGTTACAACAAAGGATTTTAATTGTGTAGGAAGGAATTGTAAATGCTGGTTTAAACCGTAGACACGAAAAGCTCGAGTAACTCAGCAAGTCACACAATATCTCTAGAGAAAAGGAATTGGTGACATTTCGAGTCGACGCACTTCTTCAGACTGACGTTTCAGGTCGAGATCCTTCTTCAGACTAAGGGTCTTGACCCGAAACGTCACCTATTCCTTTTTAATAGACAAAAGGTGCAGGAGGAGGCTATTTGGCCCTTCTGGCCAGCACTGCCATTCACTGTGATCATGACTGATCATCCATAATCAGTACACCATTCCTGCCTTCTCCCCATATCCCCCGACTCCACTATCTCTAACTCCCTCTTGAAAGCATCTAGATAATTGGCCTCCACTGCCTTCTGAGGCAGAGAATTCCACAAATTCACAACTCTTTGGGTGAAAAGGTTTTTTCTCATCTCAGCTTTAAATGGCCTCCTCTTTATTCTTAGACTGTGGCCCCTGGTTCTGGACTCCCCCATCATTGGGAACATTTTTCCTGCATCTCGCTTGACGAGTCCTTTTATAATTTTACACACTTCTATGATACCCTCTCATCCTTCTAAATTCCAGTGAATACAAGCCCAGTCTTTCCGATCTTTCCTCATATGACAGTGCCGCCATCCCAGGGATCAACCTCGTGAACCTACGCTGCACTGCCTCAATAGCAAGGATGTCCTTCCTCAAATTAGGAGACCAACACTGCACACCGAACTGCTAATGCTGGTTTAAACCGTAGACACAAAAACCTGGAGTAACTCAGCAAGTTACACAGTATCTCTAGAGAAATGGAATAGGTGACGTTTCAGGTCGAAACCCTTCTTCAGACCAAGGGTCTTGACCCGAAACGTCACCTATTCCTTTTCTCCAGAGATGCTGTCTGATCCGCTGAGTTACTTGTTTGCTTTGTTTGCTTTGCTCCCATATCGCAATCAGTACCCCGTTCCTGCCTTCTCCCCATATCCAGCGACTCCGCTATCTTTAAGAGCCCTATACAGCTCTCTCTTGAAAGTATCCAGAGAACTGGCCACCTAAGGCAGAGAATTCCACCGACTCACCACTCTCTGTGTGTAAAAGTGTTTCCTCCTCTCCGTTCTAAATGGCTTACTCCTTATTCTTAAACTGGGGCCCCTGGTACTGGACTCCCCCAACATCGGGAACATGTTTCCTGCCTCTAGTGTGTCCAGACCCTTAATAATCTTATATGTTTCAATAAGATCCCCTATCCTTCTAAATTACACAGTATACAAGCCCATCCGCTCCATTCTCTCAGCATATGACAGTTCTGCTATCCCGGGAATTAACCTGGTGAACCTACGCTGCACTCCCTCATTGAATGGGACCGTCCATATGTTAAGAAATGGGTTGTCTTGGATTCTGGTTTCCTCTGTGTGGGAAGGAACTGCAAATGCTGGTTTACACCGAAGATAGACACAAAATACTGGAGTAACTCAGCGGGATAGGCAACATCTCTGGAGAGAAGGGATGGTTGACGTTTTGGTCTGAAGAAGGGTCTTGACCCGAAACATCACCCATTCCTTCTGTCTAGAGATACCGCCTGTCCCACTGAGTTAATCCAGCATGTTGTGTCTATCTTCTGTTTCCTTTACTGTTTTTCCCACTCTGGGCTACCACGGTGGGAAAAACAATCTACATATGTTGAGTTCCAAACCAGGATAGACCCAAAGGTCAACTTTTTAGAGTCAAATAAATGCACTAAAGCAATGGTTTGGGAAGGAACTGCAGATGCTGGTTTACACCGAAAATAGACACAAAATGCTGGAGTAACACAGCAGGGCAGGCAGCATCTCTGGAGAAAATGAACAGGTGATGTTTCGGGTCAAGATCCTTCTTCAGGCTTCTTCTGAATAAGGGGCTCAACCTGAAACGTCACCCCTTACTTCTCTCTAGAGATGCTGGCTGTCCCGCTGAGATACTCCAGCATTTTGTGTCTCACTAAGAAATGGCACCTATTTGTGAGTTTTCTGAGCTTGAGTGGTACATTTAAAAAAAAGTTTCAAGTGTTTGCTGTTGAAGTCCATCCCATCATGAAATTTGACAGTACACACCCTCTCACAGGTGTCATTTTCGATCATCTTTTATTCTCGCTGCTGTGCCCATAACTTTCTTAGCAACCGTGAATGAATCAAAAGATCATGACTTAATACGTACATTGGAAACTCATAGTTCAACAAAGAGTAAACCGTGCTGAAATTAGACAAAGCTGTGTGATTTGAAGTTTTACCTTTAGGACATTGCTTTGATATGTTATAAATATTGTGTAGAGACCCAAGTATTATCATCCCTTTTATCTAGAGACGAGCAGCAATGTGGTCTGAGCCTGGAGCCACAGAGCAGCCAAATAACCCACCTGGGCCTAAGCAGACTGTGCAATATCGTCTGGTGCCCAGACGGAGTACTGTGCCTTCTCCCATTTAATCCCTCTCCCATCGATTTCTCCCCCTCCAACTAAATTTCCTGCCCCCACCTTTCCCACCGTCCACTCTTATTCTCTCACATTGCGATTACGATACCAATTTATTTATCCCAGAGTGAAATTGGTCAGACACCAGTCAAAAGATACCGTTACAAGGCATTGACAAGTGTCACGTGCATTATAATAAGAATTACATTTAAGTGACCAGTTATTGCACAGCACGCATGTAATATTGCACAAACATTAAATTAAATAATCGAGTGGAAAAGGCCAGGGTGAGGAATGTGCAAAGATGGGGGATGGGGGGGGGGGGGAGTCAGTCTACCCCACGACAGAAAGTGGAAGGAGTTACACAGTTTGATAGCCACAGGGAGAAAGGATCTCCTGTGGTGTTCCGTACTGCATCTTGGTTGCTGAAGGTGCTCCTCGGGTTGACCAGTGTGTCAAGGAGGGGGTGAGATGTATTGTCCAAGATGCTCCGCAGTTTGAGGAGCATCTTCCTTTCTGAGACCACCTCCAATGAATCCAACTCTGCTCCCCAAGGATGGAACCAGCCTTCTCGACGAGCTTGTTTATTCTGTTGCCTCCGCTGCCTTGGCCCTGTATGTGCCCAGTACCCTGTGATTCTGTCACTGCTAGAGCCCTTCACCTGTGTTTTTGTTTTGGGTAGGTGGGTCTGGATTTGGTGTTGGGGCAAAGAATAGAGACAGTTCAACACTCCAAGAATGCGTGCAATCCAAGTTCAAGTTCAAGAAATGGAGTACTGCCTTAAGTCCATGTTGCTGCTGTCAAACCAAACCCATCCAGCAATTGAGAGAATGACATTTGACTGCAGATACTGTAGTTGGAGGGAGAGTATGAGAGGGTGAAGGATGAGCTAGAGGCAGAGGAGGAAGAGTGAATGGGGGAAAGAGAATACAGAAAGCAAGAGGGGAAAGGGTTATGGACGAAGAGGGTTCTGGTGTTGGCATATCTCATTGGCAGAGCTTTTGCATTTAGATGAAGAATTGGCTCCCTGATACTATCAGCAGAGTTCTGCCAAGTTGGATATCTGGCCTGCAAAGATAGTGTCCCAGGCTGGGCCAGAGCAGGATGACTCGGGGACAATCCAAGCACAACAGCCGGGTTTCTGCGGTGAGTGGTGAGAGCTGATAATCTTGATGCCATCCTTGGAAATAAATTGGCTACCAATTGGTTACAATAATAACTACATTTCAAAAGTAGGTAAGTAGCCACAGTACTGAATGGGACTGAGGAGGTCTAATGTAAAGAAAGATTTTCTATAAGAGTCGCTACTCCTCTTCTTCAGGCATTACCTTATATACCTTTTTAAACAAAAGCTTTCCTTCCCCCTTCTTATCCAATTACATTTCTGCCACATATTCCTTTACATCAGTCATCCATTAACATGATGTCATCGGTCCTCTTCAAATATGGGGTTGTTTTTCACCCTTTGAGGTTGGTTATCAGCAAAATTGCTTAAAGTTGATCACCTCCAATTATGAAGTTGTTTGTTTTCCATTCTTTGCTAAAATCAGTTCTCTGCGGTTACGCTCAGCATCGCCAAGGACTGCTCTCACCCCAACCATGGACTGTTTACCCTCCTACCATCCGGGAGGCGCTACAGGTCTCTCCGTTGCCGAACCAGCAGGTCGAGGAACAGCTTCTTCCCGGCGACTGTCACTCTACTCAACAACATACCTCGGTGACTGCCAATCACCACCCCCCCCCCCCCCCCCCCGGACACTTATTATTATTTATTCAAATCGTTTGCTATGTCGCTCTTCAAGGGAGATGCTAAATGCATTTCGTTGTCTCTGTACTGTACACTGACAATGACAATTAAATTGAATCTGAATCTGAATCTGATTCTGCATGGGTATGAGAAAGCCTAGATGATGAGAGAAATTGAGGTTCTGATCAGGAAAATCATAATGGGATTAAGTACAGTGAATGTTCAGTCTTTCTCCCAGACTTGGGATATCAAAAACCGGATAGGCCAAGGTGAGAGGAGTAAGAATTATTAGGAATCTGAGTGCAACTCTTACACTCAGAAGGTGGTTGGAATTCTGGAATAAAATGCCAGAATAGGGAGTTGAGGCAGGTACTATAACAGCCCAGACTATCGCGCACACCAACCTCTCTTCCATTGACTCCATCCAAGGCCACCAGCATAATCAAGGGCCAAGCTCACCTCAGTCACTCCCTCTTCTCTCCTCTCCCATCAGGCAAGAGGTACAGAAGTGTGAAATCGCATTCCTCCAGATTCGGGGACAGTTTCTTCCCAGCTGTTATCAGGCTTCTGAACTATCCTTTCACCAGCCAGAGGGCGATCCTGACCTCTCATCTACCTCATTGGAGACCTTCAAACTATCTTTAACTGTAACTGCACAATTTGGACGACTTGATTGTAATCATGCATGTTCTTAGCAATGCTATCATGCAGGATAGCACGCAACAAAAATCTTTTCACCAAACTAAAGTTCCTTGGACTGGTGGATGGATAGGAAAGGTTGAGTGGGTTATGGCACAAATGTGGGCAGATGGGACTAGCATAGATGGGGCATCCTGGTTGGCATGGACAAGTTGGTCCGAAGGGACTGTTTCCGGGCTATATGACTATATATCAATGAATGAGCTGAGTTTGTGAGAAGGAAGAGCTTCAGCATGGCCATATTTTACAATGCAAGCTGAATGTCTCGTAAAATGACCAGTGAGTTCGTTATCATTCAGCGTAGTAATAGTTCAGGAAATACTCCAAGTATTTTGCAGCACTATGAGGCAAAAGGGCGGCACGGTGGCGCAGTGGTAGAGTTGCTGCCTCACAGTGCCAGACACCTGGGTTCGAACCTGACTACGGGTGCTGTCTGTACAGTTTTAACGTTCACCCTATTCATCCAAAGACGTACAGGTTTGTCGGTTAATAGGCTTCAGTGAAATTGTAAATTATCCCTGGTGTGTAAAATAATGCTAGTGTGCCGGGATCGCTGGCTGGCACGGACTTGGTGGTCCGAAGGGCATATTTCCCCGCTGTATCTCTAAAGTCTAAAATTTGTTGTCAACATTTTTTTATTTGAGTGTGCTATATTTTCTAATAAAGTTTTTTTTATTGAAACCTAAGATTCTTACCATTATTTCCCTTCTAACTTACCTATAGACATCTGTAAGGTTACCCCTACACCTTGTATGCTTCTTGTGTGTAAGGAATTTGATAAAGACCCTCATGGTAGGCTGATACAGAAGATTAAAAAAATCAAACTCGTGGTAAGTACGTAGAATGTGCGTAGCGGGTACGTCGGAGCTCGTGGATGTCTCGTAGCGGCTCGTAATGCTAACGGCAGGTACTGGGGAAACGCGGTAACTCGTGAAGTTTTTTCAACGGTGTGAAAAATTTCCAATAGTAAAAAAATACACGTGATGAAGTACCACGAGTTTGATTGTTTTTTTAAACCGGGGAGAGCTCTTGGATAAACTCGCATCGTGGGACAGGGGCTTAAGTTTGCAGTCAACCAAAGTTGGTCAGTTAGCAAACAGTGTGGAAGGATGTCAAAGTATAAATGGGATATAGATCATCTGCAGGAATGGGTGGAGTAATATCAGATGGTGGTGAAACTGGGCAAGTGTGAGGTGTTGCACTTTGAGAGGCAAATGTACGGGGAAAGTATATAGTCATTCCTCCGGGTATCGCTGTCAGTGGTGGCAGCCTCGCCAACGGTTTGTTTTTTCGTATTGTTTGTTATTTGTAGTGTGTTTTAAAAGTATGTGTTAATGTTCGCTGATTTGTTTTATGTGGGAGGGAGGGGGGATCTTTTTTTCAATCTCTTATCTTGCCGGAGATGCGATTGTTTTCCAAATCGTATCTCCAGTCGCCCTACGGCCTAACGTCATGGAGCTGGCGGCCTTGCTCGGGGACTGACTTT
The DNA here is from genome assembly GCF_028641065.1 of Leucoraja erinaceus. Taxonomy (NCBI): domain Eukaryota; kingdom Metazoa; phylum Chordata; class Chondrichthyes; order Rajiformes; family Rajidae; genus Leucoraja; species Leucoraja erinaceus. Next base: position 71,028,335 of record NC_073384.1, on the reverse strand, counting down.
GAGCCCCACCGTGGGGCTGTGGACTTTCCATTGGAGCCTGCGATCCCTTGACTGGATCGACACTCCAACCGCAGCCGGATTCCAACATCGAAGAGCTCGCAGTCTCTGTCGGGAAGATCCAGAGTCGAAGGTTTGACTAGCTCCGACCCGGAGTTGATCGCCCGGTGCGGGGGAGCTGAGATACCCCCCCCCCCCCCATGCAGGAGCTCGATCTCCCCAACCCGGAGGGCCGACCACCGGCTACGGGAGTCAAGATCGCCCTGTCAACGGAAGGCTCGAGGCCCCCGACTGCGGGAGAACAAAGTAGAGATTCAACTTTTTTTCGCCTTCCATCACAGTGAGGAATGTGGAGGAGTCACTGTGGTGGATGTTTTATGTTAAAATGTATTTGGTGTGTTCTGTTGCTTTTTATTAGTATGATTGTACGGCAAATCGAATTCCACATATGTTGCAAAACATACTTGACTAATAAAGTAATTATGACTACGGTTATGATTATTGGCAAGACCTTTAACAGCATTGTTGCTAGTGAGGGTAGGAACAGGGTGATAGGGGAACTGAATATGTGGCTGAGGAGTTGGTGCAGGAGGCAGGGATTTTGATTTCTAGACCACTGAGATTTCTTCTGGGGCAGGGGTGACGTGTACAAACGGGACGGGTTGCACTTTTGCTGGAGGAGAACCAGAATCTGCACAACTCCATACGCCTCCGCGATCGATGTGGGACCGGCCCCGCGAGGCCGTACACCTCAAGGGACCACATTTGGTCGCGCTAGATGCATGCTATCGCATGCTGGTGGGACAGGCCCTTTACCTATGTTTGTAGAGAAACTCCTATCTTTGAGATAGGAGACGAACCAGCTCAGGGCAGTGCCATCAATACCAACCCTGTACCGGAGACGGTCAATTAGGATGGTATGTTTGACTGTATCGAATGCAGCGCTGAGGTCGAGAAGGAGCAGGGTTGCACAGTCGCCGGATTCAATGGCGAGAAACAGGTCGTTGTGTACCTTCACGAGGTTGTCACACCAAAGGTCCAGGAAGAGCGTAGGGGCGTGACTATGAGGAAGGGAAGGGAATTAGACGTGGAGGCAGGTGAACCCAGTGGCCGTGCCTCTTCAAATCAGGTACACCCTCTTGGGTGCTGTCGAGGAGGAAAATGCATCAGTTGAGCAGCAGCAGCAGGCAGGGCTGTGACACCAACCCTGGCACTGAGGCTCAGCGCTGAAGGGTGACATCAGTCAGAGCCATAGTGGTGGGCGGGTCTATAGTTAGGGGTGCAGATAGGAGATTCTGCGGCAGCGGTCGAGACTCTAGGATGATGTGCTGCCTCCCTGGTGCCAGGGTCCAGGACGTCTCGGTGTGGTTTTATGACATCTTCAATAGGGAGGGGGAGCATCCAGAAGTTGTGCATGTTGGCACAAACGATATGGGTTGGAAGAGGTAGGAGGTTCTGCACTATGAGTATAGGGGGTTAGGTAAGAAACTGAAAATTAGCACCTCTGGTAGGTATATTACAAAACCTACCTGAATCGTGGCTGAGAATCTGCTCCACCCCATGTGCGCGGTTTTGGCGCTTTTTAGAGGGGGCGGGTTTAAAACGCGATTTTTACTAGGCTGTTGCAATCGAAAATGTTCAGCCTAGTAAATCATTAACGAAAAATCGCTGAAAGACCCCGTCGCAAAAGGTATTATTAGTTTTTATGGCCTTGTACAATAGTTATAGTAATTTAAAAATCACTCTCTCAACCCGCGACCTCTCGCAGCCCCAGGGTTTTATAAAGCAAACAATTAAAGGTATGTACCTTATTTTTACATTAAAAGGGGCTTCTTAAGAACCCTGTATATAAAGTTTTCTATAGCGAGTAGCTAATTTTGGGCTCTTTATATCCCACAGTATTTTTCTGGGCATTTGAGGCACAAATCCACTGCAATGTGAACGTTCTAAACCAGCGCGTTCACAGGATCCCACTAGAAAGCCGATTTAAAATGGACTTTAATTTACAGCATTTGAACACTAAATTCCTTCCATTTGGCCTATAAATTAATGTAAATGAGATTTTAAAATCATGTTTTATTGTGAATTATTTATGAATATTATTTGGACACTTGGGCTATTTAAAAACGTTAATCATTTATTAAGAAATGGATAGATGTTTAGATCTAGTAATTGAAGTTTGAAATTTGCTAAACTTGGGTAACTAACTAATTATATGCTTTAATTTCAGGTCATCCAAGTTAGATTATTTTATGTTTGTTTCAGAATGGTTCAATCTACGATAACTGAAAATTTCATTCAATTCTCTTAATTTTTAAGAAGGTTATGGCCTTTTGACTGTCCATGATCACAGCTTTTTTGTTATGTCCATAGAAAATCAATAGGGAACAAGATACTAATTTCCGAGTATGAAAATGGCCAGAACATTTTAAATACTTGAGATATGAAAGTGAATTAGGTGTCAAATTAAACTTATTTTTATGCTTTATCTGATGTGATAAATTACAGACTTGATTTTTTAAATCTCAAAATGTTGTAACATTGCTAACCTCTGGTGTCGTGATCTCTGGATATCTTCCAGTGCCACGTGCGATTGAAGGTAGGGGAGATGACTGTGTGGCTGAGGAGTTGGTACAGGGGGCAGGGATTCAGATTTCTAAACCATTGCGATGTATTTTGGGGCAGGGGTGACCTGTACAAGAGAGATGGGTTGCACCTGAACTGGAGGGGGATCAATATGAATCCAGGCAGGTTCACTACTACTACACGGGTGGGTTTATACCAACTTGGCAGGGGGGGTGGGATCTTATATACGACTGCGGCAAGTGGGAGGTTAGAAGTTGATATGGAGGGTGATGAGAGAAAGTTTAGAGGACAGAATAGGCAGGAGACAGACAATAGGTGCAGGAGGAGGCCATTCGGCCCTTCGAGCCAGCACCACCATTCATGTAATCATGGCTGATCATCCACAATCAGCACCCCGTTCCTGCCTTCTCCGCATATCCCCTGACTCCGCTATCTTTAAGAGCTCTATCTAACTCTCTCTTGAAAGCATCCAGAAAATCGGCCTCCATTGCCTTCTTAGGCAGAGAATTCCACAGATTCACAACCCTCTGTGTGGAAAAAGTGTTTGCTCGTCTCCGTTCTAAATGGCTTACCCCTTATTCTTAAACTGTGGCCCCTGGTTCTGGACTACCCCAACATCGGGAACAAGTTTCCTGCCTCTAGCATGTCAAAACTCTTAATAATCTTATGTTTCAATAAGATACCTCTCATCCTTCTGAATTCCAAAGTATACAAGCCCAGCCGCTCCATTCTTTCAGCGTATGACAGTCCCGGGAATTAACCTTGTGAACCTGCACCGCACTCCCTCAATAGCAAGAATGTCCTTTCTCAAATTAGGGGACCAAAACTGCACACAATGCTCCAGTTGTGGTCTCAGTGGGGCCCTGTACAACTGTAGAAGGACCTCTTTGCTCCTATACTCAACTCCTCGTGTTATGAAGGCCAACATGCCATTCACTTTCTTCACTGCTCGCTGTACCTGCAACCTACATGCAACGAGCAAGGAAGGAATGTTGGTTTAAATTATTGTATTGTATCGTATATCTTTATTGTAATTTTCCTGAGTACTCACATACCCAGAGGAAACAAAAAAACGTTGCTCAACCAGTGTCCATTCAGTGTGCAGTAAAAATAAATAGAAATAAAAATACATATAACATGAACAAATTAACACTCTACTCTCTACTAAACATCAACAGGCGTTCCGATCGGCAGCGGCACGACAGTGGCTCTGCTGCAGTGTGTCCAGGTTGATGGTTGGTGCGTTTATCAGTCTTATAGCCTGCGGGAAGAAGCTGAGGAGCATCCTGCTGGTTTTGCAGCTAATGCTCCTGTACCTCTTCCCAGATAGCAGGATGGAGAATATGTGATGCGATGGGTGGTAGGGGTCTTTGATGATGGAGATGGCTCTGCTGATACATCTCTTCCTGTATATGTCCAGCAGGAAAGGGAGTGGAGCATTTATTGTGGAGTGGAGCATAAATTGCACTTATTGTAATGCAAGAGGCCTGACGGGTAAGGCAGATGACCATAGGGCACGGATAGGTACGTGTTAAGATGGATAGCTAAAGCCTGGTTAAGAGAAGGGCAGGACTGGCAGCTCAAAGTTCCGGTATACAGGTGCTTCAGGAGAGACAACGGTAAGAGTTAAAGATGAGGCAGGGTTGCGATATTGGTTAACGAGGATGATCACCTTGTTGGGGGTGAACTACAGACCTCCAAATAGAATTAGAAGAACAAATATGCCAGGAGATTGCAGACAGCTGCAGGTCTAATAAGGTTGTTGTAGTAGGCAATTTTAACTTTCCCAATATTGACTGGGAATGCCATAGTGCAAAAGGTTTAGACGTGGTGGAATTTGCCAAATGTGTTCAGGAGTTTCCTCAAACAATATATAGAGGGTCCACACGGAATAGAGCAACCCACACGGAATAGAGCAACGATGGGTCTAATCTGGCATATTAGAAGGGGCAAGTCGTAGTGTCATGGAGTTATACATTATGGAAACACCAACCAATATGTCCCATCTACACTAGTCCCACTTGCCTGCGTTTGGCCCATTTCCCTCGAAACCTATCCAATCCATGTACCTGTCTCAGCTACCTCCTCTCCTCCTCTGGCAGCTTGTTACATACACCCACCACCCTTTGTGTGAAAAAGTCACCTTGGTTCTTGGTTTCTTGGTCCTCCAAAATATTCCAAATGGAATTTAAACTGGTGGTGGTACCTCATGGTGGTACCCCATCTCCCCCCTCCCCCACACCTCTCTCCCCTCCCCCCTCTCCTCCCCTCCCTCCCCTCCCATCCCTCTCCCCCACCCCCCTTCCCTCTCTACACCACCCCCCCCTCCCTCTCTCCCTCCGCCCCCTTCCCCCTACCCCTCTGTCCACCTCTCCACACTACCCCTCCCTCCCCACTCTTCCACTTCCCTCCCACTTACCCCCCTCCTCTCTCCCCCCCTCTCCCCCCCTCCCTTTCCTTCCGTCCCCTCACCCCCCACCCCTTCCCCTCTGTCCCTCTTCCACCACTCCCCCTAAACCTTCCTCCCTACCCACTCTTCCCCTTCTCTCCCCCCTCCCCCTCACACTCTCCCTCCCCCATTCTCTCCCCCTCTCCCCCTCCCCCCCACACTCTTCCCCCTCCCTCCCCTACCCCCCTCTCCCCCTCCTCCTCCCTCTCCCCCCGTCCCCCCCCTCCTCATCCCTCTCTCCTCCCGTAACCCACCCCTCTCTCCTCCCCCTCTCCCTGCCTGCAGTCATACACAATAATAATAAATAACAAAACACAAATTAACATCCACCACAGTGACTTCACCAAGCACCTCCTCACTGTGATGGAGGCAAAAGTCTTAGTCTCGGTCTCTTCCCTCCTTGTTCTCCCTCTGCGCTGAGGCGATCCAGGCCGAAGATGTCACCCTCCAGTCCAGCGGACCTCTGAAGTGATATCGCCGCCGCCTCAGCTCCAAGTCGGGCCGCTGCCGAAAGCTGGAACGCCGCCTCAGCTCCGAGTCCCGCCACCTCAGCTCCGAGTCCCGCAGCCTCAGCCCCGAAGTCGTCCAGCCTCGCGTTGTAAGTCCTGGCTGGCTCTGCCTCCGGAGCCTCGAGGTCGGTCGCAGTTGGAGACTGCCAGCTCCGCCATTAGGCCTCAGCGCAGACAGGCAGGGAAGGGGGATACGACAAGAAAAAGTCATATTCCTCCGAAGGAAGAGACAAAAAAAACATGTTTCACACTCTCCACCCCCCCCTCCGCCCCCCCACACATAACACAGCTTAATAAACTAAAATTTATCTAAAACAAGACAAAAAAAAACAACAAAAAAAGTAAAAACAGACGGACTACAGGCGAGCCGCAGCTGTTCAACAGCGCCGCCAGCCCTCAGATTCCTATCAAATCTTTTCCCTGTCACCTTAAACCTATGTCCTATGGTTCTCGATTTCCCATAGTCTGGGCAAGAGACCCTGTGCATTCACCCGATCGATTCCTCACATGATTTTATACATATCTTTTATGAAGATCACCCTTCATGTTCCTGTGCACCAGGGAAGAGTCCCAGCCTGCTCAACCTCTCCCTATAGCTCACACCCTCTGGTTCGGCAGGGCTGCCAACTCTCACGCTTTGAGCGTGAGACTCACGCCCTCAAGCAAACTCTCACGCCCTCACGCTCATCAGAAATTTCTCACGCTTAGTGGTGAGAAATTTTGTGATCAACGAAAATTTCAAAACTCGGATAAACTGCATGGTCCGCGGGTGTTGGAGAGCAGGGGCTGCGGGAGGGATGGGAGCAGAACCAGCAGCCAGAACAGATGCGGGGAGCCGGGACTGGTGAGTGTTTCCCGGGGCCGGCGTTTCGCTCGTTGCAGCTCTGGCCATGGAGCGCTCCGGACAGTGCATGTCCCGGGCGTCGGAGGCGTCGGAAGCGCCGCTGCCACGAGAGTCTCTGTGCCGAAGGGACAGACTCTCAAAGGGAGGTGGAGAGAGAGAGAGGGAAAGGAGACAGGGAGACAGTGGGGGGAGAGAGAGGGGGGAGAGGTGGAGAGAGAGTGAGAGAGAGAGTGAGAGAGAGTGAGACAGAGAGGGTGAGAGAGAGAGAGAGGGAGGGAGGGGGAGAGCGAGGTAGGGGAGAGAGAGGTAGGGAGGGAGAGTGAGGTGGGAGGGGGGAAAGTGAGAGAGGGGTGAGAGGGGAAGAAAGAGGGAAGAGAGAGGGAGGAGAGGGTAGGAGAGAATGGGAGAAGGGGAAGAGAGAGGGGTGGTAAAAGAGAGAGGGGGAAGAGGGGGAGAGGAGGGAAAGAGCGAAACGGGGAAAGAGTGAGATAGGGGGGCAAAGAAAAAGAGAGAGAGACAGGAGAAAGAGAGGGGAGAGAGGGCAGCGGGAAGAGTGAGGTAGGAGGGAGAAATGGGGAAGAGAGGAGGAGAGAGGGGGGGGGGGAGAGAGAGAGGTGAGAGAGAGTGGACTTCAAATGGGGGTGGTTGGAGAAGGCATCCTGCTTGCCTGCTAGATTTTCACTTACTGTAACTGCAGGAAAAATGTTCCCAATGTTGGGGGCGTTCAGAACCATGGGTCACAGTTTAAGAATAAAGGGGGGGGGGGGGCAGTTAGGACTGAGATGAGGACACACTTTCTTCACGTTGAGTTGTGAATCTGTGGAATTCTCTGCCACAGAAGGCAGTGCAGGCCAATTCACTGGATGTTTTCAAGAGAGAGTTACATTTAGTTCTTGGGGCTAATGACATCAAGGGATACGGGGAAAAAACAGGAGAGGTACTGATTTTAGATGAATAGCCATGATCATATTGAATGGCAGTGCTGGCTCGAAGGGCCAAATGGCCTATTCCTGCACCTATTTTCTATGTTTCTATGCTTGAGTATATGGCAATAAAACTAGATCACTTGATTTTGAAGCATTCATGCATGGTGGAGGTATAATGTAGTCATAGAGTGATACAGTGTGAAAACAGGCCCTTCGGTGCAACTTGCCCACACCCGCCAACATGTCCCAGCTATACTACCTGCTTTTGGTCCATACCTCCAAACCTGTCCTATCCATGTATCAGTCTAACTTTTTCTTAAATGTTGGGATGGTCCCTGCCTCAACTACCTCCTCTGGCAGCTTGTTCCATACACCCATCACCCTTTGTGTGGATAAAGTTACCCCTTAAAAAGTTACCTCTTAAAAATACTTCATACAAAAAACATTGAAATCATACTTCTACAGTGCACTAAAACATGATTTTAATACATCAAATTTCAAAACGTTCCTACCCTTCTTCCACACCCTCTCCCCACTCGGTTGCTCCACTCCCTCACCGGGTACCCCCAAGGCCAGTGATCAGTGATCGCACAGCCTCCCCCCTTTCAAAAACACTCCAATCCAATTTAAAGCATATATATTGCATTCAAGTGTAAGTTATAAGACTCGCTACAGTATGCACCATATTGCACAATTTCAAGCTGAAAAATGCAAATGTTCCGTACCAATGGGAGGGGGCACCCTCCTTCCGACCCCCCTCCCCGGGTTGCGATGCTCCCTCGGGCTTGGTCTCTCACAAATTTCTCACTCCCAACTCTCACACAATGTTGGCAGCCCTGGGTTCGGGCAACATCCTTGTAAATCTTCACTGCACCCTTTCAATTCACGAAATGCGACCTCACCAGCGTCTTATATAATTGCAACATGACCTCTTAATTTCTAGAAGATAGACACAAAATGCTTGAGTAACTCAGTGGGACAGAAAGCATCTCTGGAGAGAAGGAATGGGTGACATTTCGGGTCAAGACCCTTCTTCAGACTGAGAGTCAGGGGAGAGGGAGTCCAGAGACATGGAAGAGTAAGGTGCAAAGAGAACAATGATAAGGAAATGTGGAATGATTCATTGTTAGCTGAGGGGAAGGTGACAAGGAGGCATACAATCAGTAAAATGAATCACATACAAGAACTAAGAACTAGCTGTGGGGCCTGGGGCCCTGAGTGTGTTTAATGCCCCGAGTGTGATTAGGGCCCTGAGTGTGATTAGTGCCCTGAGTGTGTTTAATGCCCCGAGTGCGTTTAATGCCCTGAGTGCGTTTAATGCCCTGAGTGCGTTTAATGCCCTGAGTGCGTTTAATGCCCTGAGTGCGTTTAATGCCCTGAGTGCGATTAGTGCCCTGAGTGTGATTAGTGCCCTGAGTGTGATTAGTGCCCTGAGTGTGCTTAATGCCCTGAGTGTGCTTAATGCCCTGAGTGTGCTTAATGCCCTGAGTGTGTTTAGGGCCCTTAGGGCCCTGAGTGTGATTAGGGCCCTGAGTGTGCTTAATGCCCCGAGTGCGCCCTGAGTGTGCTTAATGCCCCGAGTGCGTTTAATGCCCCGAGTGCGTTTAATGCCCCGAGTGCGTTTAATGCCCCGAGTGCGATTAATGCCCCGAGTGCGTTTAATGCCCCGAGTGCGTTTAATGCCCCCGAGTGCGTTTAATGCCCCGAGTGCGTTTAATGCCCCGAGTGCGTTTAATGCCCCGAGTGCGTTTAATGCCCCGAGTGCGTTTAGTGCCCCGAGTGCGTTTAGTGCCCCGAGTGCGATTAGTGCCCTGAGTGCGATTAGTGCCCTGAGTGTGATTAGTGCCCTGAGTGTGATTAGTGCCCTGAGTGTGATTAGTGCCCTGAGTGTGTTTAGTGCTGAAGTGAGCGCATGTACGCATGTTCGGAGCTCTTCTAGAGTGTGCGCATGTGCAGGACATTTCCGGAGTGTGCGCATGTGCAAAGTATTTCGGGAAAAGCCTGCGGAATCAGCCATGTTTGCCAGACGTTTCTGAGGTTTATGTATTAAAGAAATAAGTTGCTTAAAGCTTAAATAAAGTTAAGTTAATTACGAGTAGTGAAAGTTTCATTTATCTCACAACAATTTAAGCAACTTATCTTAGAAGTCAAACAGTCCGACTTGGGATGGAGAAGCTACTGAAACCACAACGCTTGGATCTGGATCCCAACTCACCTGCTGCTGCAAAGAATTGGAAGCACTGGCTTCGTATACTAAATAACTTATTTGATGAGTGTGGCAATGATGCACCAGACAGACTCAAGATTAATAAGCTTTGTCTCTTCTGATGTATATGATTACATAGATGAATGTACAACTTATGATTCTGCTATTGATGTACTAAGCAAACTCTTCGTTAAGACACTCAACGTGATATTCGCTCGACACCTCCTTGCAACTCGGAAACAAAAAACTGGTGAGTCACTTGATGAATTTTTACAAGAACTTCAAAGACTTAGTAAAGACTGTGCCTTCAAGTTACGGCTGATCAATATCGACAGGAAGTTATTCGAGACTCTTTTATCAATGGTTTGGCATCGCCTTTAATACGACCTAGACTATTAGAACACAAAACCTTGGATTTACAGTCAGCTTACAATCAAGCTTACTCTTTAGACTTGGCTCAGAAAAATTCAGATACTTATGGCTCATCTAATGTGTATTCTGTTGCAAATACTACAAAAGAATTTCACCCACGTACTAATATGGGGCAAGCTGAAACAATTTCTACTGATAAAGGTGCCCTTGCTGCAGCATATAATTATTCAAAAAGGAACTGTTACTTTTGCGGGGGTAATATTCATAAGAGAGAGACATGTCCTGCTCGAGAGGCAACTTGTAATAGTTGTGGCAAGAAGGGACATTATTCTAGTACGCAAGTCCAAAGCAACTACTAAAAATGTGACTGCTGCCATAAACACGCCTTCTTTACATTATTCTAGAGTATGCAAGTCCAAAAGCAACTACTAAAAGTGTGACTGCTGCCATAAACACGCCTTCTTTATGTGCAATTACAGCTGCATTTCCTCAGAGCTTGTCTCATTCAGCTACAACAGTATCCATCAATGGCCATACACTTAATGTACTACTTGATTCTGGCAGTTCAGAAAGTTTTATGTGAACAAGTTGTGTCCCGACTAAATCTAACTATAATTCCTTCAAATAGAGAAATTTCAATGGCTCTGACAACTCTCAATACTCAAATTATAGGATCTTGTATTGTAGACTTTATTCTGAACAAAACTAGCTATAAATCTGTATGTCTTGGTATTTTGAAAAATTTGTGTAGCGATATAATTCTAGGTCAGGATTTCCAGAAACTGCACAGATCACTTTAAATAATGTATGAAGGAACTATGCCTGATCTTGTATTGTCAAAGCCACCAGTATTGTGTGTTTTTCTGCTGCATCTGTTGAATGTCCTTCATTATTCACTAATTTATCCTCCAAGTGCAAGCCAATTGCTACAAAATCAAGACATTTTAGTAAAGATGATAGGAACTTTATCAACACAGAAGTAACTAATCTTTTACAAGAAGGGATTATAGAACCAAGTTCTTCCCCTTGGAGGGCACAAGTTGTCGTGGTTAAGGACCCCTTGGAGAGACATAGAAAGAGACTCTGCATTGATTACTCCCAAACTATAAACCAGTTCACGGAGCTTGATGCATATCCATTACCTCGAATAGAAGAGATTATCAATACATTAGCTAAGTATAAAATATTCTCTACTTTTGACTTAAAAAGTGCTTACTATCAAATTCCTCTGAAGGAATCAGAGAAGAAATACACTGCGTTTGAAGCAAATGGGAAATTATATCACTACTGCAGTTCCTTTTGGGGTAACTAATGGCGTGGCTGTTTTTCAGAGAGAGATGGACAAACTTGTTGAACAGGAAAACATTAAAGATACTTTCCCTTATCTTGATAATATAACTATTGCAGGAAAAGACCAAGCTGAACATGATGAAAATGTACAACGGTTTTTAGATGTTGTACATTCTAAAAATCTAACATTAAATGAGGCTAAGTCAATAACATCAGTATCATCAATTAATATTCTTGGTTATTGGGTTGGAAATGATATAATCAAGCCAGATCCAGAAAGACTCCGCCCACTCCAAGAAATACCTGTTCCAGCAACATTAAACTCTCTACGAAGGGTTCTTGGGATGTTTGCATATTATGCTAAATGGATACCAAATTTTTCTGACAAAATTCAACCTTTGATTAGAGCAAAATCTTTCCCCTTGACTCTACAGCAATTGGTGCCTTTACTTCTTTAAAGAAACAATTGGAATCTGCGACATTACACGCCATCGATGAGGATCTCCCCTTTGTTGTTGAATGTGATGCCTCTGATTTAGCAGTATCAGCAACATTAAATCAAGGGGGACAACCAGTGGCTTTCATGTCTCGTACTCTCCAAGGTAGTGAATTGCACTACCCATCCGTCGAAAAGGAAGCTACAGCAATTATTGAAGCAGTGAGGAAATTGAGTAATTTCCTTGCTCGCCAGCACTTCAGATAATAGATCAGCGTTCAGTAGCTTTTATGCTGGATAATCGGAAACGAACGAAGATTAAAAATAGTAAAATTTATGAATGGAGGATTGAATTATCTGCATATAGGGTGATTTCACGAAAGGTCACTGGAGCGTAGATGCGCACCCACGTGACCGAAAATCTGAAGCGGAGTACATGCTACATATCCGGTACATGTTAGTGAATGGGAAAACACGCACTTTCACACCCGTTAAAAACATCGAAAACGGCCAGTTTTTGAGCTGCAATTTACTGTGCCAGTCGGGGTGACTGTGAGGCACAGCTACCTAAATTTACAGTCCAAAAAAAAGATAGAAACTAAGGTAAATTCAAGAGGGAGCTGAAGGTGCAAATCCAGCGGAAATGCTTATCGGACATTTGCCGTGGAGATTTAAAGATCCAAAATATCGGGAATTGTCGCGTTTGCTCGCTGCATTTCATCAATAAAGATAAAAAAAGTCAATAATGCCTTACTTTTGATGAAATGCAGAGAGCAAACGCGATAATTCCCGATATTTTGGATCTTTAAATCTCCACGGCAAATTAGTTTGTATCTTTTTTTTGGACTGTAAATTTAGATAGCTGTGCCTCACGGTCACCCCGACTGGCATTGCAGCTCAAAAACTGTCCGTTTTCGATGTTTTTAATGGGTGTGAAAGTGCGTGTTTTCCCATTCACTAACATGTACCGGATGCATAGCATGTACTCCACTTCAGATTTTCGGTCACGTGGGTGCGGATCTACGCTCCAGTGACCTTTCGTGAAATCACCCTATAGTTATTCAATTGAGTACCGCCCTGGTAAGGATAATGTTCCTCCGGACACATTAACTCGAGCATTTTGTGCCTCTGTTCATTCTTCTGCACTCACTGATCTTTACAATGGGTTGTGTCATCCTGGAGTCACTCGTTTGTTACACTATGTTCGTTCCAAAAACTTACCTTTCTCTACAGAAGATGTGAAGATGACGTGTGCATCATGTAGAATCTGTGCTGAATTAAAACCAAGGTTCTTCCGTCCTGAAGGAAGATTGATCAAAGCTACTCAACCTATGGAACGTTTGAGTATTGGCTTCAAAGGGCCTTTACCATCCTCCTCTCGAAATTTTTATATACTTACCTGAGTGTGATTAGTGCCCTGAGTGTGATTAGTGCCCTGAGTGTGATTAGTGCCCTGAGTGTGATTAGTGCCCTGAGTGTGATTAGTGCCCTGTGATTAGGGCCCTGAGTGTGATTAGTGCCCTGAGTGTGATTAGTGCCCTGTGATTAGGGCCCTGAGTGTGATTAGTGCCCTGAGTGTGATTAGTGCCCTGAGTGTGATTAGTGCCCTGTGATTAGTGCCCTGATTAGTGCCCTGAGTGTGATTAGTGCCCTGAGTGTGATTAGTGCCCTGTGATTAGTGCCCTGAGTGTGATTAGGGCCGAGTGTGATTAGTGCCCTTGATTAGTGCCCTGAGTGTGATTAGTGCCCTGAGTGTGTTTAGTGCCGAGTGTGATTAATGCTCTGAGTGTGATTAGTGCTCTGAGTGTGTTTAATACCCTGTGATTAGTTCTCAGAGTATGTTTAATACCCTGAGTGTGATTAGTGCTGTGAGTGTGATTAGTGCTGTGAGTGTGATTAGTGCCCTGCAGCAGCAGCGGCGCTGGGTGGGCCTGGGCCCGGGGTGTGAGTGTGTTTGGCGCCTCTGGCGCCTCTGGCGGCCGTGGGGGGGGTGCAGCACGCTGTGGGGGGGGGGGGGGGGGGGGTGAGGCGCAGATACGGGGCCGCCCCGGGGTGGGGGTGGGGGGTGATGGTGATGGGGGGGCGGCTTCACCCCGACGCCGCACCTGGTGAACTGCCACCATGCGGCGCTCTCCCAGCGCCGATCCCGTCCGTGCCTCTTGAGTCATGATCCATGGAAACACTGTCGGGGGAGCGGGCCCGGAACTCACTGACAGTGGAGCCGTGAGCCGTGAGCTGAAGCCGTGAGCCGTGAGCCGTGAGCCGTGAGTGAGCCGTGGGCGCGGCGCTTGTGGCAGCGAGCGTCTTGTGCCGATGTTTCACTATTGCTGCTATCTCGCACCAGGATGGCCGAGTGGTTAAGGCGTTGGACTTAAGATCCAATGGACATATGTCCGCGTGGGTTCGAACCCCACTCCTGGTATTAGATTTTTTGCAACAGCGGTGAATCACTTCATGAAATAAAAGCTTCAATTCACTGTACAGTTTATGGAAGATATTTCTGTATAGAAATTAGTCTTTATTTAAAACATCAATGCAATACGTTACAATACGTTTTTTAAAATTACAATTACATCAATCCAATATATTACATGCTTATATTAGTTCTAAAATATAAAGTACAATGAGCATGTTTTCAAAAACATCAAAATTAACACTTGATTCAAAGATTTAATTTTACATTATTTGGCCACAGTATTATAGTGAAATGCTTTGTTTTGCCTACAACCTGGTAAAATTGTATTATGAGCCGTGATCAAATTGTATAAAATTGAAAGGGAGTATTAATCAAATTACATTTAATATAAAATCGCAAATATTTGCTTTTAATGGAATGTAATCCCAAAAATATTTCACTTAAATTATTCATAATTTAAAATTATATGTTTTTATATAAATTGGAAGTATAACTTTAAGAGTATTATATAAAAGTAAATTGTTATTTTACTTTTTATTAAAGAAATGTATAGAGACAAGTTTTGTTGGGAAAAATGTAGGTCTACATTTAGGATGTACAATAAATATTTAGTTGTCTGGAACTGGAACATTATGAAACATTATAATGGTTTTAAAAAAAAATTCAGGATTGCACTGTTAATATTCCCATATACAGCAATATCTTTGAATAAAACTTTAATAACATCCAAATGAATTGAATGGTATTCCTTGCAAATTACGGTAAATCTAGTGTTAGATACAGAATGCTGGAGTAACTCAGCGGGACAGGCAGCATCTCTGGATAGAAGGAATGGGTGACGTTTTGGGTCGAGACCCTTCTTCTGTTTACAGTTTCACTTCACAGCAATGCCCTTGTTTCCTTGTCACAATAGAGGGCTGCACATAGCCGCAAGAGGGCAGGCAAGTCAAGATTCAACATTCAAGAGAGTTTATTGTTATGTGTCCCAGATAGGACAATGAAATTCTTGCTTTGCTTCAGCACAACAGAATATAGTAGGCATAAATAAATGCAGAACAGATCAGTGTGACCATATACCAATGAATATATATATATATATACACACATAAATAAACAGATAAAGTGCAATGGGCTCAGAGTTTTGTTTAAGTTGAATTTAATAGCCTGATGGCTGTAGGGAAGCAGCTATTCCTGAACCTGGATGTTACAGATTTCAGGCTCCTGTACCTTCTTCAAAGTAACCTGAAGGCAGCGGGGAGATGAATGAGTGGCCAGGGTGGTGTGGGTCTTTGATGATGCTGGCAGCCTTTTTGAGGCAGCGACTGCGATAGATCCACTCGATGGTCAGAGCCGATGATGGACTGGGCAGTGTTTATCACTTTTTGCAGTCAACTGCAACTATTTCTGTTTGTTAGGTGCCCAAGAAACTGTTAACTTTAGAAGAGGATGGCTGAGGATCCGCAAGCCCATCTTCATCAATGGTGATGGAGAGTCAACAACTTCAAGTTCCTGGGCATGCATGTGTATCTCTGAAGACCTGTGCTGGATCATTGATGCAATCATAAAGAAAGCTCATCAACACCTCAACTTCATTAGAAGATTGAGGAGATTCCGTATGTCACCAAATACACTCTTAAATACTCAGTCTGAGGAAGGGTCTCGACCTGAAACCTCACCCATTCCTTCTCCCCAGAGATATTGCCTGTCCCGCTGAGTTACTCCAGCATTTTGTGCCTTTCTTAAACTTTTACAGGTTCAAGTGTATTAAATACTGGGAGACATCGAACAGGCTTTCATTGCTTTCGCTGAAATGCCGATGGTTGCAGGGAGACCTGGTAGAAATATATAAAATTATGAAAGGCAGAGTCATAACCTTTTTTCCAGGATGGAAACATCAAATACTAGAGGGTGAAATTTAAAGGAGAAGCATGGGGCAACATTTTAGCCCGGAACACATTACCAGGAGTGGGGTTCGAACCCACGCGGACACATGTCCATTGGATCTTAAGTCCAACGCCTTAACCACTCGGCCATCCTGGTGCAATATAGTCAAACCAACGCAGGACCTTCACAGTGAATGGTAGGGCCCTGGAGTCCCTGGAGAGGGACGTTCTGAGAGCGAACCAAGACACATTCCTATCAACTTGTTGACATGGCAATAACTGTATTGAATTGAATTGAATTGAGGGTTGTCTGAGTACTGGTACACAGTTCCCTGAAAGTGGTCCTGAGCTACAGGGAGAGACTTGGCAAGCAAGGACTTTATTACTTGGAGTGCAGAAGGCAAAGGGGTTATCTTATAGACGTGTATAAAATCATGAGGGGAATTGATAGGGTGCATGCACAGTGATTTACCCAGAGAAGGGGAATCAAGAGTCTGGTTTATACCAAAGGTAGATGCTAAAAGCTGCGTCAGACAGCATCCCTGGAGAAAAGGAATAGGTGATGTTTCAAGTCGAGACCCTTCTTCAGACCAGGGAAATTGGCTGGCTGTGCTGACGAGGATGAAAATGGAGTGTTTTAATAATAATAATAATAATAATAAATTTTATTTATGGGCGCCTTTCAAGAGTCTCAAGGACACCTTACAAAATTTAGCAAATAGAGTAAAAACAGGTAAGCGGAATGAAATAAATAGTAAAGACATCACCAGTACACAAATTAAAGTGAATTCAATCCAAAGACAAAAATCAAAAACACAATATGAAGAGAGAGCAGCGGCAGCTAAAGCACGCCAGCGTACACTCTCCCTTCCGGCAGCCATCTTGGACACAGAATAAAATAATAATTTACACACAAAAAAACATCCCCCCACAATGGTTACCACTGTGGGGGAAGGCACAATGTCCAGTCCCCATCCCCAGTTCTCCCATAGTCAGGCCTATTGAGGCCTCCACAGTTGCCTCTACGGAGGCCCAATGTTCCTGGCCATTCTCGCCGGGTGTTGTTGCTCCGGCGTCGGGAGAATCCTCACAGCGGCTGGGACGGCTGGAACGGCCGTGGCTTTCCGAAGCCGACAGGGCCGCGTCGAGGCTCTCGATGTTAAAGTCGGCACCGCCGCCCGCAGCTGGTCGCTCCACGGTCCCGCAGCTTTAAGGCCTTCCTGGTGAGGGATGGAGGTGTAGAGTGACTGACTGTCCATAGCGGAGATGAGGGAGTGGGGGCTCGGAAAGCGGAAGTCATTAAAGAGACGAAGGGCGTGTGAGGTATCTTGCACATAGTTCGGGAGGGATTGGACCAGGGGAGGTGAGGATAGGATGGAGTCGAGGTACGTAGAAATCATTCTGTGGGACAGGAGCAGGCAGAAACAATGGGTCTGCCAGGGCAGTTGTGTTTATGGATCTTGGGGAGAAGGTAAAACCGGGCCCTGCTCTGGAGGGCAGACAGCTGGATGTGATAAATCAGAGATAGTCTGCAAAGTGATGGCCTGGTGCTCATCTGTCGAGTCATGGTCCAGGGGTAAGTAAGAGGAGGTGTCTGAGAGTTGGCACCTGGCCTCAGTGTGGTGGAGGTCAGCTCGTCAGATGTGAAGAAGGGTCTCAACCCAAATCGTCACCTATTCCTTTTCCCCAGAGATGCTGTCTGGCCCGCTGGATTACTCCAGCTTATTGTGACTCTCTATAGAATAAGCTGCCAGTGGAGATAATTGAGGCAGGTACAAGTACAATATTTAAATTACATTTGGACAGGCACATGGAAATAAAATGCTTCTAGGAATATGAGCCAAATACATGCAAATGGGACTTGCTTAGATGGGCCACCCGTAGGTACTCGGGGCATCAGGTAAGACGGGATGTTTTTTCAGCATGATGAAAATTGTCCACGAATAAAAAAATTGCCTCGAGGACCTACGGCTGGCATAACGAGCCACTACGATATATCCACGGCCTCCTACGGACTCGTTACGAACGTTCTACGAGTTTGAAAACTCGGGAGAATTCGTGAATAACTCGGGAGAATTTGTGAATAACTCGGGAAAGTGGGACAGCCCCTTTAATGTGCAGGGATCAGTGGTTGGTGCAGACTCGGTGGGCAGAGGGGCCCGTTTCCACGCTGTATCTCTAAACTAAACTAATATATAGGTGCTCACTCACTTTCAACATCAGGCTCATGCTGTGTAGCTATTCCACTAAATATTCACCTAGGCAGGGGCAAAATAGGCCACTGCCTGGACTTTGGTTCAACATTGCCCATTTTTATTTAAAGGCATGGATCACACATTATTATTCTGTAAGGGTGACAGTCTCTAAGTAGAATTGTACAGTCAATTGGCAATTTTAAAGAGGAGATTCATAGACTTTTGAAATCCAGACGATTAAGGGATTATAGATCACAGCTATTTGTAGAAAGGAACTGCAGATGTGGGTCTAAAGAAGGGTCTCAAGCCAAAACATCACCTGTTCCTTTTATCCAGAGATGCTGTCTGGCCCGCTGAGTTACTACATCTTTTTATCAAAGATAGACCAGGTTAATTCCCGGGATGGCGGGACTGACATATGATGAAAGAATGGGTCGACTGGGCTTGTATTCACTGGAATTTAGAAGGATGGGAGGGTATCTTATAGAAAAATATAAAATGGGGGAAGGCACAATGTCCAGTCCCCATCCCCAGTTCTCCCATAGTCAGGCCTATTGAGGCCTCCACAGTTGCCTCTACGGAGGCCCAATGTTCCTGGCCATTCTCGCCGGGTGTTGTTGCTCCGGCGTCGGGAGAATCCTCACAGCGGCTGGGACGGCTGGAACGGCCGTGGCTTTCCGAAGCCGACAGGGCCGCGTCGAGGCTCTCGATGTTAAAGTCGGCACCGCCGCCCGTGGCTGGCCGCTCCACAGTCCCGCAGCTTTAAGGCCTTCCTGGTGAGGGATGGAGGTGTAGAGTGACTGAACGTCCATAGCGGAGATGAGGGAGTGGGGGCTCGGAAAGCGGAAGTCATTAAAGAGACGAAGGGCGTGTGAGGTATCTTGCACATAGTTCGGGAGGGATTGGACCAGGGGAGGTGAGGATAGGATGGAGTCGAGGTACGTAGAAATCATTCTGTGGGACAGGAGCAGGCAGAAACAATGGGTCTGCCAGGGCAGTTGTGTTTATGGATCTTGGGGAGAAGGTAAAACCGGGCCCTGCTCTGGAGGGCAGACAGCTGGATGTGATAAATCAGAGATAGTCTGCAAAGTGATGGCCTGGTGCTCATCTGTCGAGTCATGGTCCAGGGGTAAGTAAGAGGAGGTGTCTGAGAGTTGCCACCTGGCCTCAGTGTGGTGGAGGTCAGCTCGTCAGATGTGAAGAAGGGTCTCAACCCAAATCGTCACCTATTCCTTTTCCCCAGAGATGCTGTCTGGCCCGCTGGATTACTCCAGCTTATTGTGACTCTCTATAGAATAAGCTGCCAGTGGAGATAATTGAGGCAGGTACAAGTACAATATTTAAATTACATTTGGACAGGCACATGGAAATAAAATGCTTCTAGGAATATGAGCCAAATACATGCAAATGGGACTTGCTTAGATGGGCCACCCGTAGGTACTCGGGGCATCAGGTAAGACGGGATGTTTTTTCAGCATGATGAAAATTGTCCACGAATAAAAAAATTGCCTCGAGGACCTACGGCTGGCATAACGAGCCACTACGATATATCCACGGCCTCCTACGGACTCGTTACGAACGTTCTACGAGTTTGAAAACTCGGGAGAATTCGTGAATAACTCGGGAGAATTTGTGAATAACTCGGGAAAGTGGGACAGCCCCTTTAATGTGCAGGGATCAGTGGTTGGTGCAGACTCGGTGGGCAGAGGGGCCCGTTTCCACGCTGTATCTCTAAACTAAACTAATATATAGGTGCTCACTCACTTTCAACATCAGGCTCATGCTGTGTAGCTATTCCACTAAATATTCACCTAGGCAGGGGCAAAATAGGCCACTGCCTGGACTTTGGTTCAACATTGCCCATTTTTATTTAAAGGCATGGATCACACATTATTATTCTGTAAGGGTGACAGTCTCTAAGTAGAATTGTACAGTCAATTGGCAATTTTAAAGAGGAGATTCATAGACTTTTGAAATCCAGACGATTAAGGGATTATAGATCACAGCTATTTGTAGAAAGGAACTGCAGATGTGGGTCTAAAGAAGGGTCTCAAGCCAAAACATCACCTGTTCCTTTTATCCAGAGATGCTGTCTGGCCCGCTGAGTTACTACATCTTTTTATCAAAGATAGACCAGGTTAATTCCCGGGATGGCGGGACTGACATATGATGAAAGAATGGGTCGACTGGGCTTGTATTCACTGGAATTTAGAAGGATGGGAGGGTATCTTATAGAAAGATATAAAATTCTTAAGGGATTGGACAGGCTAGATGCAGGAAATATGTTCCTGATGTTGGGGGAGTTCAGAACCAGGGGTCACAGTTTAAGAATACGGGGTAGGCCATTTAGGACTAAGATGAGGAAAAACGTTTTTAACCAGAGTTGTGAATCTGTGGAATTCTCTGCCACAGAAGGCAGTGGAGGCCAATTCACTGAATGTTTTCAAGAGAGAGTTAAGGGCCTGTCCCACCAGCATGCGATTGCATGCGTCCAGCACGACCAATCGTGGTCGCTTGAGGCTTACGGCCTCGCGGGGCTGGTCCCACTTTGATCGGCGGAGGTGTATGGAGTTGTGCGGGGCTGGTCCCGACATCGTGCGGGGCTCCAAAAATCTTGCACTGTCCGAAAATCCCACGCACCAACGGCCTGTCGGCCCGCAGACGCATTGACGGCGTACACAGCATCTCGAAGGGCGTACGCAGCATCTTGACGTCAGCATCTTGACGTCGTACGCAGCGTCTTGATGGCGTACGCCTAGCACGTGGCGTTGCGCGATTACGTCACCGCCC